>NC_068933.1:38802424-39105454 GCF_023091745.1 Budorcas taxicolor | reverse complement strand
GAGGGAGGAGAATGACTTCCTGAGCTGTCTGGTTTTTAAAAACGGATAACTGTTACGTGTTTAATAGGTCTGAATAGCAACAACAGACCTAGTAATGTATGCATCACCTTTGAAAATCCCCTGCAAAGAGCAGTATACATGGTCAGCCCTAGTTTTTTGCTATTCACCAAATGTATCCTGGAGCGAATCTGTTTTAGTACATGTAACATCACCTTAATTTTTTTTCCTAATTAAAAAAAAAAAATCTGAGGCTAATTGCTTTACAATATTGTGTTGTTTTCTGCCATCCATCAACACGAGTCAGCCACGGGTATGCACATGTCCCCTCCCTCCCGAACCTCCTCCATCTCCTTTCCCACCCCACCGCTCTAGGCTGTCACAGAGCACTGGGTTGAGTTCCCTTTGTCACATAGCGAGTCCCCACTTGCTATCTATTGTACACAGGGTAATGATACCACCACATAGGGCTTCTCCCGTGGCTCAGCAGTAAAGAATCTGCCTGCAGTGCAGGAGCTGCAGGACACGCAGGTTCGATCCCTGGGTCGGGAAGATCCCCTGGAGGAGTTCATGGCAATCCCCTCCAGCATTCTTGCCTGGAGAATCCCATGGACAGAGGAGCCTGGCGGGCTACAGTCTATAGGATCGCAAAGAGTCGGACACGACTGAAGTGACTTGGCACACATAGCCACTATGGAGCACGGTGTGGAGATTCCTTAAAAATCTAGAAATAGAATTACTGTATGACCACTATTTAGCATATACCCTGAGAGAACCATAACTGAAAGAGACACGTGTACCCCAATGTTCGTTGTAGCACTTGTTACAACCTTAGTTTTTAAAATAATTTCATACTGTTACATATCATGGAGCTATCACAATGCATTTAATCACTCGAAACAGTGAGCATCTAGGTTGCTTCCACACTTTACCCACTGCAAACAGCTCTAAGGCATGTTTATAGGTTAATTTACAGTCTGCAAGCTACCTATAAATGTAATATTTGAATTTCCCCAAATCCCGTGAAATTCTCCTGGGTTTATAACTCAGATTCCTAGGTAAGTGAGGAGAAACTAGGAAGGTAGACTGGCGGGGACATGGAGGGTTGACTTCTCCTCCGTCCCTGCCTATGCAGCCACCACCGCTCAGGGTTATTTTTCTTTAAAGTCTCATTATTAGGTATTTCCCTTAACACAGCATGCTGGTTCAGTCCTCTGCCTGCTGCCAGAAGCACTTCTCTGCACTGAGCACCTAACAAATTTCAACTCACTTCTTAAAATTGGGTTGACCAAAAAGTTCGTTCAGGTTTTTCCAAAAGAAGCTACAGCAGAGAATCTTGGGTCCCAGGTCCCAGCCCGTCTCAGAATCACCTCCTTCTTCACAGTGTCCTCTGCTATACATGTTTTATCACACTTATGTGTGTACCTCGCTGTCTCCCCACTTGGACTCTGAGCTCCTGGCAGGTTGGTACTGGGACTGACTTGTTTTCCCCTCTTTAGTGCTAAGCAGACTGTCCCTGACATATGGTCCCTCAGCTTATGTTTGCTAAATGGCATGGGAAAAAAATTCTAAGTCAATTTGGTTGTATTTAAACGAGAAAACCATTAGGGGCCTGAAGTCAAGTGTTAGTCTTAGGTCTTTAGGAGTCAGTCTGGAGCTTCTTTAGTAGAAAAAGCCTGGGAGAGATGGTAAGATGAGCTTTCCATCCTGTCTGCTGTGTAGGTTTTGACATTTTATTTTCTCTGACAGTCTTCAGCTCCTTGGTGCTTTGGCTTTGGAAGTTTTGTTAACCGGAAATTTTCAGGTTTTGAGGAGACATAATAAAATTAACAGAAAACGTAAAATTGATACTAAAGTAAAAAAAAAAAAAAAAAAAATCCCAGGCAGGAAAGAAAGGGCTACCAAAGAAAGGCTTAAGAGATCTGAAATAGTTGGTGTGATGAGGTTTAATAAGGAACATGTGTCTATATGAGACCATCCAGGGGGAAAACCTTGCTTCAACGAGGCTGAATTACTATTAACTCTATGATAGCAGGAGTAAATGATTTCTGCTCTCAAAGTGTGTGTCAAAGAAGCTTTTTTTTTTTTTTTTTTTTTTTTAGTTTTTAGCATAATTATCCTCTGAACTTGCAACAGTCTGAAATAATATTCTGAAATTATTTTTTTACAACCATGGATTATAGGAAAATAAACCCTCAATTTTAAAAAGGTACCTTAAAATGGAATGTTTGATTTTTCAAAAAATAATTCCACCATACAAAAAGTCAAGCTTGAATTAAATAACTTTTCTAGTACTTAAATAGAAATTTCTCCCAAATAGAAGTATTTTAAAGTCCAAATTTATAGTTGTTGCTGTAGTGACAAGCAAGGACTTGTAAACCAGGATATTAACAGGTGTCTCAATGTTTTAGATTAATAATCAGAATGGAAATATTCTGTCCCATTTAGCATGGGCCCAGTACTCTCTTGAAATCCCTTTTAAGCTTATTCAAAGCCCGTTTGTAAAGATAATTATCATGCTGTTATTGCTTTTGATGTTTTACACATGATACGAAATTTTAGAAGTACAGAAGAGTAGACTGTGAAAATGAAGCTTTATTATGTCCCTGTTTTTAAGGAACTCATGCTCTGTCCCTGAACACAAGTATAGAACATATCATTAATGCTTTTACGGCATAATCCTGTACTTCCTCCTACTTCACAGATGTCAGCTTACGCTATACACACTGTCCTGCTTTTACTTTTGGGCACTAGAGATTGCAGGTCTTTCCCAAATACTCACATGGAGCTGCATAGTTTTACAACTACACTAGATTCTACTCATTGGTTATGCCCTGATTTATCTTAGTCTACTGTGGATGATGGACTTTTGGATTGTTGGCAGTCTTTTGCTTGTAGCAAATTGAATGTAAATTCATTATTTGGCATTAGTGGGAGTAGGATGGAATTAGTGAGTCAAGGAATATGTAATTTAAAATTTTGATGGATAAAGCCAAACCACTTCCCATGAAGGAGACACCAGATCAACATTGCTCCCAGCCATAGAGAAGGCTGCCTACTGCCTGTGTACTTAGCAGTCAGGTGTGTTACAAACTTTAATCTTAGCAAAACTGCACTGTAAAACTGTATCTCAAATACACTTTTAATTTGCATTTTCTCTTTATAATGAGGTCAAGCATTTTCAGCCAAACAGAGCCACTTATTTTTCTTTTTCATATTATTTATTGGCCATTTAAAACCTCACAACTTTTTGAAATATAGTTTGGGTTGGTTGGTAATGCTGTTTAAGTCTTCTGTATCCTTGCTGATTTTTTATAAAGTAGCTCTGTCAGTTATTGGATCTTGGTTATTGAAATCACCAACAATTTCTGTTGAATTGCCTATTTATTCCTCTCTTCTTTTACCACCTTCTTTTTTGTTAGGAAAAATATTTTCGAGGTACTGTTTTAATTATTTTGTTGATTTTCTAAACTTTTTAAAAAAGTGATTCCCTCAATGATTTCTCTAGGAGTTATAAAATGTATCTTAATGTATCACAATCTCCTATAGATTAAGACTAACTCAATTTTCATAAAACACAGAAACTTTGCTCCAATGTAGCTCTGCTGCTTTCCTCTTCTTTATCTTATTTTTCTTATACTGCTGCTGCTGCTAAGTCACTTCAGTCGTGTCCGACTCCATGCGACCCCATAGACGGCAGCCCACCAGGCTCCTCTGTCCCTGGGATTCTCCAGGCAAGAATACTGGAGTGGGTTGCCATTTCCTTATCTAATGCATGAAAGTGAAAAGTGAAAGTGAAGTTGCTCAGTTGTGTCCGACTCTTTGTGACCCCATGGACTGTAGCCTACCAGGCTCCTCCGTCTATGGGATTTTCCAGGCAAGAGTACTGGAGTGGGGTGCCGTTTCCTTCTCCAATTATTCTTATACTATAGTTGTTATATCATTATATGTTACATTTCTTATTAGAAATCTGACAACACAGTGTTAATAATTATTACTTTATACAATCTGTGTGTAAGTTAAGGTACGGGGACTTCCTTGGTAATCCAGTGGTTAAAACTTTGAGCTTCCAGTGCAGGGGATGTGGGTTTGATCCCTGAGCTGGAAACTAAGATCCCACATGCTGCAAGAATATGCTTTTAACGTGTTTACTGTTTACCTACATGTTTACCATCCTGGCTCTTCATTTCCTCTCGTATGTCTGAGTTATCATCTTGTGTCAATACACTTTAGGCTGAAGGATTTCCTTTTAGCCTTTTAAAGGCTCTTTTCCTCTCCGCCCAAGAACTCCAAACAGACGAATAAGTTCTTCAAGAACCTTTCACCAGGGATAAATAGAGAGACTTATCCAGGAAGACAGGCCAGCTCTTAGCCTGGAAATCAAGGTTGTTCCCTGTTTAAGGGGAGCTTGATTATGACCAGATAGGACAAAGTAGGAACCTGACTGAGGCAAGAGGTGGATGCCCTCCTCCATTGCCAGGTTAAAGTGATCGGAGAGTCGTCCCCTGTGGACTGAAACTCCAAAATATTCACAGCAGGACAGTTGAGAGAGAAGGCTGGCCCTTGCCCAGATAGAAGATAAGAGACCATTTTCAAAATCAGGACACTTCCCTGACCACACATGCACAAAAAGGCTCCATGGTGGTCACAGTGAAGTGATGTTAACTGATGCTCACTACCCATAAGCCTCTTGGGTGGAATCCATCTTGACTCACAAGGGAGGACCCTGAGATAAACCAAATATGGACTGTGAACCAGGCAAGTCAAAATGATTGGCCAAAGGAAACCTGAGAGAAATGCTCCAGAGAAGCGATTTAAGCTGCCACAAGGGTGAGACTAGGTCTAGAGGCTGCCATGTGTTCATCCACCTGTATTGTACTCTTTGGGCTCACTACTTTCCATCTTTGTGGAAATTCATCTTCTGCCAAGCAAAGGGCCAGGGCCTTTGTCACTGGCCACTGGTCTAATGGCTAGGATTTGGTTCTCTCACTGCCAAGACCTGGCTTCATCTCTGGCTGGGAACCGAAGCCCTGCTTCAAGCCACTGCAGGCTGAGGTCACCAGAGATCATGGCTGTATCCTAGGCCTGGGGATGCTAAATTCAGCGTGACCCTAGTCATGCTGCAGCGGAATGTTCTTGCTTGTATAACTTGTTTCAAGAAAACAAATGATTCCCTGTGATCGATGATGATTCTGCCCTGTTAGATAAGTAGGAGCAGACAGCCCATGGTTCACTGGCTCATTTGTTCTGTAGGCTGGAATCTCAAACACATGACTAAATTTTATGAGAATGTTATCAAAGTATTTGATCCAAACATGTGAGGAACCAAAACTGTGTATTTCAAAAAGCATACTTTATAAAATTTGTCTATGTGAAGGTTTGAAAATCATGTATTAACCAAAAAGAGACAGCACATTCAACAAAGAAAAACAAAAACACAGTTTACCAGTGCTTCATTTCTGCATTGTTTACAGTAAACAAAGCTGTGAATGAAAAGAGAGGACAATTGTCTTGACAAGACACAGGATTGATTTTCCTATATGGTTTTCCTCTTTAAAAGAAGGATTCAAATTCTGCCTCCGCTAATGGGTGGCATAATCCCTGAATGCCTTGCTTGGTAAGCACGCTCTCTGAGTGCTGACTCTATTATTAATCATCTTGAATATCATCATTACTGTTACCAAGGCCCACAAAGGGTTTGTTTTCCAGTTTCAGGAGTTCTATTTTAAATCTTTTGCTCTACATTTTTCTTGGTGACACTTTCTTATTTGTTTGAAATTTATGTTCCTCTCTTTTATTTTCTGAGAGATGTCATAATGTATTTTATATCTGCTAACTTTTCCATGATGTTGGAAAGCTGTAAAGATTTTTGATGCTGAAATGAATCCCTTCTTAATCATTTTAGACATTTCTGTAATAACATGTATACATAATTTCTCACTCCTCTGACTCATGGTACTTTAGAAATATTCCTTTAAGATTCGTGGGTGTTAGTCTCATTTTGTGGTAGGAGAAAAGCATACAGACGACTTTTACAGCTATTTTAAGAGACGGGAGAATTTTGTGTGTGTGGGGGCGGGGGGGGGCTGCACTTAATGGAGGATTTTCATGCATTCAGCTTCGTGAGAAGGCAGGCCTACCAAAAATGATGGATCACAGGCTGACAACTTTTACTACTTGTGAAAGCGGCTTCAGGAGCCCTGGGGTTGGACGGGTATTTGTTGAGGGCAGGATTCATTCTCTTTTCCTAGGGACTCTGTCGGATTTTGCACTAAGAGTTCCCCAGAGTCTTGGTGCCCAGATGGGCTGCACTGATTCTTCTCCCCATATCTGAGAGGCATGTGCTGTCTTGTGGTAGAACACTATTACAGAAGGGAGCGACCTATGCAACAGCTGATGCATCAGCGCTCTGTGTGAAGCACTAATGCCCTGCACTAAAAGCCGCAGGGTCCCGACCCCATGGCTCCACCAAATACACGTCATCAAAGATATATTGAGCAAGGGACTGGGGTAGGGTGTACGTGATGTATTACTTCAAAGGGCTTAATAGACATCTTTTGTAGACTGTTCATTTTTTGATAAAGCTGGTATAGCTAAAATGGCATTGGTTGTTTCTCTCTGAGAAAATGCTAGGCTATTGATGACTGTTCCAAAACTTGAGAAAATAGTTTTTCAATTTACAATGTTGTACTCCTTTCTTCTGTACAGGAAAGTGACTCATTTATACACATATATATACATTCTTTTTCACATTCTTTTCAATAGAAGTTTATCATCAGTTCAGTTCAGCTGGTCATTCGTGTTTGACTCTTTTCGACCCCATGGACTTCAGCACACCAGGCTTCCCTGACTATCACCAACTCCCGGAGCTCACTCAAACTCATGTCCATTGAGTCAGTGATGCCATCCAACAACCTCAGTCTTCGTTGTCCCCTTTTCCTCTTGCCTTCAATCTTCCCAGCATCAGGGTCTTTTCCAATGAGTCAGTTCTTCGCATCAGGTGGCCAAAGTATTGGAGTTTCAGCTTCAGCATCAGTCTTTCCAATGAATACTCAGGACTAATTTCCTTTAGGATGGAGTGATTGGATCTCCTTATAGTCCAAGGGACTCTCAAGAGTCTCTTCCAACACCACAGTTCAGAAGATCAATTCTTCAGTGCTCAGCTTTCTTTATACTCCAACTCTCACATCTGTATATGACTACTGGAAAAATAGCTTTGACTAGATGGACCTTTGTTGGCAAAGTAATGTCTCTGCTTTTAAATATGCTGTCTAGGTTGGTCATAGCTTTTCTTCCAAAGAGCAAGCGTCTTTTAATTTCATGGCTGCAGTCACCATCTGCAGTGATTTTGGAGTCCAAAAAATAAAGTCTGACACTGTTTCCATTGTTTCCCCATCTATTTGCCATGAAGTGATGGGACCAGATGCCATGATCTTAGTTTAATGAATGTTGAATTTTAAGCCAACTTCCTCACTCTCCTCTTTCACTTTCATCAAGAGGCTGTTTAGTTCTTCTTTGCTTGCTGCAATAAGGGTGGTGTCATCTGCATATCTGAGGTGATTGAGATTTCTCCCACCAATCTTGATTCCAGCTTGTGCTTTATCTAGCCCGGCATTTCGCGTGATGTACTCTGGATAGAAGTTAAATAAGCAGGATGACGATACACAGCCTTGACGTACTCCTTTCCCTATTTGGAACCAGTCTGTTGTTCCATGTCCAGTTCTAACTATTGTTTCTTGACCTGCATACAGATTTCTCAGGAGGCAGATCAAGTGGTCTGGTATTCCCATCTCTTGAAGAATTTTCCACAGTTGGTTGTGATCCACACAGTCAAAGGCTTTAGCGAAGTCAATAAAGCAGAAGTAGATATTTTTCTGGAACTCTCTTACTTTTCTGATGATCCAATGGATGCTGGCAATTTGACCTCTGGTTCCACTGCCTTTTCTAAATCCAGCTTGAACATCTGGAAGTTCATGTACTGTTGAAACCTGGCTTGGAAAATTTTGAGCATTACTTTGCTACCGTGTGAGATGAGTGCAATTGTGTGGTAGTCTGAACATTCTTTGGCATTGCCTTTCTTTGGGATTGGAATGAAAACTGACCTTTTCCAGTATTCCCCTACAAGATGACAGAGTAGAAGGACATGCGCTCATCTTCTGTGAGAGCTCCAAAATTACAACTCGCTGCTGAACAACCGTTCACAGGAGCAGGTCTGCTGCACCCAGGCCACTGCTGCCTCATACCTCCACAGGAGACACTCAAACACTCAAAGGCAGGTCTGGCTCAGTCTCTGTGGGGTCTCCTGGTGTGTGCAAGGTTTTGTTTGAGCCCTCTGAGCATCTCTGGAAGCTATGGGGTTTGATTCTAAATGCAATTTTCCCCCTTCTACTATCTTTCTTGGGCTTCTCCTTTGCCCTTGGACATGGCGTATCTTTTTGGTGGCATCCAACATTCTCCTGAGGTCACCATTAACCCCACCATAGAGCCACCAGAACTTACACAGGACTGGGGAAACAGACTCTTGGAGGGCACAAACAAAACCTTGTGCACACCAGGACTCAGGAGAAAGGAGCAGTGACCCCACAAGAGACCGACCCAGACTTGCCCATGAGTGTCCAGGAGTCTCTGGCAGAGGTGTGGGTCGATGGTGGACTGCTGCAGGGTCAGGGGCACCAAGTGGAGCAGTGCATGCATGGGACCTTTTGAAAGAGGTCGCCATTATCTTCATTACCTCCACCATAGTTTGGCTTCAGGTCAAACAACAGGAAGGGAGCACAGCCCTGCACGTCAACAGAAAATTGGATTAAAGATTTACTGAGCATGGCCCTGTCCATCAGAACAAGACCCAGTTTTCCCCATAGTCAGTCTCTCCCATCAGGAAGCTTCCATAAGCCTCTTATCCTTATCCATCAGAGGGCAGACAGAATGAAAACCACAATTACAGAATACTAATCAAACTGATCATATGGACCACAGCCTTCTCTAACTCAATGAAACTATGAGCCATGCTGTGTAGGGCCACCCAAGACAGAGAGGTCATGGTGGAGAGTCCTGACAAAACGTGGTCCACTGGAGAGGGACTAGCAAGCCACTTCAGCATTCTTGCCTTGAGAACCCCATGAATAGTATGAAAAGGCAAAAAGATAGGACACTGAAAGATGAACTCCCCAGGTCAGTAGGTACCCAATATGCTACTAGAGAAGAGAGGAGAAATAACTCCAGACAGAATGAAGAGACAGAGCCAAAGCAAAAACAGCACCCAGTTGTGGATGTGACTGGTGATGAAAGTAAAGTGTGATGCTGTGAAGAACATATTGCATGGGAACCTGGAATGTTAGGTCCATGAATTCGAAGTGGTCAAACAGGAGATGGCAAGAGTGAACATCGACATTTTAGGAATCAGTGAACTAAAATGGACTGGAATTGGTGAATTTAACTCAGATGACCATTATATCTACTACTAAGGGCAAGAATCCCTTAGAAGAAATGGAGTAGCCATCATAGTCAACAAAAGAGTCTGAAATGCAGTACTTGGATACAATCTCAAAAATGACAGAATGGTCTCTATTCATTTCCAGGGCAAACCATTCAATATCACATTAATCCAAGTCTATGCCCCAACAGTAATGCTAAAAAAGCAGAAGTCAAATGGTTCTATGAAGACTTACAAGACTTTCTAGAACTAACACCTAAAAAAGATGGCCTTTTCATCATAGGAGACTGGAATGCAAAAGTAGGTAGTCAAGAAACACCTGGAATAACAGAAAAATTTGGCCTTGGAGTACAAAATGATGCAGGGTAAAGGGTAACAGAGTTTTAGTAATAGAACGCACTGGTCATAGCAAACACCCTCTTCCAACAACACAAGAGAAGACTCTATGCTTGGAGATCACTACATGGTCGATACCAAAATCAGATTGATTATATCCTTTGCAGCCAAAGATGGAGAAGCTCTCTACAGTCAGCAAAAACGAGACCGGGAATGGACTGTGGCTCAGATCATGAACTTCTTATTGCCAAATTCAGAGTTAAATTGAAGAAAGTAGGGAAAATCACAAGACCATTCAGGTATGACCTAAATCAAATCCCTTATGATTATACACAGTGGAAATGACAAACAGATTCAAGGGATTAAATCCGATAGACAGAATGCCTAAAGAACTATGGGCGGAGGTTTGTGACATGGTACAGGAAGCAGTGATCAAGACCATTCCCAAGAAAAAGAAATGCAAAAAGGTGAAATGGTTGTCTGAGGAGGCCTTACAAATAGCTGAGAAAAGAAGAGAAGTGAAAGGCAAAGGAGAAAAGAAAAGATATACCCTTTGAATGCAGAGTTTCGAAGAATAGCAAGGAGAGATAAAAAAGCCATCCTTAGTGATCAATGCAAAGAAATAGAGGAAAATAATAGAATGGGAAAGACTAGAGATCTCTTCAAGAGAATTAGAGATACCAAGGGAACATTTCATGCAAAGATGGGCACAATAAATGACAGAAATGGTATGGCCCTACAAAAGCAGAAGATATTAAGAAGAGGTGGCAAGAATACACTAAAGAATTATACAAAAAAGATCTTCATGACACAGATAACCACAATGGTGTGATCACTCACCTAGAGCCAGACATCCTGGAATGCGAAGTCAAGTGGGCGTTAGGAAGGATCACTACAAACAAAGTTAGTGGAGGTGATGGAATTCCGGTTGAGCTATTTTAAATCTTAGAAGTTTATCATAGGATACTGAAGATAGTCCTCTGTGCTATATAGCAGGACCTTGATGCTTATTCATCCTGTGTATAATAAGCTTGCATCTGCTAATCTCAACCGCCCATTTCTTTCCTCCTCTTACTCTTGGCAACTACAAGCCTCATTTAACAATTTTTATTGAAAAGACTAGTTTTAATTCCTGGGTCAGGAAGATCCACTGGAGAAGGGAATGGCTATCCACTCCAATATTCTTGCCTGGAGAATCTCATGGACAGAGGAGCCTGGTGGGCTATAGTCCATGGGGTCTCAAAGAGTCAAACATGACTGAGCCACTTAGACACACAGACACACAGACACACACACACACACACACACACACACACACACACACACACAGAGGTATAAAATCAAGACTGCTGGTCTGGTCTAGACACTAAGGGGAGACTTCACTGCCTAGGAGGTGTCTGTGGAGGAAGCACATGGTCAGGAGGAGAGAGTGGCTGCAGGGACCTCACAGTGGAAGTGAAATCACATGGCTCAGGACCCCACCCCACCCCCCGCCCCCTAAAATGCCCAAGATTGCAAAGTGAGAAATACAAGGGGGCAGAAATGTGAGAAATGAGGCTAGAAATTAGGCGGATAAAGGATAAATGTATAAAAGAGATTGGTCTTGAGTAGAACTGCCAGTCTCTACAATTGAAGAAAATAGTTTTGATTTTTGAATCACTAGTTTGGTAGGCAAATTCAGCATGATTTTCAATAATTGAGACTGTCTCTTGAGGGAATACTAATCTCAGTGATTTGTACATTGTTGTACACGTTTCAAGAAATGTCCCTGATATCCACTTCAGGGGAAAAAAGAACAATTTTGCCTTTTGGTGTGGTGTTTTATTATCCATTTCTGGATGCAAAGCCAATTATTTGTCAAATTAAAGCCTATTATTATCAGCAGTATTATTACCACCTGAAAATAATCTATCACCTTGATTGTAGGGCTCTGATGTACCACTAGAAAATATAATTTTTCATATTCAAAAGGCTTGTAATAAAAATAGATTGGTAGTTTTAAATATTAGCCTGAGAATTAGAAGTATAAACAGGGAAAGTAAACTATTTGTCTTTTGTTCTTTCCTGCTGTGGCTATTAGCTAGCATTAATGTTAGAAAAGTCTGAACACATATATTCCAGGAGGCAGAGCTTAGTGATGTCATCTTGCTCTCCATAACAAAAGATAAGTTCAGGCTTCCCTGGTGGCTCGGTGGTAAAGAATATACCTGCCAATGCAGGAGACACAGATTCTATCCCTGGGTCAGGAAGATCCCCTGGAGAAAGAAATGGCAGCCCACTCCAGTATTCTTGCCTGGGAAATCCCATGGACAGAGGAGCCTGGCAGGCTACAGTCCATGGGGTCGCAAGAGTCAGACAGGGTTTAGTGACTAGACAACAGTGATGTACAAAATGAATTTTTGTTGGTTGATGGGGTGAAAGCTAAGGCAACTTTTGTGGGAGTCCTGAACCCATCTTTTGCCCAGAGAAGGTAGTTAAAGATGATTTTTGTCTTCTTTCATTTCTTATAATAATTCAATGGAAGTAGTAAAGAAACTTAAATGTGGCTCATAATATCGCATCATTACATGGCAGTGTGCCCTGATGTCCTTGATAAGTTTGTTTCATCTTTAATATTTTTTTAAGCAGACCTTATCCTTCATCTCTCCTGTTAGGGAAGTTCAGAAGAGACTCCTCTCCTCCACCCATTCCCCAACATCACATTTGGAAGAATGATTTCATGGACAAAGATGGGGGGAAGTGAAATGTGCCATTTTCAGGAAGCCATTCCTGGTTGCAAGACTCTCAGTTTAACCTGGATAGAAGATAAACCAAGTATTGCATAAAAGTCCCTGCCTTTCCCTTGTGGTGGACTGTGTCCCACTGGATTGGTCCTGACCCTTTAGAGACTTTTGCCTATTTTGGGGCCAGTGTTTTCATGTGTCCCCTTTGTGGGTCACAAATCTCCCCCAGGAGACCTTGGGGGTACTGGCTGAATGGTGATGTCTGATGACAGGCCCATCGTGGGTGTGGCTGAGCTCAGCTGAGGTGGAATCTCACCACCACCCTCCCCCACCTTCCCTCCCAATCCCAACATTCAGTAGCCAAGGAAGCTCGTTTTCTGGTTTCACATCTTGTGTGTGAATGCTGGGATTTGTTGCAGCCCACACTACGCCCTGTGTACCTACTTCATAATAAAAAAGATTATTGAGCACATAGGTGCCATGTATTTGGACAAGATTTCACAAACATGTTCATTTGATGCTCTCAATAACTCCACAAGGCAATATTATTATCCCTCTTTTACAGATAAGGAAACTTAGGCAAGAGAGATGAAACAGCTTGTCGGTTACGAGGAAGGAGGAGAACCCAGAGCTGAACCCAGACAGGCCAAACTCAGAGCCCCCAGCTCTCAACCAGTTTCAATGCGGCCACACCGAGCAGACTCTCTACTACAGCAACATCAACACTTACTGAGCATCTTAGCTTCTGCTTAGTGGAAAAACAGAACTCATACAGCGTAAAATCTCTCAGGAGCTCAGATCTGGACTTCCTGCAATAGACCCAAGGAGAAGGCAGGGCTGGCAGGATGAAGGGGAGCCTTGTCTCCAGTTTACTTTCCATGAGGTAAGAGAAGTGTAGGGCAAAGTGGTGCTGCAGAGAAGCTGTTGAGAGGAGCTGCGAGATGAAACACCAAACGTTGGCTTCACTTTTCTCCTGTGCTGAGATATGGTGCCCAAGCAAACAGAGAAGAAGAAGGTGGTTCTGGATCAGAGTGAATGGATCCAGATGGGATCGTTGTGAAGAAGAATCCACAAAGAGGGAGGAAGGATCGAATGTCTAGGATCTGGTCTCCATTATGCTGGCCACCAGTACAGCCTTAAGCAGTTCAAGACCTGCCCCCACCACTTTGAATTCGGATAACAAAATAAGTAAGCAGCAAGAACCTGTTATCTGTACCAGACCAGCTTTTAAGGCCTCTCTAAGCCTACGAGTCTATGAATTTTAAAAGCAGACAGGACAGCCTTTGAACACATTTGTAAAGGCCAAAGACCAGGCCTGATGCACAAAAGGCAGAGAGAACAAAGTATTCCTGTTGCCACATAGTACATTATTCCTTTTCCATATGCATGTTCAATTAAGATGAACTTAGTTTTTAAAAAAATAGCATCAATCATTTACATAGTTTTAAAAAAATAGCATCAATCATTTATAAAGAATTCAGGCACAGCAACTTTGCCTGATAGAGTGGCTGGGGGCTTGCTGCAACTCATGAGGGAAACAAGCTGTGTTTGTCCCTGACGCTATGCCTATTTGCCTGCCTGAATATTCCTCCTGCTATCTCCCGATTGCTCATCTGTGATTTCAAATATCATTAAGCTTTCCACGGTAAATTAGCTTCCAATTATTCTTGGTCTGTCTGAGGCCACAGCAAGTCTGCTCAAACAGAGCTGTCAGCACGCTTTGATGGAACAACACACAAACAAGCCGTTAAATTGAATGTGGCTCTCACTGCCTTTCTTAGGAACAGAACACAAAGGTGGCCAACAATGTATATCCTTCCATGACTGTTCTTGGCATATGCCCTAAAGGGTCCTGGTAAGTGATATTTTTGGTAGCATCGAGCATTTCTGGGCTTGATCCCTCCTGTGGTGAAGCCATCTTTTGATCTGATTACACATTTAGAGCTTACACTGCTTTGTGAAAAGTAAGGCTCAAGATATGTAGGGCAACTCTCCTGGTCAGTTTCTGTAATTTCCTCAAAGTAACAGCATTTTTAGGACTTCAGCAAAAAGAACTATCAATGAATTGAAGCTTATTTCATGAGTAACTCCCCTTCATGGATCACAGCCTTGTCATGGCAAAGAGGCTTGCAAAACTCGATAAAGTCATGAGCCATGCCATGCGGTGCCCCTGCCCCCCCTCCCCCCCCAACCAAGATGGACAAGTCATAGTGAACAGTTCTGAGAAAACCTGGTCCACTGGAGGAGGAAATGGCAACCCGCTCCAGAATTCTTGCCTTGAAAATCCTATGAACAGTATGAAAACGCAAAATGACATGACACCAGAAGATGAGCTCCCCAGGTTGGAAGGTATCCGATATGCTACTACGGAAGAGCAGGGCAATTACTAATAGCTCCAGAAAGGCTAGAGTGACTGGGCTAAAGCAGAAATGACACTCAGTTGTTGATGTGTCTAGTGGTGAAAGAAAAGTCGGTTCTGTAAAGAACAATATTGCATCGGAACATGGAATGTTAGGTCCATGAATCAAGGTAAATTGGATGCGGTCAAGCAGGGGATGGCAAGATTGAACATCGACATCTTATAAATCAGTGAACTGAAATGGACAGGAATGGGCGAATTTAATTCAGATGACTATTTTATCTACTACTGTGAGCAAGAATCCTTTTGAAGAAAAGGAGTAGCCCTCATAGTCAACAAAGAGTCTGAAATGCAGGACTTGGGTACAATCTCAAAAACGACAGAATGGTCTCAGTTCATGTCCAAGGCAAACCATTCAACATCACAGTAATCCAAGTCTATGCCCCTACCACTGAGGCCAAAGAAACTGAAGTTGACCAGTTCTATGAAGATCTACAAGACCTTCTAGAATTAACACCAAAAGAAGATATCCTTTTCTTCATAGGCGATTGGAATGCAAATGTAGGGAGATACCCAGAATAACAGGCAAGTTTGGCCTTGGAGTACAAAATGAAGCAGGGCAAAGGCTAACAGAGTTTTGTCAGAGAACATGCTGGTCATAGCAAGCATCCTTTCCCAACAACCCAAGAGATGACTCTACACATGGACATCACCAGATGGTCACCACCAAAGTCAAATTGATTATGTTCTTTGCAGTCAAAAATGGAGAGGATTTATACAGCAAAAACAAGACCTGGAACTGACTGGCTCAGATCATTAGCTCCTTATTGCAAAATTCAGGCTTAAATGGAAGTAGGGAAAACCACTAGGCCTTTCAGGTATGACCTAAATCAAATTCTTTATGACTACACAGTGGGGGTAATAAATAAGATTTAAGGGATTAGATCTGATAGAGTGCCCGAAGAACTATGGGTGAAAATTTATAACACTACAAAAGGCAGTGACTAAAACCATCCCCAAGAAAAAGAAATGCAAGAAGGCAAAGTGGTTGTCTGAGAAAGGGAGAGATATACCCAATAGAATGCAGAGTTCCAGAGAATAGGAAGGAGAGATAAGAAGGCCTTCTTAAATGAACAGTGCAGAGAAGTAGAGGGAAACAATAGGATGGGAAAGACTAGAGATCTCTTCAAGAAAGTTGAAGATATTAAGGGAAACTTTCATGCAAGGATGGGTGCAATAAAGGACAGATATGGCAAGGACCTAAGAGTAGCAGAAGAGATTAAGAAGAGGTGGCAAGAATACACAGAAAAACTGTACAAGAAAGATCTTAATGACCCTAATAAGCACGATGGTGTGGTCACTCACCTAGAGCCAGACATCCTGGAGTATGAAGTCAAATGGGCATTAGAAACCATTACTATGAACAAAACTAGTGAAGTGATGGAATTCCAGCTGAACTATTTCAAATCCTAAAAGATGGTGCTGTAAAAGTGCTGCACTCAATATGTCAGCAAATTTGGAAAACTCAGCAGTGGGTCACAGGATTGGAAAAGGTCAGTTGGGCAATGTTAAAGAATGTTCAAAGTACAGTACGATTGTGCGCAGTTCACATGCTAGCACGTTTATGCTAGCCAGGCTTCAGCAGTGCACAAACCAAGAACTTCCAGCTGCACAAGTTGCATTAGAAAAGGCAAAGTTACCAGAGATAAAATTGGCAACATTTATTGGTTCCAGAAAAACATCTACTTCTGCTCCGTTGACTGCGCTAAAGCCTTTGAGTATGTGAATCACAACAAACTGTGGAAAATTCTAAAAGAGATGGGAGTACCAGACTACCTTACCTGTTTCCTAAGAAAGCTGTTTCTGGATCAAGAAGCAATAGTTAGAACTGGACATGAAACAGTTTACTGGTTCAAAATTGGGAAAAGAGCATATCAAGGCTGTATATTGTCACCCTGCTTATTTAACTTATATGCAGAGTACCTCATGCAAAATGCCAGGCTGGATGAATCACAAACTGAAATTAAGATTGCTGTGAGAAATATCAGCAACCTCAGATATGCAGATGATACCACTCTAATGGCAGAAAGTAGAGAATCTAAGAGCCTCTTGATGAGGGTGAAAGAGGAGAGTGAAAAAGCTGGCTTAAAACTCCACATTCAGAAAACTAAGATCACGGCATCCAGTCCCATCACTTCATGGCAAACAGAATGTGAAAAAGTGGCAGCAGTGACAGATTTCCTTTCCTTGGGCGTCAGAATCACTGCAGACACTGACTGCAGTCTTGAAATTCAAAGACACTTGCTCCTGGGAAGGAAAGCTATGACACACCTAGGCAATATAATTAAAAAAAAAATGGGGACATCACTTTGCAAACAAAGATTCATATAGTCAAAGCTGTGGTTTCTCCAGTAGTCATGTTCAGTTCAGTTCAGTTGCTCAGTCATGTCCGACTCTTTGCGACCCCATGAATCGCAGCATGCCAGGCCTCCCTGTTCATCACCATCTCCCGGAGTTCACTCAGACTCACGTCCATCGAGTCTGTGATGCCATCCAGCCATCTCGTCCTTGGTCGTTCCCTTCTCCTCCTGCCCCCAATCCCTCCCAGCATCAGGGTCTTTTCCAGTGAGTCAACTCTTCTCATGAGGTGGCCAAAGTACTGGAGTTTCAGCTTTAGCATCATTCCTTCCAAAGAAATCCCAGGGCTGATCTCCTTCAGAATGGACTGGTTGGATCTTCTTGCAGTCCAAGGGAGTCTCAAGAGTCTTCTCCAACACCACAGTTCAAAAGCATCAATTCTTCGGCGCTCAGCCTTCTTCACAGTCCAACTCTCACATCCGTACATGACCACAGGAAAAACCATAGCCTTGATTAGACGGACCTTAGTCGGCAAAGTAATGTCTCTGCTTTTGAATATGCTATCTAGGTTGGTCATAACTTTTCTTCCAAGGAGTAAGCATCTTTTAATTTCATGGCTGCAGTCACCATCTGCAGTGATTTTGGAGCCCACCAAAATAAAGTCTGAGACTGTTTCCACTGTTTGCCCATCTATTTCCCATGAAGTGATGGGACCAGATGCCATGATCTTTGTTTTCTGAATGTTGAGCTTTAAGGCAACTTTTTCACTCTCCTCTTTCACTTTCATCAAGAGGCTTTTTAGTTCCTCTTCACTTTCTGCCATAAGGGTGGTGTCATCTGCATATCTGAGGTGATTGAGATTTCTCCTGCCAGTCTTGATTCCAGTTTATGCTTCTTCCAGCCCAGTGTTTCTCATGATGTACTCTGCATAGAAGTTAAATAAGCAGGGTGACAATATACAGCCTTGACATACTCCTTTTCCTGTTTGGAACCAGTCTGTTGTTCCATGTCCAGTTCTAACTGTTGCTTCCTGACCTGCATACAGATTTTTCAAGAGGCAGGTTAGGTGGTCTGGTATTCCCATCTCTTTCAGAATTTTCCACAGTTTATTGTGATCCACACAGTCCAAGGCTTTGGCATAGTCAATAAAGCAGAAATAGATGTTTTTCTGGAACTCTCTTGCTTTTTCCATGATCCAGTGGATGTTGGCAATTTGATCTCTGGTTCCTCTGCCTTTTCTAAAACCAGCTTGAACATCAGGGAGTAGTCATGTATGGATGTGAAAGTTGGAACACAAAGAAGGCTGAGCGCTGAAGAATTGATGCTTTTGAACTGTGGTACTCTGGAGATGACTCCTGAGATTCTCTTGGACTGCAAGGAAATCAAATCAGTCAATCCTAAAGGAAATCAGCCCTGAATATTCATTGGAAGGACTGATGATGAAGCCCCAATACTTTGGTTGCCTAATGTGAAGAGCCAACTCATTGGAAAAGGTCTTGATGCTGGGAAAGATTGAAGGTAAAAGGAGAAGGGGGCAGCAGAAGATACGATGGTTAGACAGCATTACTCTCTCAGTGGACATGAATTTCAGCAGACTTGAGAGAGAGTGGATGACAGAGGAGCCTGGTGTGCTATAATCCATGGGTTGCCAAAAGGCAGGCATGACTGGACAATTGCGCAACAACAACATGAGTCAACATGAGTAAGAGCAAGGGAACAGCTCTGCTGATCTCCACCACTTCACTCAGGTTCTACCATCTGGCCAGACAGTTAGGTACCAGGCCATAGGAGACCTGCTCCAAGCACGGCTCCCTGCTTTATGCATTCAGCTAAGCTGGGATTGTCCCATTTTGCACTGGCCTATATTTTGTATATCATCACAATTTTATGTGTTCCAAACAGTGACTGAATATAAACATATCACTGACAGTGAGGCATATTGTCACAGGCAAGAAGAATGAAAGGAAGGAAAGAAGGATGAAAAAAGGATAAAAGAAGCAGTTAGTCAATATACAATAGAAATGAATGAGCATGGTGCTGTTATAGAAGATGTATAAACCCGCTCTTATTTGCTGTCAATGCTTTCTAAGGCTGGATTTGAAATTTTACATTAACACTTATACTATAATTACATTTAGTATGAGAAGTGGAATTTGTCCTTTTGCCACATACTGGAAAGCAAATATCATTATGTGCACGAATATACACTTATCTATGTAGAATTTGTGAAGGGTTAGGAACTGGTCTGAAATTTTGCCCTGTCGAGGGATAAACAGATCCTTCATTCTGCATAAGCTCTTGAATATTACTTTTTCTGTCTGCCCAAGAACACTGGCAGTAGTCTCAGAAAACGGATGTGTTTGCTTCAGCTTATTCGTAGTGAATAATCCATCCGTCAGCATCTTGGGTGATGAGGTACTGAAAAGATGTGGAGAAAACAGGGTGAGATAAAAAAGAGAAGGGGGTAGAAATGAGTCAGCTATCAGGCGGCAGTAGATGCGAGAGAGCAGTGGAGACTGTCTTGTAAGGATCATCGTGGCTTGTAGTATTGATGCTAAAAACTCAGCCTCTGTGGACCAGTGCTGAATTGAATCTTGGTTACAGAGTTTTAGGTGAAGTAGAGAAGAATAGTTTCATTGCTTTGCCAGGCAAAAGGGGACACAGTGGGCCTGTACCTCAAAAACTGTGTGTCCCAACCCGGGAGGTTTTGGTGAGTGGTTTTATAGCAGTAGTTCAAGGGTGGAGTTGCTGTTAAGGATCAGGGTGTGTGCAGGGCCTGCACTCCTTAAATTTGGCCTCAGGTGGTCTCCCAATGAGCTTCTCTGGTAATCATTCTGTGACCTTCTCTGGAACAAAGAATGGTGACACCTTCCGTTTATTGGGGTTTTCAGTTCTGCAGAAGAGCTCAAAGGTGTGTGCACCCCGAGGCTGCACTGTGGTTTCCTGGCTGCTCTTCCCTTGCCTCTGCCTCTCCCCGCTTCCCTCATCAACGAACGTTTGAACCTGCCCTTTGGGACTCAGGGAAGAAGTGTTAAGGAGGCTGCAGTCTATCCCTTACAAAAAGGAAATGGGGACAGGAAGGCTTCCACGCCCAGGAAGCCCACAGGATCCTGCTCAGTTTCACTGTTCCGGGTTCTAGAGAGAGGTGAGAGAAAAATATGCTCATCCGAGTACTGACTACAGTTGGATTGTTTTGCGTATCTCTTCTTATTTAATTTTATCAACAGACCATGAAAGGTAGCAAGTTTTTTTTGTTGTTGTTAATCTTATTTCATAGAACAGGAAATAAGCTCTGTGAGCTTATGTAACTTTCCAGGAGTTGTACAGTTAGGAAGGAAAATTTGAACTCAGTCCTACCTGACTTCAACTCTGTGCTCCTGTGGCAGAGGGTATTGTCCAAAGATGTCCAAAGTTCACCTCAGGAGCTCATCTGCAGTGTGACCTTGCAACTTTCTTACTTAGAGGGGGAGCCCAGTTCCTGTCCTCTAGAATCTGGCCTAGGACTCTCATGTCACCACTAGAGTAGGACAGACGTGACTCTGAGGGACTTCCAGGGCTGGATCAGAAAAGGCCCCCAAACCATGCTGCTTCTGCCTGGTTCTCCTTGAAACCAGGCAGGACCATGTGGGACTTCAGGGCACAGAAGACTTTCAAATAGTTGCAGATCAGAGAAGGGCGGGGATGCAGAGACAAGGGAAGAGCAGCCAAAAAGCAATAATGCAGCCTTGAGAGATGGTCCTGGTTGCCCCCTCAAGGGACACACATCACAACACCTCTGAGCTCTTCTGCAGGACTGACACCCCCAATGAGAAGACCACCTGAGTCCAGAGTAAAGGACTGCAGGCTCCGCATACACCCTAATCTTATTAGCAACCCCACCCTTGAACCATTGCCACAGACTCCTCACCAAATCCTCACTTGGTTGAGACACAGTTTTTGAGGCACAAGCCCACCATGTCCCCCTTTGCCTAGCAAAGCAATTAAAGCAATAAAGCTGTTCTTTTCTACTTTTCCCAAAACTCTGTCTCCAAGATTCGATTTGGCACTGGTATGTAGAGGCTGAGTTTCCGGCATCATCTTGACACAAAGTCAGCTGCTGAGGTTCAAGTCCTGACTACCCTGAGACACCGTGTTGAGAAGCTGTGTAGGACGCTCCTGTCAACAGTTCTAGCCAAGCCCAGACCACTGGCTGTGCCTGCCAAGGCACACAGGTATATATTTGGAACCATCTTAGATTCTCCAGACCAGCATAGATACCCTCTGAGTACCACTGAGTGAACCCAGTCAACACTCCCAGGAGCAGAAAAGCATAGCCAAGCCCTGCTCACATTTTTTACCACAGAATCCTGAGGAGTAATAAATGTAGTGTGGTTTGTTATAGACCAGTAGAGACTGGAACACCCTTTGCCCTAAGGCAAGACACACAGAGAAACAGAAGGAAAGATCGGTATCTTAGTGCCTGGGGGAACTTTCATAGCTTCCTGAGGCCAGTCAGAAGCTGGTTGAAACTGATAAAAAGAGCTTTCAGGAGGCTGGGTAGGAAAGGACTTGAGCCGAGTTCCAGCTGGCGGGAAAATCTAGACTAAAGGTCAACATTGCCTCTTTACATTAACTCCAAATCCTGTCTCCAGTCACTTCTCCTCTTTAATAATCGCCCCCAGTTCCAAACTACTCTGTTACATAAAGTCAGCTCAGTCATTTCCCTCTTTCCTTTAAAGTACTCTGGTCACTCACCCATCTCAATAGAATACAGTCTAAAGTTCTCACTTTGCCAGGTTAGACTCTTCAGTCTAATAAAAAAGCTAAAAGTGAGGGGTTTGGAATCAGAGAGGTCTGGGATGGCTAAATTTATAAGCAGAAAACCTTGTTATCTGTTAATATTTTTGTGTGGTCTATTTCTGGATATGTGGCATTTAATATGCCTAAGATAATGTTTTCTGGAATAATGTGATTTTTCTATGCAAGGCATCCTTATAGAAAGATAACATGTTGACGCCTTATAAATTTTCTTGAATTTCTCAGTAAATTTCACCATTTGTCACCCTTTCCACACTTTATTTAAGGCCTAGCTGAGATCTCAAACAGTTATTTACAGAATTTGCTCAACAGAAAATTAAGTGAGGGGTTTTGGGGGGAAGGATGGAATCTGAGGTTGGGGTTAGCAGATGTAAGCTTTTACATATAGGATGGATAAACAAGGTCCTACTGTATAGCACAGAATGATATCCAATATCCTATGATAAACCATAATGGAAAAGAATATTTTAAAAAATTATGTGTATGTATATGTATGTGTATATATATGTGTGTGTGTATATATATAAAATATGTATAACTGAATCACTTTTCTGTACAGCAGTAATTAACACAATATTGTAAGTCAACTGCACTTCCATTAAAAAAATAATAGTAAAAAAATGAAAACTTGCTAGAGAAAGTTTCCTGCCTGATTCGGGGTTATGTCTCTCTTCCGTGTTTCTTGGAGAGGTGCACTATCCAAAGCACCGGAGAAAGTCCTCAGGCCTGCAAATACTATGATACTTAAGGGTGAGGAATTTTGTCCCCCAGGTTATTTTTACAGACTTATTGGTAGAGATGGAAAGGACAGTGGTCGAATTTGTCAGGGCGCCTCCTCAACTTTCACCATAATAGAAAAGTTCGCTGGTGCCCACTGCATTTGGTAAGTGGCACTTCTCTAGAGGAAGTGGTGGCTGTTTCAGTGCTGACAGACTTTGCTCAGTGGCGGTATCTCAAGGTGAAACAGCAGTAGTGAGAAAGGATCTTTCAGACATGGGGCAGGAATGCTCAGCCCTGGAGATGATTTGAGATTCATGCTCAGGTTGACACCATCCATCTTCTGCGCAGACCCCATCAGAGGATGTTCACTCAAGAGCATGTGCCTGGGCCCTTGGTTTGCTGTCCACCTCACCTCTTTCTCCATCCTCCATCTTTAACATTTTGGATTAACTTTAAGTATCTGATGTTTTATTCTCAACCACACTTCAACTTGGTATCTTCTTTTTATTGATTATAGGTGACTTTGTCCCAGATACTCCTTTTCTCTCACATATGCCAAAATTTGAGAGGTCAGCATATCATGGTATTTGATCATTTGTCTTTGGACTAGAGCACTTGGGTTTGGTCTCTGCAGTGGCTCTTGTTTTACTATCTTGGGCAAATTATTTACCCTCTCAGAGCATCATTTTGTAGCACTTGAAAGTGATTTTAATAACTATACTTTCACAAGGAGTTGTCATGGAAGTTAAAGATGGATACTGTGTGTAAAGTGCTAAAATAGCCTTTATTATTGTTGTTGTTGTTAAGTGCTTTTAAGTACCTCATACTGGCCCATCTTATATGTTCAACTTGCTATTCTAACTCTGCCACACCAACCTCAAGTGCTCCCAGACTCTTTCCCCACTAATTGCCCAAGATGGGATAGTTTTTAATAATTATCCCTTACTGCAAATGTAATATTTAGTATTTTCTACTCTTGTAAGGATTTATAGAAGAGGTACTTCATTAAAGAAAAGAATGATAGAAGATAAAAAGCTTAGGAAGATTAAAGTAGCATTAAAAAATAGTTGATTTCAGGCACACATGTCCACGTGAGGCCCTCAGGAGGCAGAGGAGGCAGAGGAGGCAGAAAGCTTTCCTGGGAGCACGGTGAACAGGCCATGGTGCCTGTCTCTTATCCCTCCACAGATGAGAGAATTGAGGCAACGAAATTATATACACTGCTTAATATACATGCAACTGGAGACAAACTTCGGGAGGGCAAAGTACTCGTTCACTCCTCTCTCATTCTCTCTCGTTCAGTCCTGTATCTGGGGTATCTAATACTGGGCCAGACATATGTTGAAGAAAAGTCCAGAGAAGCTGCTTTCTTATGAGAAGATCCATTGACATATTAACTAAAGCATTTCTGAGCTGAAACAGGACTTGCAGTTAACAGAGCAGCCAGCAGAACTGCCATGACGATGACTCCAGTGGATTCCTGAGTCCTTGTGTGCAGGAAGAAAGAGATCAAACCCTGCACCTTTGGAGTGGGAGCACTGACCCCAAGACCCTAGACTACCAGTGAACCAACCATAGGGAGTATCAAATAGTGAGAACTCACATAAAGGAAACCACTTGAATACAAGACCCAGCGTCACCCAACCACCAGTAGCACCCTGTGCAGCACACCTCATCTAAACAACAAACAAAATAAAAATACAAACCCAATCATCAGCAGACAGGATTACCACCTCATTCAGCCTTGCCCATCAGAGGAAAAACAAACAAACAAACAAAAACTCAGCACAAATCTCACCTTATAGGAAGCTCACACAAAGCACTGGGCCAACATTGTGAGGAAAGAAACCAAAAGGAAGAAAGAATTCAACCTTCTTCAAGGAAAGAATTCAGCTTTCCTTGAAGCCCGGGAAAAGGAGACCCCAAACACAATAAATGTAAAAAAATAATAATGAAAAGGCAGATAAACTGCACGAATGAAGGAAAAGACTAGAAACACAGAAGTCCCAAGTAAATGAAGAGGAAATAGGCAAACTACCCGAAAAAGAATTCAGAATAATGATAGTAAAGATGATCAAAAACCTTGAAAACAGAAGGGAAGAAAATGCAAGAATCAATTAAAAAAGACCTAGAAGAATTAAAGAATAAATGTAAACAAAACAATTACTGAAATTACAAATACTCTAGAAGGAATCAGTAGCAGAATATCTGAAGCAGTAGAATGAATCAGTGAGCTAGAAAATAAAATGGTGGAAATAACTTTGGAAGAGCAGAATAAAGACTATACTACAAGGCTGCAGTCATCAAGACAGTATGGTACTGCCACAAAAACAGAAATACAGACCAAAGGTACAAGATAGAACACCCAGAAATAGACCCATGCACCTATGGATCCCCTATTTTCGACAAAGGAGGCAAGAATATACAATGGGGCAAAGACAGCCTCTTCAGTAAATGGTACTGGGAAAACTGGATGGCTACATGTAAAAGAATGAAATTAGAACACCTCCTAATGCCATACACAAAGATAAACTCAAAGTGGATTAAAGATGTAAATGTAAGACCAGAAACTATAAAACTCTTAGAGGAAATCATAGGCAGAACATGCGATGACAGAAATCAAAGCAAGATCCTCTATAACCCACCTAAATAAAAACAAAAGTAAACAAGTCGAGACCTGATTAAACTGAAAAGCTTTTGCACAGCAAAGGAAGCTATAAGCAAGGTGAAAAGACAACCCTCAAAATGAGAGAAAATAATAGCAAGTGAAACAACTGACAAAGGATTAATTTACAAAATATAGAAGCAGCTCATACAACTCAATGCAAGAAAAACAAACAACCCAATCCAAAAGTGGGGAAAAGAACTAAACAGACATTTCTCCAAAGAAGACATACAGATGGCTGACAAACACATGAAAAGATGCTCAACATCGCTCATTATTAGAGAAATGCAAATCAAAACTACGATGAGATATCACCTCACAGCAATCAGAATGGCCCTCATCAAAAAGTCTACAAACTGAATGCTGGAGAGGGTGTGGAGAAAAGGGAATGCTCTTGCACTGTTGATGGGAATGTGAATTGATACAGCCTCAATGGAAGACAGTATGGAGATTCCTTAAAAAGCACAAATAAAACCACCATATGACCCAGCAATCCCACTCCTAGACATATACCCTGAGGACACCAAAATTGAAAGAGATGCATGTATCCCATTGTTCATTGCAGCACTATTTACAATAGCTAGAACATGGAAGCGACCAAGATGTCCATCGACAGATGAATGGATAAAGAAGTTGTGGTACACATACGCAATGGAATATTCAGTTCAGTTCAGTTCAGTCGCTCGGTCATGTCCGACTCTTTGTGACCCCATGAATTGCAGCACTCCAGGCCTCCCTGTCTATTACCAACTCCCAGAGTTCACTCAGACTCACGTCCATTGAGTCAGTGATGCCATCCAGCCATCTCATCCTCTGTCGCCCCCTTCTCCTCCTGCCCCCAATCCCTCCCAGCATCAGAGTCTTTTCCAGTGAGTCAACTCTTCTCATGAGGTGGCCAAAGTACTGGAGTTTCAGCTTCAGCATCATTCCCTCCAAAGAAATCCCAGGGCTGATATTACTCAGCCATAAAAAGGAACACATTTGAGTCAGTTCTAATGAAGTGGATGAACCTAAAACCTATTATACAGAGTGAAGTGAGTCGAAAAGAGAAAGATAAATACTGTATTCTAACACATATATACGGAATCTAGAAAAATGGTACTGAAGAATTTATTTACAGGGCAACAGTGGAGAAACAGACATAAAGAATAGACTTAAAGACATGGGGAGAGGGGAGAAGAGGGTGAGATGTATGGAAAGTGTAACATGGAAACTCACATTACCGTAAGTAAAATAGAGAGCCAACAGGAATTTGCTGTATGGCTCAGGAAACTCAAACAGGGGCTCTGTATCAACCTAGAAGGGTGGGATGGGGAGGGAGATGGGAGGGAGGTTCAAAAGGGAGGGGATGCATGTACAGCTATGGCTAATTCGTGCTGAGGTTTGACATAAAACCGCAAAATTCTGTAAAGCGATTATATTTCAATCAAAAATAAAAAAATAAAAAAAGTAGTTGATTACATAGCGCCTTGAAGATAGACCACAGGGTCATTATTCTGCATGTTTCCTGAGGGCAAGGATCATGTCTGTCTTGTTCATTCCAGTATCCTTTGCATCTTGTTCAGTGCCTTGCAGGTAGAATGCCCTCAGGAAATACTGAGTGAAGGAGCAAATTGCACATATGTTGGAAGGATTGTCCTGTCTCAGCAGTATTGTCTAAGAAATAGCTCTGGTGATGTGATTCACACTCTCCCCCATCCCCACCCTCTACACCCGTCTCTTCCTCTTTCTTCTTTCTGAGACAGTTGAAGATAGTGTGAGATGTTTAAAGCCCTTCAGTTCATTTTCTGGTGTTCCCACACTCAGGATATTATCAAAAACACAATATTAGACTTGGGATTCTTACAAAAAAAACAACACTTTGAGTCTTTCGAATATTTCAGGGGTAATAGAAAATTCTAACTGAGTTCTGAGTCTTTGGGTGTGTGATATAATATTTTCTGAACAGCAGTGGAAAAGTATATTCTAGTTCAAGTTTGCAAATTTATTTCCCCCAGCATGGAGAATAATGTGCTGATAGATTGAAGATGCCAGAAACAGGTGGAGAACAGCAAACACAGTCCATTAGGATCACGACAACGGGAAAAGGGCCCTGTAGGAAGATTACGCAGACAGTGTTTTTGCTGACTATTTTTATACTAAAATGAGAGATGCCTTCTGTCTTCCAAAGAAAGGATTCTTGTGACCTCTATTGTAAACATGCCAGTACTCGGGGCGTCTTTCCCAGGTATTTTCCCTTACCATCAAGGGAAGACTCATGATTGTAGAGTGTCTTATAAAGGAACGCTATGACTCCTTAACTCTGTTTTCTGAATTTTAATTTTACAGTCTCTCAAGGTGACCCTGCTCTGTTGTAATCTCAGTCTACATTCTAGAATCAGCATCTAGACCATGGGTGCTGGCCTCCTCAGGCTACCATAGCTATGAATATGGGGTAACTGCATTTTCCAGGCCTCGGTGACTGTCAGCCAGAGCCATCTACTTGTATCACGTTGGATCTTTCCTAAGGCAGAGTGTTCACCTGAGTGTCATGGCGGCTTCTTTATTAACACAGAATAGATGTCACTGTCATCCTACTAATGTCTCCTCTCTCTCCTCTTGAGCCAGCACCACTGTCAAAGCCACTAAAAGACTACCAGAAATAGGATAATGTTGGAATCTAAATCTCAGACTTTGTGTGCTGAGTGAGCGAATACGGCTTTGGGTAGAAACAGCACGGGTGTTGGTTGCACTTCTGTAATGCGAGCCTCTGATTGGTGCTGCTGAGAAGTACAGGTTCAAAGATGGTAAAAACTTATCAAACGTCTCAGTGTAAGCTGAAGTAAGCCTGAACTCTTTCCTCCCTGCTTATTTTCTCATCTCTTTGGAGTATTTGGTGCGGTGAGTCTGGAAGCCCACAGAGGTATGTTTCACCAGAGATCTGGGAGATACGGGGGCCCTGAGCACAAAGGAATAAGAAATTCTGTAGGGAAGCTGGAACCCAAAGGCTGAAAGAGAAATGGTCAGTTCTCACCGTTGGGATGAAACAAAGGCAGGATGAAATCTCCAGGGCGGTGGGATCAGACACAGGGCGTGGACCTCACTGTAGCGGGGCTGGACCTTAAGGGTCCAGGTCTGGGGCAGGACTGTTTGAGTTCATACCCTGAGTCTGTCCTTAGCTGTGTGGTGTTGAATATGATATTAATCTCTCTACATCAATTTGCACCTTCATGGAGAAAATAAAACAAGTAATAAGTATGCATGTAATATATATGTTAGCTGCTATTTTTGCAACTACTATTATAAGCTACCAACTCCAGTATTCTTGGGCTTTCCTGGTGGCTCAGATGGTAAAGAATCTGCCTGCAATGTGGGAGACCCTGGTTCAATTCTTGGGTCGGAAGGATCCCCTGAGAAGGGATAGGCTACCCACTCCAGTATTCATGAGCTTCCCTGGTGGCTCAGACGGTAAAGAATCCACCTGCAGTGCGGGAGACCTGAGTTCCATCCCTGCGTTGGGAAGATCCCCTGGAGTGGGGCATGGTAACCCACTCCAGTATTCTTGCCTGGAGAATTCCATGGACAGAAGAGCCTGGCGGGCTACGGTCCATAGAGCCACATAGAGTCGGACACAACTGAACGACTCAGCACAGCAGATTATTATCATTATATTTTACCCAAGGGTAAAACCAGATGCTGTGACTCAGTTCTAGGCCTTTGCTACTCAAATGTGACTCACCTGATATAAGCGATAGAGCTCCAGTTTAAACATTTACAACTGGCCTCCTGATTGCATTTCATGGAGCATGAAGAAGTGGGCTTCAGGTTGGATACTTCCAGCTGTTAGCATTACTTGAGATGAGATAGGTGGGCTCCCGTCAAGGCATTTACAATCGGTCTCCTGTTTGGCCTCCGAAATGTTAGTAACAACAGAAACAGGGTAAATAGCCAGTGCTTCTCTTGTAAACACTGAAGGTAAGAGTCGTGGCAAGGTCAAAGATGGGCAAAACTCTGTTTGAGTAAATGATTAAGGGATCTCTGCTCCCACCTCTTTTGGGACAAGGGGTACACTGCCATGCACAGAAAGGCTCCTTGTGGGTCAAAATCAAGGGATAACGCCAGGCCATAATGAGTCTTGCTCCTCCCAGAAGCCTTCGTTTCGAGATCCATCTTGGCTCAGGGGTACATGTGCACCCAGGGGAGTGTCCCAGTGCAGGTCAGGTCTGAAAACAGAAACCAGATAACTGGCCTGAAGGAAGACAAAGAGCCAGAAGAACTGCCCCGTGTAAATGACTTAACCCCCTCTGTAATGCTCCTCCTTGCTAGGGGGGAGTGCACCCCCTTCCCCTCTGGGTGCGCATCTGCCTTGCTTCCGTCTCAGCTAAGCAACCCATCTTTCTGTGTGCTCTCCCTCTTGTTCCTGTGCTATGTCCCTGATAACCAACTGTGTACCTGCATTTACAGTTTTTGCCTCTGTGATAAAGGTACTTTTTTCACTGGGGACAAAGATCCAGGGGGAAATAACTTCCTAGCCTCTAGCCCTTGCTGGTCTGGTGTCTAGGATTCCTGGTTTCCATCCAGGCTACCCAGGTTCAATTCCTGGGCAGGGAATTAAGATCTCACTGCACGCCACTGCTCACTGCTGCCCCACGGAGATCACATCCACCAGCAGCCTTACTTGGGAACTTGTTAGAAATGCAGAATCCCAGGCCCCACCCTGCCCTCTTGATTTAGAATCTGCTATTTATTTATTTAGCTCTGCCCTGTCATTGTTGGGGAATGCAAACTCTTAGTTACTGCATGTGGGATCTAGTTCCCTGACCAGGGATCAAACCTGGGAACCTCTACAGGGAGCTCGGAGTCTTAGCCACTGGACCACCAGAGGAGTCCCAGAATCTGCTTTAATATGGTGCTCCGGCGGCTTCCTGTACAGAGTGAAGTTTGCAAAGCCCTGGTCTAGATCACTGGACAAGCAGAGGGAAGGGCAGAGGTGTGGGTGGTGGTTAAAAAATTTAAATCCTGTCCTGACCTAATACTGATTCATCTTCCAGGCCAACATAAATTGGCAAGGGATGATTTGCCATGGTTTCCTGCAGGGAAAGGAACGGAGAGATGATGAGCGATCCCAGAGCAAATGCTGTGGGCCCACAGGGTGGCTTTCTCTTCAAGAGTCTCATGTCTTCTTAGGAATGAAATGAAAGGCTCTCATGATTGGAATCCTCCAGCAGGGACAGCTCTCCACCCCTTATTATCCACACATCCATCTGCATGTGTGTGTACTCAATCGCTTCAGTCGGGTCTGACTCTGTGACCCCATGGACTATAGCCTGCTAGGCTCCTCTGTCCATGGAATTCTCCAGGCAAGAATACTAGAGTGGGTTGCCATGCCCTCCCCCAGGGGATCTTCCCAACCTGGGGATTGAACCTGGGTCTCCTGCATTGCAGGCAGATTCTTAACCCACTGAGCCACCTGGGAATGCAGATCATCAGGGCCTGGGTGGAGGCCACAGCTGACTGTTCACAAATAGTTGCTGAAGAAAAAAAGTCCTTTCTCTTGAATTCTCCACCGTTTTCCTCTGAGCTCACTAGAGGTTTCAGGACTAGAAAAGTTCTGATGCTGTCTAGAAAACCTTTGTTGCTGCAAAATATCTCCTTGCCCAAACCAAAGAATGTTGCAACCCTTAACAAAAGAACACCGGAAGTAACCCAGATATTAATGTTGAGCCGTGGCCTCTGTCTCCCTGTTTGTTCAAGGATCTCCCCAGTGGGAAAATGGGAGACTGATGAGCAATCTGAGTCTTCCTCCCCTGCCCAGTGCTCCAAAGGAAGAAAGACATTGTTCAGCAAATTAAACAGGTAAACACGATTTTTAAGAAGAATGTTTAAACTGCTTAATAGAACAAATTGTTTTTTAACACCCTTAAGCAGCTGTTGGAATCATCAATTTACATACAAATAATGAATATGCTAGTTGAAAATCCTTCTCTCCTAGTCATTAAAAACAGGTTTCCCTCTGGCCTTCTAAAAGACAGCTTATTGTTATTCTGGTTGTAGTTACTACATATACTTGGGTCCTCATTTAAAAATCTTTAAAGTATATGTGTTTTTGCTAATCAGAGTAGGCCTTTCACATTCGTAAAGTTGAATTTATGAGATTCTAGTACATGAAAGCAAATACAAATTTGCCAATAAAATTTAAAATCTGTTGTCCTACAACATAATTTAACCAGTGTGTGATTTTTTCACTAGACTTCCCACATTTTCCTAGCTTATCCTAGTTATGATATATCCTGTGGAAGTGAATATTAAGAACCCAGAGAATAACAACATTATTGCTTTGGGTCATAATTTTAATTATCACTGATATTCCTCTACTCTCAGAGTGCAATTTATTTTATGTGTAATGAATTTCTTTTGGATCCTGAACCCATGGGGCTTATTAATCTTTAGGGCTAATTTGCATTAATATGAATGGAAATAGTGATTATTTCTGAATTATTCATCACTTATGAATGCTAATCTGAATACAGTTGCTTCCTTGAAAACATCAGACAAAACATTTCTTTTATTTGTTTTCTGCATGGGGCAGTACCTACACTTTATAATAATTAAGAGTAAACCTCAGAAAACTCAAGAACAGAGGTTAACAGTCACCTATGGTAAGATAGTATTGAGGAGAAAGATGTTTCTTGTACCTTCAAAGCTTTTTCAACTGATCTAATAATCATATTGACAGAAGACAGAAAAACAGGAGAAAGACAAGCTTAATTTTGCACGTACACAAGCCCACACGTGAGGTTCAAAAACAGAAAGGTAAAATAAGATACATATGCCATCCTGAGCTAAAGGATGTGATGGGGGGGGCGGGTCATAATTCAGGGGACAAGAAGAAGAGCAGAGGTTGGGTTATCAAATGTTTGCCCTGCCATACAGGTAAAACATCTCTGCTCATAATTCTTCTGGGGATTGGCCCAGAAAGGCCCCCAATTTAAATTCTTCTGTATAGTTAGGGGAGGAGGATGCTGAAGCTGAAACTCTAATACTTTGGCCACCTGTTGTGAAGAACTGACTCCTTGGAAAAGACCCTGATGCTGGGAAAGATTGAAGGTGGGAGGAGAAGGGGACGACAGAGGATGAGATGGTTGGATGGCATCGCCGACTCCATGAACCTGAGTTTGAGTAAGCTCCAGGAGTTGGTGATGGACAGGGAGGCCTGGCGTGCTGCAGTCCATGGGGTCACAAGGAGTCAGACATGACTGAGCGACTGAACTGATACTTTTCTCTTGAACGCACAAGGTCTTGACTGCCTTTAGCTCAAAATAATCCACATGCAAGTATGGCACATTTGGGAGGCTCCTTCTAACCCTGTCAGTGGTTACCTCAGTATGACTGTAAGTTCAAATGACTAGAGAAATAAATAGAAGTTATCTTGGATTACATGGTCATATCATCATCCATTTATAATCCCTGATTTAGAGCTTTGAGTTAAAATTCGCACAAGTGCTAATAATTTATATTTTTGGAAACTTAATGTGGCCTAATTTGTTAAATTCAACCAAGAATGCCACCAAATGACCTTGGTGACAGAATTCTGAGCTGTGACTATAATGTAAATATTTTAATAATTTAGGTGATACCGATTTTTGGAGATAATTCAGTGATTTAGGTATTACCTAGTTATGCACGAAATCTAATCATATTTATAATTTTTAAATGTATATTTAGATAATAATACATAATAAATTGATTTTAAAATATTAAAGAGTGAAAAACATAAAAAGAACTAAAATTGTTTCTAGCTTCATTTACACTAAAATTTTTCTCCAAAAATAATTCCATATTCAACTCAAGCACCTTGCAGCTTTCCTGTCCCCATTTTTTTTCCCAGGATTAGAGAGGTTTCTACTGAGTTTCATTTTTTCCTGAATCCAATTAAGTATCTCTTTAGAGAGGGGGCTAAACATTCTTTGGGTCCTCATCAATTTATAGTATGCAGATTGTATTTCTTGCAAACTAACATTGTTTTTATGATTCTACAACTCTGTCTAAATTCTTGTTTTAATGTTTTTGTCCCCCATACCCTTGCTCCTTATTTAGAAAATAAACTAGCTTTCAGTGTTGTCTTAAGTTTCAAGCAATTAAGGATATTTTAGTAACAAACACACTCTCTTAATTTGTCCTTCAAAGCCTCTTTTCTCCCTTTCCCTTCCCTTCCCTTTTCTTTCTTTTGTAAACCTATTTGCACATGTATTTTACAATCACATATTGGTTTATTGAAACTGAATATGAAAAACGAACCTGGCCCAAGTGCTACAAAATTTTCATCTGTAAATAAACATTGAAGCTAAGCGTAATGATGGATTTACTATGGATACCAGAATAAAGAATATTGGGTAACACAATCAGTAGTATCTTGACATTAATTTGTAAAAGATGTTCAAATACTGTTCAAACAACTGGTTGTTCTAGTGACCTTCTAAGAACATAGGTTATACGTTGAATGTTAGCTCAGTAAAAATGCTTTAGACATGGCTGAGTGTCTAATTTAATAAAGAGATGAGGCTTGAGATATCTACAGGAACCTAGGAAAGTGAAGTACATATCTTAAGCAAGTATTTAACATTGAGTGAACTCATAGTGACATTTTCTAAAAGTGTCTGAAAAGCCAAATCAGGATATTTAATTGATCTTAGAATCTCTTCTGAAATTATTAACAGAAAAGAATGATATGTTTCTACCAACATAGTATCAGAGTGCTTGCCCTATGCATACATACATGGACATGCAATGTGAATGTAAATATGCATAAACTTCCCAAGGAATTGGACATGACTGGGTGAGCACGCACACACACGAACTGCAGTGCGGTGTATAAATGTAGACTCCTGGCAGAGTTAATATGATGAGCAGTGTCTTTTCTTGCAACTAAAAATAAGGACAAAATAGAGGAAGAATTAAATTCTCCCTGGCAAGCTGAGATTAATAATGGGGCATTGAGAAGAACAGGAAGACATTTCCAAAAAAGCAGCATGAGGTGTAGCCAGCCTAGAATTCACTGCTGATGACAGAGCCTTTGTAATCTTCGTCCTTCATCTCCACCTGCAAAATAGACTCCTACAACCACCTTCGCCTCTGTGTTGTTCCAGCCAGCCGGAAAACTCTATGACTCCTTTTGACACAGTAGAATTTTCCTAGTCCTTCTCTACAGGGGTCACCAAATATGGCAAACAGTTATGCATCTTAAGGTGAAAACAGAATATCCATGCCGAGCTGAGCATTTCTTATCTCTGGGGATTATTGATTTTGTGCAGTGACTTTTGTCCTTGGTAAATCTCAATTTTCAGTGTGCAGTGTGCAGCTGTATACATGTAAGCCAAATTCCTGGGGCCTTTCTTCAATTAATACATACTTTATTGGGAAAGCTTGTCCTTCTCTATAAGGACTTCACTCTAGACAAAAATGAGATTTTGAAAAAATAAATCTACGAAAATGATGAGCTAATGTCAAGGTCAAACTAACTTTAGATTAGCCACACAATTAGTTTTTCTTAAAATTGGAAACCAAATTTTTATTATGGGTGGTCACATAATACTCTAAGGGGTTCCCTGGTGACTCAGATGGTAAAAGAATCTGCCTGCAGTTTGGGAGACCTGGATTCGATCCCTGGGTTGAGATGATCCCCTTGAGAAGGGAATGGCTACCCACTCCAGTATTCTTGCCTAGCGAATTCCATAGACTGGGAAGCCTGGTGGGCTACAGTCCACAGGATCACAAAGAGTCAGACCCAACTGAGCGATTAACACTTTCACAATGCTCTAAAACAGTTTTTCACTCTTGTTACAGTAAACCTTCTGAGTTGGATTATTTTTTCGCATGGATACTCGTTTCGAGGATCATAGGATATTTAGCAGCATCCCTAGCTTACACCCACTAGATGCCAACAGCACGCCAGCTGCCAGTTTTGATGACCAGTATCTCCAGAGAGCCAGATATCCCCTGGGGGCAAAATTGCTCCTTGGTTGAGAACCACGGTTCTGAAATATTCTGTGAGCTTTCTAGCAAGTCAAGCAGAGAATTATGCATCATGATAGCTGGAAACCCCACTCATGTGATCCAGGATCCCTCACTGGGCAAGATTTCTTTCTTTTTTTTTTTTAATACCAAGCCTCAGTTTCCCCATTTGTATGACACAAAAGTGATTGTTGGACCCTCTGGCCCAACGTGTCTGCACTTATTTCATCTGATGCTGCAGTTCAGGGGGATAACAGGTGTGTTCCTTCGGGACCGCTGCAGGGTGTCTCTCACCAGCAGGACTACACATCTTCCTGGCATCCCTCCACTGCCAGCAGCCCAAGTCGGCTCACCTTCCTTCCGCCTCTCTTTCTAGATCTGCTGATTCTCCCAGTCATTGCATGGGTCACTGATAGCTCAGTATACTGGTTAAGCTAATGCTAACTGCTGTAACAAATACACCTTCAAATCTCATTTTCTTTTTCAAATAAAAGTTTGTTTTTCATGCATATCACTGTCCACTCACATGTATATTTCTGGTTGGGCACCTGCCATGTGATCCAGGGGACCCAGACTCCTTCCATTTTGTGGTCAGTCCTAATCTTCTCTAGGTTCTTGGAGTGCTTGCTTTTAAAATGATGAATGAGCAGAGAGATCATGGCAGAATACACTCATATCCCAACTTTCTCAGCTCAAAAGTTCTGTATAAAACCCAAACCCATTTTCACCCTATTTTTCAGAACTCAGTCCCTGGCCAAACCTAACTGTGAGTCAGGTTGGAAAATGGAGTCTAGCTGTGTAGCCATTTGATAAGGAAAACTGGTTTTGATGACAGTTTCTGCCTGACTCAACTCTTCTGCTCGTCTGGTCAGCCTGCTTTCTTCCAGCTCTTCCTAGCTCTAGTCTGGAAACTAGCCAAGAGGGCTCCATCAGAGCTCTTCTCCCTGATAACTCAGATCGCCTGGCTCCTAGCTGCATCTGCTGTACTTGCTCATCAATTTCTGCTGCTCTGACCTGGAGTCTTGATGTCACTTTACAAAATCAAACTCATAGACATCGGTAGAGGGGAAGGGGGTCTTTCCTCAGAATGCCAGCAATCTGGGAAGATGGTAGATTGAGCATCTCCCAAAAAATCCCCCAAAGATTCTGCTCAGCCATGAAAGCTTTACAGGAGAGCAGGGAAGTCATCTCAGTTAATCTCTGAAAGGGGGGGGGGGTCACAGTTGTCACCACCCCTACCGTGTGCAGGCTGTTGACTCCTTGTGATCTCCCTCTAGACACTGTGTTGTTCACACAGTTTGTTCCTGAGATTACTGAAGGGGAGGTTAAGGAAGAGAGCTGGTCATCTGTTAATTACTGATTCTTCATTTCTCCTTCTTTGATCTATGGAAAGAACTGACAAGTTAGGCAAGGGGTTGTGTGACTGAAAGATCTGAAAGGTATTCTTAGGGCGGAGATGGGGGTGCCTGGGTAGAAGTCAGTTACACTGTAGCTTTGCTGAAGTAACAAGGAAAGGGGCTTCCTGCTGAGGGTGGTTTCCTGCAAAGAGCTGCTTATGTAAACTGGAGTCATCTCCAGAGTCTTCTCTCTCACTGCCCTGGAGCTGCAGAACAAAGTAATAGCTGCTGGAAGTGGTGGCTTTTAATTCATTTCACGCTCCCCACTGTTATCTGGGCTCCCAGTGCCAGCTGATAACATGTGTCCATTGTGGTCTGTGACTGAAAACTTCTATTCCTCTGACATCATTTTTACAGTGATTTCCCCTACCTTTTTAAAAGCCCAAATCCTCCTTGTGTTGGGTCTCCTGACAAGTGATATCTCATCCTAGTTTACCCTGAAGCCAAAGATTATAAAAAAGAACATTTTTACCCACTCTTTTCTTTACATCAAAGTCTCGTTGTAGCCCTTCCATCTTTTCTCCTCCTTCTTTTCAGAGTTAGAGGCGCCTCCCTTTTATGAGCCCATACTTTGTAAAACTGACACATCACTCTTTCTCTCTCTCTCACACACACACACAGAGTCCCCTTTCCAATAAGACTTCCTCTGCCCTGCAGCATGACTCTCCTACATCTTTCTAGGCTGATGTCCTGTTCTTCTGGCACTCCACACACATTCCTGATTCTGTATTTTTCCATCACACCCACCACCCTTTCAAGGAGCCAGGAAGGCACTGCAAGGATTCTTCTCTAAAAATACTCTATTCCCGAGGTATCTTCTCCTCAATCCTGATTAGTCCCAACTTTGTTACTGATTTCCTACCTATTTAACCACTACTTAGTGGGCAATGGCACCCCACTCCAGTACTCTTGCCTGGAAAATCCCATGGGCGGAGGAGCCTGGTGGGCTGCAGTCCATGAGGTCACTGAGGGTTGGACACGACTGAGCGACTTCACTGTCACTTTTCACTTTCATGCATTGGAGAAGGAAATGGCAACCCACTCCAGTGTTCTTGCCTGGAGAATCCCAGGGTCGGGGGAGCCTGGTGGGCTGCCGTCTATGGGGTCTCACAGAGTCGGACACGACTGAAGTGACTTAGCAGAAGCAGCAGCAGCAGTAGTGTTATTTTGGGGTTCCAATATACTAAGCTTCTATGAGGTGGGACTGAAATTATTTTCACCTTTCACAGCCCTGAGCAGAATATCATGCATGCCAATTTATAACTCACAAGTGTATCTGACATTTATTGAGCATTCACTCTGTGCTAGTCACTGGATTTGGTGCTGGGGCTACAGAGATCGGTAAACCAGCTCTGATCTCTGTCTTCATCACAGGGACAGTCTAAGAGTTTACCGTGTTTTGTTTTGCAGAGTGCCCCATTTAAACATACTCTAGATCCCTATGTTTTCCCCCGAGGCTCGGCTATGGGCTGCTCTCACTTTACCCCTTTCGCAAAAGGAGTAAACTTACTGTGTTCTGATAAACGTATTCCCCAAACAAGTGAGAACATGGAAATTCAATGAATAAGCACAGGTCAGTCCAATAATTATGAAATTTAATTTTGCATTATCTGGCCTATCCAGTATAATAGAGAATTACAGTGCATTTCCAAAAGCACAGGGATGCTGGAGCCCGATTTCTCAAAGTCAATTCTGTGGCTGTCCATGGCAAGGGTTATTGTGTTTTAAAGAAAAATACACACAACATCTTAGAGTCTAATTATCTAGCAGTAAACAAGATTTACTAAATGAAAGTAAACATATTTTATGCAAAATCATGTAAAAGTAAATGGAGCTAGAGTACAGCTGTGAAGGATTGCATACGCTGAACAGCAAAAGGAATTGCAAATGTGGCAGTATATTTTTAGTCCTCCAAATACTGAAACAGATTCAATTTGGATGGTGTCTCAGCTCTGAAAAGTCCTTTGATTAAGAAAACTGGAAATTCCCAGCCTTTGATGGGTGCTATTAGATTCTATCCTGCATACTGAAATATGTAATTTTGTCCTGATCTTAAATCTAAACTTTAAGAAAATATCATATTTAAGAGAACATCTTAATGAAGATGTAAGTACTGAGGTCTCTCTGGGTCAGTAATTTCCTGAAGTAACAAAAGCTGCAAGAATATGGGCAGGAAAAGTTGGGAGTGATTAGGGAGATTTTATATTTTTATTTGTAACAATTCACAGGGGAGAAAACGGGAAATCTGTCAAGTAAAGGGATTAGGCAGAAATCCAATTAGGGATATAAATGACCAAGATGTTTCCTTTAGCTAATCTAATAGTAAACTCTGGTTCAAGAAATTAGGAAATAGAAAACACCTCCTCTGTTAATAAAAGAAGAAAGCAAAAAAGCAACAAAGATAATTTATTTTCAAGTTCTCAGGGACTTGATAAACATTTTTGTTGGGCATAATAAACTGATCTTTCTAATCAAGATAATCTAAGGAAAAATATGAAAAACAAGACAATGATTTTCGTTTCAACACTTTATATCTAAGATTTTAAATAATAATCTAAACTGAGAAAGACAGATTTTTAAAAATAGGATTATTCCTTATTTTTTTATTCAATTCATTGGATAGTTAGAAAAGTTGGTATTTTAGAGGACAGTTTCTGAAAGCACAAAGGCAATATTTAATTATGTATAATTTTAAGTAGATTAGAGCTTCCCAGGTGGCACTAGTGGTAAAGGACCTACCTGCCAGTGCAGGGGACATAAGAGATGTGGGTTTGATCCCTCAGTCAGGAAGATCCCCTGAAGGTGGAAATGGCAGCCCACTCCAGTATTCTTGCCTGGAGAATCCCATGGACAGAGGAGCCTGGCAGTCTATAGAACATAGGGTTGCAAAGAGTCAAACATGACTGAAGTGACTTAGCATGCATAATGTAGATAACTGTATAAATATAAATATATATGCAGATATATATTTGCAAAGCGTATCCAGGTCCATGCTACTGAGGCATAAGGAAACTGAGGCATAAGGAAAATTTTATGCTGGTATAATTTGCTGCACCTCTATGTTTGCTCTGTCCTTGCCTCACAAAGCCTAGAATTTTCCATGGTGTTCTTAAATTTTCAGAAGTTTCTATACAACTTTTATGGTTATAACCCTTGAACATCAGTTTCACTTTACCTTCCCAGGTCATGTGTTTCCAACAATTAGCATAGCTTCCTTCAAGACTTTGGTTGTTCTTTGTTTCCTTCTTGATCTTCTTGCTAATGCCAGTTTGTCATTGGCAGCCAGTCTTTTCTACCTCATCTGTTTTATTTAATTTTATTGAAGTATACTTGATTTACAATGCTATGTTAATTTCTTCTGTACAGAAAAGTGACTCAAGTAGATGTATATATATTCTTTTTCATATTCTTTTCCATTATGGTTTATCATAGGATATGAAATACAGTTCTCTGTGTTATACTGTAGTTTCTTTTTTCCTCTTTAAAAAAATTTTTTCAGATTATGGAAGTATGATAAAACATTTACAGGAGAGTTGAAAAATACAGAACAAAGTTATGCGTAGTTCCACTATATATTATTTTTTAAGTAGATAAATTAAGGTTTTAGTTGGAGTTTCAATATCAGAACTGTCAAAAATTAATAGAATGACTAGACAGAAAAGTAGAAAGATATAGTAGACCTGAAAAACCCTATGAACCATTTACACATAAGATTTATACCATTTTCACAGAACAGCAGGATACAAATTCTACTCAAGTTCCCATAGACTGTGAACCAGGAGACACTGGAACTTATCCAGAGACATAAAACAAGATGCAAAAATTTCATGGTCTGAAGGTATTGATATCATACAGAGTCTGTTCTGTTATCATTGTGGAATTATGTTATAAATCAATATCAAAAGATATTTGAGAATAATCACATATTTTAAAGTTCAGTGTAACATTTACCAAGAGGGACATTTGACTTAGCCACTGAAAGCCTCCATAAAGTTAAAAGATTGAAAAAACATAGAGGGTGACTGCAGAGAAGAAAGCATTAAATGAGAAATTAATATCAAGGGTACTTTAAAAACCCTATGTATTTGGAAATTAAATACCTACTTTTAAATGATGGGTATATCTAAGAAGTGATAACAAGGGAAATTAGAAAATACTTATAACAGAATAAAAATGAAAAAATAATTTACTGGAATTTGTTCCTATACCTGAACAAAATTCTTATGTACCTGAAGCTGCTCAGTGCAGCTAAATACAATGTCCAATACTGAATAAGGTATGAGAACAGATAAGGGACACTAGCATAAGATGTTGTGAAACTTGAACAAAATCTGTACTTAAGTACTGTAAAAGCAGTGCTAAGGGGAAAGTTCATAGCAATACAGGCATACCTCAAGAAACAAGAAAAAAGTCAAATAAACAACCTAACTTTATACCTAAAGCAACTAGAAAAGGAAGAAATGAAGAACCCCAGGGTTAGTAGAAGGAAAGAAATATTAAAAATTAGGGCAGAAATAAATGCAAAAGAAACAAAAGAGACCATAGCAAAGATCAACAAAGCCAAAAGCTTGTTCTTTGAAAGGATAAATAAAATTGACTAACCATTAGCCAGGCTCATCAAGAAACAAAGGGAGAAAAATCAAATCAATAAAATTAGAAATGAAAATGGAGAGATCACAACAGACAACACAGAAATACAAACGATCATAAGAGACTACTATCAGCAATTATATGCCAATAAAATGGACAATGTGGAAGAAATGGACAAATTCTTAGAAAAGTACACTTTCCAAAACTGAACCAGGAAGAAATAGAAAATCTTAACAGACCCATCACAAGCACAGAAATTGAAACTGTAATCAGAAATCTTCCAGCAAACAAAAGCCCAGGTCCAGACGGCTTCACAGCTGAATTCTACCAAAAATTTCGAGAAGAGCTAACACCTATCCTACTCAAACTCTTCCAGAAAATTGCAGAGGAAGGTAAACTTCCAAACTCATTCTATGAAGCCACCATCACCCTAATACCAAAACCTGACAAAGATGCCACAAAAAAAGAAAACTACAGGCCAATATCACTGATGAATATAGATGCAAAAATCCTCAACAAAATTCTAGCAATCAGAATCCAACAACACATTAAAAAGATCATGCACCATGACCAAGTGGGCTTTATCCCAGGGATGCAAGTATTCTTCAATATCTGCAAATCAATCAATGTAATTCACCACATTAACAAATTGAAAAATAAAAGCCATATGATTATCTCAATAGATGCAGAGAAAGCCTTTGACAAAATTCAACATCCATTTATGATTAAAACTCTCCAGAAAGCAGGAATAGAAGGAACATACCTCAACATAATAAAAGCTATATATGACAAACCCACAGCAAACGTTATCCTCAATGGTGAAAAATTGAAAGCATTTCCCCTAAAATCAGGAACAAGACAAGTGTGCCACTTTCACCATTACTATTCAACATAGTTTTGGAAGTTTTGGCCACAGCAATCAAAGCAGAAAAAAAAAAAATAAAAGGAATCCAAATTGGAAAAGAAGAAGTAAAACTCTCACTGTTTGCAGATGACATGACCCTCTACATAGAAAACCCTAAAGACTCCACCAGAAAATTACTAGAGCTAATCAATGAATATAGTAAAGTTGCAGGATATAAAATCAACACACAGAAATCCCTTGCATTCCTATACACTAATAATAAGAAAATAGAGAAATTAAGGAAACAATTCCATTCACCATTGCAACAAAAAGAATAAAATACTTAGGAATATATCTACCTAAAGAAACAAAAGACCTATATATAGAAAACTATAAAACACTATAAACACTATAGAACACTGGTGAAAGAAATCAAAGAGGACACTAATAGATGGAGAAATATATCATGTTCATGGATCAGAAGAATCAATATAGTGAAAATGAGTATACTACCCAAAGCAATCTATAGATTCAATGCAATCCCTATAAAGCTACCAATGGTATTTTTCACAGAGCTAGAATACTTTGTATGGAAATACAAGAAACCTCGAATAGCCAAAGCCATCTTGAGAAAGAAGAATGGAACTGGAGGAATCAACCTGCCTGACTTCAGGCTCTACTACAAAGCCACAGTCATCAAGACAGTATGGTACTGGCACAAAGACAGAAATATAGATCAATGGAACAAAACAGAAAGCCCAGAGATAAATCCACACACCTATGGACACCTTATCTTTGACAAAGGAGGCAAGAATATACAATGGATTAAAAACAATCTCTTTAACAGGTGGTGCTGGGAAAATTGGTCAACCACTTGTGAAAGAATGAAACTAGAACACTTTATAACACTATACGCAAAAATAAACTCAAAATGGATTAAAGATCTAAATGTAAGACCAGAAACTATAAAACTCCTAGAGGAGAACATAGGCAAAACACTCTCTGACATACATCACAGCAGGATCCTCCATGACCCACCTCCCAGAAAACTGGAAATAAAAGCAAAAATAAAAAAAAAAGGGACCTAATTAAACTTAAAACTTCTGCACAACAAAGGAAACTATAAGCAAGGTGAAAAGACAGCCTGTGGAATGGGAGAAAATAGTAGCAAGTGAAGCAACTGACAAACAACTAATCTCAAAAATATACAAGCAACTCCTGCAGCTTAATTCCAGAAAAATAAACGACCCAATCAAAAAATGGGCCTAGGAACTAAATAGATATTTCTCCAAAGAAGACATACGGATGGCTATTAAACACATGAAAAGATACTCAACATCACTCATTATCAGAGAAATGCAAATCAAAACCACAATGAGGTACCATTTCACGCCAGTCAGAATGGCTGCGATCCAAAAGTCTACAAGCAATAAATGCTGGAGAGAGTGTGGAGAAAAGGGAACCCTCTTAGACTGTTGGTGGGAATGCAAACTAGTACAGCCACTATGGAGAACAGTGTGGAGATTCCTTAAAAAACTGGAAATAGAACTGCCTTATGACCCAGCAGTCCCACTGCTGGGCATACACACGGAGGAAACCAGAATGGAAAGAGACACGTGTACCCCAATGTTCATTGCAGCACTGTTTATAATAGCCAGGACATGGCAACAACCTAGATGTCCATCAGCAGATGAATGGATAAGAAAGCTGTGGTACATATACACAATGGAGTATTACTCAGACGTTAAAAAGAATACATTTGAATCAGTTCTAATGAGATGGATGAAACTGGAGCCGATTATACAGAGTGAAGTAAGCCAGAAAGAAAAACACCAATACAGTATACTAACACATATATATGGAATTTAGAAAGATGGTAACGATAACCCTATATGCGAGACAGCAAAAGAGACACAGATGTATAGAATGGTCTTTTGGACTCTGTGGGAGAGAGAGAGAGTGGGATGATTTGGGAGAATGGCATTGAAACATGTATAATATCATATATGAAACGAGTTGCCAGCCCAGGTTCAATGCATGATACTGGATGCTTGGGGTTGGTGCACTGGGACGACCCAGAGGGATGGTATGGGGAGGGAGGAGGGAGGGGGGTTCAGGATGGGGAACACGTGTATACCTGTGGCGGGTACATGTTGATGTATGGCAAAACCAATACAATATTGTAAAGTAATTAACCTCCAATTAAATAAATTAAAAAAAAATAATGTGGCGTATATTAATTTCCTGTTTTTTTTTTTTTAACAACATAGCATTTATATTCTCAGAATTGGATTAGAAGTTTCAAGTCTCATTCAAAAAAATTTTTTTTAATCACTAAGATGATTTTTCCAGTAGTCATGTATGGATGTGAGAGTTGGACTGTGAAGAAAGCTGAGCACTGAAGAATTGATGCTTTTGAACTGTGGTGTCAGAGAAGACTCTTGAGAGTCCCTTGGACTGCAAGGAGACCCAACCAGTCCATTTTAAAGGAGATCATTACTGGGTGTTCATTGGAAAGACTGATGTTAAAGCTGAAACTCCAGTCCTCTGGCCACCTCATGTGAAGAGTTGACTCATTGGAAAAGACTCTGATGCTGGGAGGGATTGGGGGCAGGAGGAGAAGGGCACAACAGAGGATGAGATGGCTGGATGGCATCACTGATTCAATGGACATGAGTCTGAGTGAACTCTGGGAGATGGTGATGGACAGGGAGGCCTGGTATGCTGCAATTCATGGGGTCGCAAAGAGTCGGACACGACTGAGCGACTGAACTGAACTGAACTGAAGATTAATAACCTTTCTAGACTTTTAGCAGTGATATTAGATGTCAGAATAAATGGAACTATATGAAAACCTAGCATTTTATTCATAGTCAAACAATTGGGGCCAAACTGGCATAAATCTTTTAGCTAGGCAAAACTTTATGTTTTCTAAAATATATAATTATACATACATATATACATGTTATACATACATAATATACATGTGTGTATACAAAACACCTTTTCTACTATGCTTGATTAATGCTTGAGAAAGAAAAACAAAAAAGAGAGAAATTGGAAAACATAAGCTAAATGAAATGGGAGCACTGAATATGAAATAGAAAAGTGAAACAATCTAGATAAAAGATCATAATGTCCAGTTGCTTTTAAACATGGCTGCTTATTAGAATCACATTTGGAGCTTTGGAGAAAAAAGCAATACCTGGACATTGGTATTTTTAAAAAAATTTCAAGATAATTGTAATGTGCTTCTGGATTTTAAAAAGTGATTATAGGTTTTTCTGTTAAATAGAAGTTTTAGTTACATAAAATTCTGTTATTTTCTGTTGACCAATCATGATACACTGGTATTAAATGAATATCAGTTACATAATCACAATAGTAAAATATGTTTACCAGTTCTCACAATCAATAGCTAGACAAAAAATAAAAGATAATTGCAATTGCAAGGCATAATGGAAATCTGATTAATCCAACAATATAAAATAATTGCATGCAATTTGGAGGGTTAAGTAGAGTAGTGTGGTAAGTGGAAGTAGATCCGTGCACATGTTTTCATCCACCCAGCCAGTCTCTGTCTTTTGTTTGGTGCATTTAATCCATTTACATTTAAGGTAAATATCGATGTATATGATCCTATTGCCATTTTCTTAATTGTTTTGGGTCTCTTTTTTGTAGGTTTTTCTTTCTCTTATGTTTCCTGTCTAGAGAAGTTCCTTTAGCATTTGTTGTGAAGCTGGTTTGGAGGTGCTGAATTCTGTTAACTTTTGCTGGTCTGGAAAGCTTTTGATTTCTCCATCAAATCTGAACCAGAGTCTTGCTGGGTAGAGTATTCTTGGTTGTAGTTTCTTCCCTTTCATCATGTTAAATGTATCCTGGGATTCCCTTCTGGCTTGTACAGTTTCTGTTGAGAAATCAGCTAATAACATTATGGGAGTTCCCTTGTATGTTCTTTGTCATTTTTCCTGTTACTTTTAATATTTTATCTTTGTCTTTAATGTTTGTCATTTTGATTGCTGTGTCTCAGTCTGTTCCTCCTTGGGTTTATCCTTCCTGAGACTCTCTGCCCTTCCTGGATTTGGTTGACTATTTCTTATGTTAGGGAATTTTTCAGCTATTATATCTTCAAATATTTTCTCAGATCCTTTCTCTCTTTCTTTTACTAAGACCCCTATAATGCAAATGTTGGTGCATTTAACATCCTAGAGGTCTCTCAGGCTGTCTTCATTTTTTTTTTTTTTTTCATTCTTTTTTCTATATTCTGTTTTGCAGCAGTGATTTCTACCATTTTGTCTTCCAGGTCTCTTATCTGTTCTTCTGCCTCCGTGATTCTGCTGTTGTTTCCTTCTAGTGTATTGCTCATCTCTGTTCGTTTGTTCTTTAGTTCTTCTAGGTCTTGGTAAACATTTCTTGCATCTTCTCCATTCTTTTTCTGAGATCCTGGATCATCTTCACTATCGTTATTCTGGATCCTTTTTCTGGAAGGTTGCCTATCTCCACTTCGTTTGGTTGTTTTCATGGGGTTTTATCTTGTTCCTTCATCTGGGGCGTAACCGTCTGCATTTTCATTTTGATTAACTTCTGTGATGCAATTTTCATTCTGGCAGCTGCTGGATTGTAGTTCTTTTTACTTCTTCTCTATACCTTAGGTTCTTCTTGTTTATTTATTTTATATATAGTAGTCTGTATTTGTTAATCCTAAACTCCTAATTTATCCGTCCCCCCTTCCCCTGAGTAATCATGTTTGTTTTCTATGTATGTTAATCTCTTTCTGTTTTGTAAATAAGTTCATTTGTATCCTAATGTAGACTCCACATATAAATGATATCATATGGTATTTGTTTTTCTGATTTATTTCACTTAGTATGACAATCTCTAAGTCCATACATGTTGCTGCAAATGGCAAGGTTTTATTCTTCTTAATAGACCAAACAATCTTGGCTTATGGAATTCCTATTTTGTAAATAACACCAGGGAAAGTATGAGATGCTTTCTAGCTAGAGTTTGCTTCCTTATGAAAACAGATAGTTCAGAGAACACTAGTACTGGCTGAAATGGTTAATATCAGTACTACTGTTACTGCTATACCACTACTAAATAGCTAGCATTTGCTTAGCATCCTGTTATTTAGGAATTTTTCCCTTTCAAGTAACAGAATAGTCAAGTACAGTGGCTTAACAATAAGGATATTTTTTTGGCTCACATTCTGAAATGTCTACAGAAAGTGGTTTCAGGGTTTGTTAATATTGGGCTGGCTAAGAGGAACATTCAGATTTTTTCCTAAGATGTTATGGAAAACCAGAATGAACTTTTTGGCCAATTCAATACAACAACTCAGAGACTTCATGTTCCTTGAGTTAGCTTCTCTGTAACCCTCTTGGCTTTCCCCTCATTGTACAAGCTCTGTGTACATGAAAGCCACAGCTCATAAAACAGTGTGCATGGAAGACAAGAGGGGATACTCTTTTTCCTCCTGACACTCTTTTATTGAAGAGGAAAAGCCAAGAAACCCCCAGAGTTTTGTTGACTGAGTCTTCAGCCCCCTCCTAAACCTATTGTTAAAAATACTTCCCTCTCTGGGTGTAAAGGATGGGCACCCCTTCTCTAAACACACTGGTGTAATATCCAGATTTTTTTTAGCAGAAGGGATGGTTTGGGGGTAGGGAATCAGCATCACCTGCACAAACTTCTTCTATGGGCCAAGCATGCTGATAAGCATTTAATTTTTTACTCCTGTCTGCAATCTAGAAAAGTCTATGTTCTTAGTCACATTTGAGGAAACTGAGACATCATGAGACTACACAACTCACCCAGGATCACAAAGCTCGTGAGTAACAGATCAGAAAATCATTCGTTCATCAGGCTTTTATTAGACACCTTCTGTGTGCAATGAGAACATGAAGACAGATCAAGGAGGATCACTGTTCTCTCAAGGGCAGCAAGGTAAGAATGGTCCTGTGGATGGTAAGGGCAGTTTCACATCCATCAGTGGCCCCAAAGACAGTGTCATTAACTCTGCATGCGTGGGTCTGGAGAGGATTCCCGGGAAACCTGACCTCAGTGGGGTAGATCAAGTAAAGCCCATGCAGAAATGGTACACCAAGCCAAGGAACAGCATTGGAAAAGTCGAGAAACAGCTTTGCTCACCGTGGGAAAGAATGTTCCTTTTCTATCTATTAATATTTCCAATGTTACTTGGAACCTGTGTGTTGAGAGCAGACAGAAGACACAATGGCCCTAAACTGAGCTAGGAATGTGCTCTTGCACCTTTGGTGAAATGACTGCTTCCAAACACATTGAAAGTAACCTTTCTCATGTTCACATCTGAAAGAAGGCAAAGAGAGGAAACATTTCTTTCCTAGATAGACTCTTCAGACAGCTCCAGTGAATTTTCAGAGAGCAGAATAATTAGTTGTAAACTCCAAATGGCACACAATTTCATCATGTCTTCTGTGGAGTAGAATGTCCTTGAAGAAGAAATTCTGACTTCTCCCCAGCTGATTTGAGAGGGCCTGAGGAGTGAATGTGGTTAGGGCTTTGGAGGAAAGCAAAGGGAAAGATCAAGATCAATTTAAGACAACCAAGAACACATTTTCAACTGAGACAATTTCAAGAGCATTAAATAAACCTTCTTCAGAAGGTTTTTAAAAGACTATTGTATTTCATTCACCTGAAGTAACACCCCTCAGTAATGAAAATCATTTATTAAAACATGAATGACTACAAGGAACAATCACATTTCCCCTCTTACCTTTATGTTCTACAGAATGTTCTGTGTGATAACCTTTGCTTTTGTGTGCTAGAGTTAATGACTTCTGAATTACTGCCCTATCATTCTGTACCCTCTTGCCAGCCCTTCCTACTATTTTCTTGTCCCAACCCATCCTGTAGACGGGCCAAAAGCATCTAGTGTGTATTGGTCTGCAGCTTTGCTTGGAGAGTTCATATTTAAGCATGAACAATTTTTAATAACTTATTTATTTATTTGGCTGTGCCTTTTTTTTAGTTGCAGGATATTTAGTTGCTGGATGTTGGGTCTAACTCCCTGACCAGAGATTGAACCTGGGCCCCCTGTGTTAGGAGCATGGAGTCTTAGCTGCTGGACCACCAGGGAAGTCCCAGCATGAAGAATTTTAAGAATCCGAGGAGCATTTGGTGATCAGGGATTAGAATTCTGGCAGGCACTTTTCTTTATAATTGACAAAATATAACCCAGCTGTTAATTCATTGATAAACCAACTTTATTTCGCATTGTTATTTTTGTGTGTATATGTGTTTTGGAAAATGGATTTGGAGCTGGCTGATGAAAATCAACCCCATCCATCTTTTCTGAGCACTCTGTTCTTATTGAGATGACTGCTAGCCAAGGTAGCCTGAAGCCATCACCAAATCAGTACACAACTGGTTTCCCACAGCAAATCATCACTAGACTTTATAGATGTGGGTGAAATTGATGTGCTTTAAATCCAGCTAGAAATAGCTGGTCTTGAAGGGTAGTTTAGAGCTAATGCAGGGAGTGGAAAAGAATGTATGAGCTGTAGTTTCAGCATATCCCAACCTCATGAAGATACAAATGATTTAAGAGAACTTTCATAATTTAATAGCAATAGAGTTGAAGATCCTGAGAAAATAAATTGTATTTCCTTCATTGAAATGACAATGACATATATTCACATTTCTTTTTTGTTCAGCACAGAGCCCATCAATAAAAATATGTCACTGTGAGTTGTGGGCAGGTTGTACTAGTTTATTCTGTCTATTATATGGGTTGAATAAGAGTAATATATCCTATTGCAAATGGTAATTTAATAATCATACCCTTCAATGATAGGTGTTATAATCTTTCCTAATAAATGTGGGAAACACCATGAGCTTTGATTTTAAGGAGTCTCATCTCAGGGGTTCTGGCACAATTGACCTTGGCCTGACATATTCAAAGAGCTGTGGTGGCAATGCTTTTGGCACCCTAATGCTTATACCATATGCCCCAGCAGAACTTATTCACCCTAAGTTAATTAGAGTTTGGGGTTAACTGTGTAGTAATGATGGATATTCACTGGAAAGACTGTTCTGGTCTCTTCTGCTCTGCCTGTGCAACCATCCACCAGCACTCAGGTAGTTTCTGAGATGGAACAGTATCCTTCCTAACATGCAGGCTCTATGAAAGACCAGATATTAAAAACCTTCTTTACTGTCTCATGGACTTCTGATCCCATCATGCAAATAAGACCTAAGGTAAGAAATGTTTAGAGATCAAAATAGTAGAATAGTGAAATGCCAAATGCAGGCAGCATAGAACTGTTAGAATTCAGACAAAGGGGACATTCATGTAGGCTGAAAGAGCTTCTTGAAGAAGAGGGTGTTGAATTACCCTTTGTAAAGTGATGAGGAATTGGAGTAGGGAAGGTGTAGAAATTTGGGGAAGAAAAGGATGACAGGGATTAGAAATAGGGCAGGAGAAGTCAAGTCCTGTTTGGAACTGAGCAGAGCCTCTGAGTTCCAGCGCTGGCGTCTCTGAGCCCCGGTAGCAGAGGCTGAGTGCCTCTGAGTGCCCGCGGTCTGACACCTCTGACATTGTGGTCTTGAGTTCTCTTCCTTCTGCTACAGAAGATCTGCTTCTCTGGTTGCAAGTTCACTGGGGTCTGGATTCATCCATCGCTCTTCCATTCTGAAATAGTCACTCCTCTGCTACACCCTCCTATCCATTCCTAATGAATGATTCCTGCTCTATTGATTTCTTCCTCTAGATATGCACACAATAGCAGCCTCAGAGACCCCTGCAGATCACCATCCCCACCCCCAACCTACTACTGCCTTTCTGGGTTCTCTTCCACAGAAAAATCTACTGAGTTGATATCAGCATCATGTGTTTTTTCCCTCACCGCCCCCCACCTACCCCACCTCCTCAGCTGACTTCGATAGACCAGTCCTCTGAAGCTGCTTTTGTGTAGGTCATGGGTGACCTCCATATTGCTGGACCCAGTGGTCACTTGCTGTCCTGATCTTTTGTAGCCTTTCAGTGGATTTGGGCCCAGTTGTGTCCACCTGTCTTCCTGACGCGCCTTGCTCCCGTGGCTTCCGTGACATCGCACACTTGGTTATTCTTCTGTTCCTCTGGCTCCCATATCCACCTTCCTTTTCTGTCTGTCTCCTTTCATTCTCTTCCTGTAGAAGACTCCACTGCAAGTTATAGGTTCTCTCTTCTTCTTTGTCTCTCCTCTGAGGTGGTCTCATCAAAGCTCATGGCTTTAAATTTATATGCTCTCTACATCTGGCCCGACACCCATCTTGAGTTCCAGGTTCATGGCCTGCGCTTATTTACAAATAAGCCCTTGAAAATTAGCGTTAAGTCAGAACTCTTGACAGAATGTCTCTTCTCCTCTCGTCCCTTGTCTTGGTTAGAATTCCGCCAACTGCTTGCATTCTACAGCCAAAAGCCTAGAGGTCATTCCTTGTCACTCACTTTCTTTCACACTCACGATTCAATCCTAAACAGTTCTTTTTTCTTCTGTCTCCAAAGCATATATGAAATCCACCCACTTCTCTCCACTTCCACGGCCATCACCTTACTACAAGTCACCATTAGTCCTCTCCTCAGCTACTACAGTAGCCTCCTGACTGGCTTCTCTGGGACTGTTCTTGTCTCTCCACAGCAGATTCTTTACTCAGCTGTGATCCTTTAAAAGGTCAAATGGATCACATCCCTCTCCCACTTAAAATGCTCCAGGTGACCTGGCAACTGCACTCAGAACAGAAGCTGAGCCCCAGTCATGTCTTGCATGGCCCAGACCACCACTGAACTCCCCCGACCCTCCCCTCTCTAGTCTCATTCCGAGGCCGTCTTCCTGGGTGTTCAGCAGCCCAAGCTCATGCCATAGAATTGGCCGCTGAATATTCCAGACACATGGCTGCCTCCTCCTCATCATGAAGGATCAACTTATAAGTTATCAGCTCACCAAGAACTTCCCAGGTGACTGATAATTTTTGTTTGTTTTTTATGCTAGGTCCTTGTTGGTTATCTATTTTAAATATAGCAATATGTACATCTCCATCCCAAGCTCCTAATTTATCCTTCCCTGGTAACCATTAATTCATTCTCTATGAGTCTGGATCTGTTTTGTAAATAAGTTCATTTGTATCTTTTTTAAAAAAATATTCCACATATAAGTAATAACACATGATATTTGTCTTTGTCTGACTTAATTCACTTAGTTTGATAATCTCCATAATCCACATTGCTGCAAATAACATTATTTCATCCTTATTAATGGCTAAGTATATAGGTACTACATCTTCTTTATCCATTTACCGTATGACTGATTTTTAAATGAGTCCTCTTCTTATTTCAGTTTCCTGATTAACTAGTTGCTACCTCTTCTATGACTTACAAAAATTCTTCAGAGAATGAGTTAAGTAAGAAGGAGGAAGAAGATTGCCAGTGACATATACAGAAAAGAGGAAATAAGTCTACGATTTGCTTTGGTTTAATTAATGTGCAGTGTTTGTAAGTAAATATTATTAGAGACTTTGAGACACCATCAGATTGAGAGCCTCTCATCTTGGAATTAACCTTTTGGGGGAAAGAAAAGTGTGCACAGATGTCTCATTTTCTGATTTCATCAATAAAATAGTTTGAAGTTCTCTGCTTAAACTGCTTCACTAGTTGGAAACAAAATACAAAACAAGTGAGTCATCTTAGTACCTTTTTCCAGGGGTCAGATGATGTCCACTTCAATCTGCTGGATTCTCCACAGTTATGGATTAAGCTTGTTGTAACATTGGGAAGTTTCTGATGCTGCAAATTAGGTAAGATGGAAAAAAAAAAGGCCATAACATCACAAAATGTTCATCAAAAATTTAATAAGTGGGCTCACAGTTCTCATGTTAATCTTTCATGGTCCATCTGGTGAGCCCAGAAAGCCTCAAGAGTTTGAAATGTCTGTGGCAGAGCCTCTCGGTACAGTTTTGCTTCAGTTCAGTTCAGTCGCTCAGTTGTGTCCGACTCTTTGCGACCCCATGAACCACAGCACACTAGGCCTCCCTGTCCATCACCAACTCCCGAAGTTCACCCAAACCCATGTCCATTGTGTCGGTGATGTCATCCAACCACCTCATCCTCGGTAGTCTCCTTCTCCTCCTGCCCTCAATCTTTCCCAGCATCAGGGTCTTTTCAAATGAGTCAGCTCTCCGCATCAGGTGGCCAAAGTATTGGAATTTCAGCTTCAACATCAGTCCCACCAATGAATACCCAGGACTAATCTCCTTTAAGATGGACTGGTTGGATCTCCTTGCAGTCCAAGGGACTCTCAAGAGTCTTCTCCAACACCACAGTTCAAAAGCATCAATTCTTCGGTGCTCAGCTTTCTTCATAGTCCAACCCTCACATCCATACATGACTACTGGAAAAACCATAGCCTTGACTAGATGGACCTTTGTTGGCAAAGTAATGTCTCTGCTTTTTAATATGCTGTCTAAGTTGGTCATAACTTTCCTTCCAAGGAGTAAGCGTCTTTTAATTTCATGGCTGCAATCACCATCCACAGTGATTTTGGAGCCCAGAAAAATAAAGTCAGCCACTGTTTCCACTGTTTCCCCATCTATTTCCCATGAAGTGATGGGACCGGATGCCATGATCTTAGTTTTCTGAATGTTTTGCTTAATGGTCAAGTAAGTTCTTGCATGGTTTGTGGACTGATGAAGGGAGATTGTCTGCACTGAGCAAAGTTGTCCCTAGAGCTGAGAGTCATTCTTGACATTCAGACTCAGTATGGTCAAGCTCTGGGAATTGGTGATGGACAGGGAAGCCTGGCATGCTGCAGTCCCCAGGGTCGCAAAGAGTCAGACATGACTGAGCGACTGAACTGAACAAGGTCCGTGATTAATGCCAGTGTGTACACCTGCCAGGACTACACTGGAGTGCAATCTGGTTGGTATAGCCATTCACTTGAAAGACCCCTGCCTCCACATTCTGAATCAGCAGGGAGAGCTGTCTTTTGTTCTCACTTGGAGAAACATAGGATGGAGGAGAAAAGACAGAAGAGACGTAAAGGAAACAAATTGCTCAAGGATGACAATAAATCCACTTTCTAGTATATCCAAAAACACACTAGTCATGGTTGCAAAGTTGCTAAGAGAATTTCCAGCAAGCAGGCAGGAGCTACAAATTCAAAGTCAAGGAGAAGAAAAAGTAGGATACAAGTTTTTTCTCCCCAGTATGGTTCTGAGTCTTCTGTTGTTTTCTGTTCCAATGAATAGAGGTAGAAGAGACATATTTTCTGTTCCTCTAAGACAGGAAGTTGAGGACGTATAGCCAGTCCTCTCAGGACTATCTTCCTAATTCTATTTTCAGAATCCATTTTCTTCTTCCACTTCAATTTTTCAATTTTGCTAAATCATGAGAAACTGGTGTGTTTTTACAGCAAATCTTGGAAGCTTGTCTCAAGGACCTTGAGTATGAGGGGTGTGAGATCCAAAAGTTCTGCATAATTCTTTCAACTGTTTCCCCTTTTTATCAATAAATATCTAAATTTAAGGTTCTAAGGCAGAAGAAACACGGTTCTAAAATATTATGGAAGAGACTTTGTTTAGTTTATCAGCAACTTGTGTGCATGTATGGAGTCTAGCCTGCCAGACTCCTCTGTCCTTGGAATTCTCCAGGCCAGAATACTAGAGTGGTTGCCATGCCCTCCTCCAGGGGATCTTCCCAACCCAGGGATCAAACCCACATCTCTTATGTCTCCCACTAGTGTCATCTGGGGAGCCCTAACAACTTGCATGAGCGTTATATGTTTCTTGCAGCATGATGAATCCCAGTACTTGGCTGACAGCTTTTGCTGAAGTGGTAGTAGTTTTCAAAAATGAATTATCATGACATAATCTTTTGTTAAAGTTGAAGCATAAAAGATTAACCCTGCTATTAAATCTGATAATGTCAGGATCAATCCCTTAAGGCTTAATGAGTTGGTTATGGCTGGAACCTCAAGGAGGATCCAGCTGCTGTCTGTCTTCTGAAGACATTAACAATCCAGACCTTAAACATAAGTGCTCCAAACACCTTAGCAGATGTGAGTGCTTCTGTTGCATCCTTCAGAAGAGAGGAGAGAAAGCATATGAAGGCTTAGTCTAACTGTTATTTGTCTTGAAAGAAAACTAAGTTTCATGATTTGAAAGGTGACTATGTTAAACATTTTCATAGACATTGAGCAAATCAAGATTGTATGTTAAAAGAAGCACAGCCATCTAAATATTACTTGGGAATATATAATGTTCAGATCCAACGGGGATCTCCTGCATTGCAGGTGGATTCTTTGCCGACTGAGCTATTAGGGAAGCCCACAGTGTTCAGATGCATTTTCCATTATGAAATTATTCATTACAGGATTGAATTATAAGAGTGAAAGATGTACAGAAATGTAAATTTCCACTGATAAATGTTATTTAGAAAAATTTGTGTTTACTTGTTTTGGGCCGTGCTGGGCCCCGTGGCTGCTTGAGGACTTCCTCCAGCTGCAGCGAGTGGGGCTGCTCGCTAGTGTGGTGTGCGGGCTTCTCATTGTGGCAGCTTCTTTAGTTGCAGAACGTGGGCTCTGGGCACACAGGCTTCAGGAGTTGTGGCTCATGAGCTTAGTTGCTCCACATCGTGTGGAATCTTCCTGGACCAGAGATTAAACCCATGTCTCCTGCATTGGCAGGTGGATTCTTTACCACTGGACCTCCAGGGAAGTCTGATAAATAAGTTATTAAGTTATGGAATATCCACTCAGAAATTTTGATGATCATTTAATTCTGGTTACAAGAAAATATAAACATGGAAAAAGTACTGTAAGTATAAAAAGGAAAGCAGTATAATATAGAAAAGTATGTATTGTACGAGCATACTTTTGTAACACCCTCAATTATAGCCCTGTCACAAAAGTACAAGAACCATGCATAAAAAAGCAAACTAGGGGAAAAATTCATATATTCAACAAATGCTTATAAAGCACTTATGTCTCAGTTAGGCTAGAGTAGGAAGCTATAAGAAATAACTCCCAAAGTGTATAGTGGCTTAAATGTAGCTCAGTATAGATATTTGTGATTGGAAGAAGGCATTACTCTATGTAATGATTCAGGTTCCTGTTATTTCATGGCCCTACCACCTCCTAGGACCCCCTCTTCCTCTCTAGTCATTGCTGATGGGGAAGACAGTATTGATAGGGACAGAGTAAAGGGACAAAGTAGGCGATTAAATTAAATAGTTAATTAAAAAGTTAAAAATAAAAAACGTGATTTTAACTATTAAAAAAATAGTTAATTAAAAATTTAAAAGATAATTTTAAAAATAGTCCCACTAAGGGGATCATAAGTAAAGAAAAAAGTAGAGGAAGCCCCTGTAAGTTAATGATCACTCAAGAAAGCAGATTTGCTGAACCACAAAGCCAAGCAAGCTTGCTTAGCAACAAAACCATGCAGCAGAAGCATGAGATATGCCCCAAGACAATACAGCTGGTGGGATGAGACCCACATCCTGCCCAGTGAGTTCAGTAGGTTAACGGACACGCTTGTCTGCACATGATAACAAAAATGTAAGAAAAAGGTTGACGTTATACTGAAACCTGAGATGACTGACTCTGTTTTAGTATATGTTGCCACTTTTTGCTCATCTCCATTGCTCCATGACAGTCCTGGCTTGACCATGCAGGGACAAGGCAAATCCCCCACCTGACATGGAGGAGGAGCTGATGATGGAAACAAAACATCTGCTCAAGACTGAGGAAGAAGGTGGTCTTCTCCCCTTTGCCCAGTTTTCACTTGATGATAAAACTGTAGCCCACTCAGTTCTTGGAGCAGCACCATCTTGCCTGCCTGCTTGTAAGCCTCACCACCGTCCCATACGAACAGACCTTTCCTTACCTTTCTCTCTGCCTCTTGGTGAGTTCCTTCTGGTCTGAGACAGAAGAATCTATGCTGGCCTGAGTCCTGAGACACGTGCTGTGCTTCAGTATGAGGAAGACAGTTTTCTTCTGGGCACCATCAGTCTGGTGCTTGCTGCCTTTCACGCATTGGCAAGAACCGGTCAGATGGCCCAGTGCAGGCCCAAGAGGGCCTGGGACTGTACTCCCTGGATGGGCCTCCCCAGCCCCTTATACGAAGACAAAGCACAGAATTTTGTTGGAAAGTTAGCAGTTCTGTTTAACTTAGTAAAAGGGATGGAACTAAATCAGAATTCAGGTCTCCTACTGTAAAATAGAGACTTTGAACTACCATGTTGTTTTGAGGCTAAAAACTTAGGTATTTCCCTGTAGGTGACAAATGGTTAATGCTTTTTTTTTTCTCTTGTTTTAAACCAATGCATTAATTTTTATTGTTCTACATTGTTTAAATTGAAGTACTGTTGTGTTGACCTGTGCTGTACAGCAAAGTGACTTAGTTATACTCTATATATTCTCTGTAACAAGGTCCTGATGTATAGCAAAGGTTGATGGGTTTTATTCATAACCAAAGCACCCCTAAGCCATTAGCTTTAACGCCTTAGTAGATTGTGCTCCATTAGAAACCCAGGGTTGGTGCCAGGGCCTTCTGAGGGGCACTTTCCCCAGCTACTGAGCACTCTGAAGTGCCAGTGAAGGCCCAGAGGTCCTGCCCACAGGGCCTTTGTGGGGCGAAATGGTGGAGGGATTGATGGAGAAAACTGATGATGCTGACTGAAACTGTCACAGCTTGAGGGTCTCAGCTCTCTTGTCAAGGAATGAGGAACCACTCTGGAGGGCTGGAATTCATTGAGATGATGAGGGAATCTGAAATATAAGGCATTGTTACCCAGCTGCCTCGATAGCACCTTGGCCTTTCCTTGAGGAAAGAATTTCCTTCACTTAGGTAGGGAAATATTCAGATATATCACCTTGACTCCCAAGCACAAGGGGATTTCTTTTTCTTAGACCTGATATTAGAATGAAAGCTCTTAGAGGGTTCCTGACTGGCATTCTGCCCACAGCATCCTCCAGAATGTTGCTATTGAAGTCAGGAGTTTTCAAAGACCAATATTACAATTAGGAAAGAGGTTGTTACCACAGAGAGCTCCCGTTTCTTCTGGAAATACCAAGAACCATGCTGCTGCTGCTGCTGCTTGTCCACAGCTCCTCTGTTGTGGTTTCCATGATAAAGATTGTGGTACGTTATTTTATTTGATCTTTGGAAGAACTCTACAAAGCAAAGGTTATTTTCATCATCATAATCATGGTCATTTTACAGACTTAAGAACTGAAATTTGAAGGAAGGAAGTAATTCGCTCAAGGTCACACTCTTAATAAATGGAGTCTATCTAAACTTCAAAGCCCATGCTGTTTGGCCAAATTATTTGTCATTGTAATTTGCCCAGAGTCCATCCTCATGTCTCTTAATATTCCAGTTCCTTTGGGGATTTATCTGTCTTACATCTTCTGGGAGTAAGACTGCTCATTTCCGAATATGAAAATGAAGGGAGCTAATCCTTCCATCCTTCCTGCCGTCTCCAGATCCCAAGAGTGGAAGTGATCTAAGCATGGCCAACAAGGTATTAAATCTTGAATTAAGAACATAAGAATGAGGAGTGAGACATTTAACTGAGACTATAACCCTGGTGATACTCTGATGGGTTTCTCAGCCATGGCCCTCTATAACTGCCCAGGTTGATGTTAGTTTCTAGATCTGAATCTGATCGGTCCTGTGATCCATCAAGGATCTGTCTCATATCTTTTCTTCTGGTTAAGTGATCCAGAGTTGGACTCTGTTGCTTTTAATTAAGACCACTATATTATACATTTAGATGCTGTTGGCTCCAAGTAACAGGAATCCCATACTGAAACTGCCTTGGACACAAAGCACATTATCTTTCATAAGGGGGGCGCAGAGAAGACTTTAGGGGTTTCTCCAATCTTAGTAGAACCCAAATCTGCTATTGCTCAAATACTGATTATGAAATTTTTCTCTTTAGATTTCTTACCTTCTTGTCTTAAAGCTCACGGGAATGATGAGTCATGGTTGGAGTCAGTGTTCATAATCAAAAGTCATAATATGGAACACATACCACTTTAATGAGAGTTGACTTATATTGTCTTCTGCAGTAACAGTAGGCCCTGTAATACCCAAATCACACAGTTTTACAGTCTTGCTTCACAGAAGGAAATGGCATTTAGGGTTTAGAGTTGGAGATGTTTAAAAGAAGTTTTATATTCATGCTTTTTCTAAAGCATTGCATTATAAAAATTCAGTACAAGAGCATATGTTCAAAATGCAGAAAAAGAAAAGAAATCGTTCTACAGAGTCAGTAAAATAAAGCTCTAACTTTTTAATTAACCAAATATGTGGAAATGGCCCTCATGTCCCAGATTTTCCCAGCAAGGGGTGCCTGATGACTGCCGGATCTTTCTCTCCCGTAAGGAACTAAATGTGCTTGATTGTATCTCTCCTGGGGAGCCTTTCAGTAAGGGGAGGAGCTTCTTTTCCTCTTTTTCTTTGGAAGTAAAGGCCTCTGGGAAAGAAGTACTTTAAAATTTAAAAGTGAAACTACTTTTTCTTTACTTTTTTAGAGAGAAATAGAAATCAGTCTTCACTTTCCAAGAGGCAGAAACATAAATACAAAGTGAGAAATGCAGTGTTCCCATTCAAAAGTTTGATTAGTTACAGAGGACGTTGCGGAGGAGTCGGGGAGGGAGAGTGAGAGCCGGAGAAAGGAATAGCCAGGAAGGCCGCAGGGCAGATGGACGCTTACACAGAGGCGTAGCCGTGGCGACCTACAGGGACAGACGAGAAACGCTCTTGGACTCACACTTGCCATCTCGCTCATCCTCATGCTGTTGCTTCTATGTTCTTGGAAAATTGGGTTGTGCTTTTGCAGTCCTGCATGAACACGAGGACAGGAATGGTGGGTTTTATGCTTCACCTTTGAAGATATGTATGTGAAGTTCTGCAGGAACTCATTCAAAAAATAATCCCTCCCCATCAGCTTCTCGATATCAGAATTCATCAATCAGAAGAAGTGAACAATACCTTCACTTTACGGTTGATGATTTGACAGAAGTATCTGTAAATAACTGAGGCTAGAATAGGCCCCAGCATTCTGTAAAACAGAATCAAAGTTTTGTTCTTGGAAGATCAGAAGTTCTGGATGAAACCACAGAAGAATCAGAGCCATTTGATATTGATCCAAGCCTGTGGGGCAGAGAAGTCAAATACAATTTAATATCAGGACGAAATAGCCACTTATATTTGATTTGCAAGATGGAGCAAATTTTACCTTCCTCAATGTGTTTTGCTTAAGATATGAGTAAAATCTGTCAGACATGACGTAGTCCTGAAAGTTATTCCACGTCTCAGGAAATTAATGCTGCCTTAAAAGAGAGAGCTGCCAAAGAAACAAAAGTGGGTAATTTATCCAACAACTGAAAACTATAGACTTTTCCCATTTTGGTTTCTCCTTGTTTCTCTATTATTTATGCCAACTAAGATAATTTGGGGGTATGTAACAGAAAATGAGTGCCTTTTTTATTGTAAAGGAAGCATAAAATGAGCTGTTTCTTAAGCAACAGATTTCTGTTTTATAATAAATACACAGCTCTCTTAGCACCAGAAAGTGTCCATCTGCTACCTGTGGGTTTGCCTTGCACAAAACAGGCTTTGAAAAAACAGCATTATATCGTGAATTTAGACATGCTGTGGATGGAATGCTTATAAGCAGTTGGTTCTACACTAATCGAAACAATGAAAAATATCTTAATGGAAAAGCCTGAAAGAAGTGACTTCAGGTCACAGCAATCACATGACAAATTGTAAATGGAGACGCTTTAGTGGAGACTTTTAGTTGGCACTGACCTTTTCTCCTGTTATCTGCTCCTGCTTTCCTGCTGTGCTGAATAGGGGGAAACTTACTCCACAGTGGCCTCTCCTGTCCACTTACCCCAGTAAAAGTGAAAGAATTTAGAAATCCTGATTTCACCAATGACATCCCCCAAATGAACAGAATCATTTTGAGCATTCTACAGTGTATTCTCCGGGAGGCACATTTAATTATTGTTCATTATCTCCTAAGTGAATAAGGCTCAACATGATTTGAGGTGTCAGTGCTTCCCGAAATGTATTAGAGAGTCTTAGGGGGGCCAGGCTGAAAGAAATAGGTTTACTTAGGGAGGAGACAGACAGCTTAGTCAGTTCTCACTGATGAGGGTATGTTGAGAGAGCAAGGCAAAACTTGTGAGTAGATGCTAGTCCATCTGGTGTCATTTCAAGAAAAGTTTGGAAAAGATAACTCCCCCCACACTCGCCTCCCAGTATTTCCCTTTGGATTAGGAATTTCTTCAGTGGTGCGTCCTTCTGGATTTTGAAGCTTTTCGCATTTTCCCAGATGCATCTTACTGTAGCAGACATTCTTTACTAGATCATTTTTCTAGTAATAGTATTTTACATGTACAGGGTTTTTTTCAAGTACCTTTCAGTGAGATTCTACTTCTACCATAATCCTCTAATTTGAAGTTATTACCATTTTACAGCTGAGAAGACTGAGACTCAGAGTGGCTGGGTGTTGCGTACAGTCCTGTCTGGCGATAAGGACCCAGAGCTTCTGGCCGTGGCCCAGGTTTCTTTCCCTGCACAGTTCACAGCCAAGGTCTCCGGGAAGGAGACTGAAGGTCAATGCATGGACTGTGAGAGCAGGAAGCGGAAAGGAGGGGAGCTGAGGGGGCGGAAGCCGAAGGTCAGCCTTGCTTCCCACGCGAGCCCTCAGCCGCCCTTGGTCTGCACTTGCTGTGGCTGTGGCCTGTGCAGGAAAAGACTCTGGTAGCTTTTGGTCTTTAGCTTATAGTTCTTGATAATTGTACGTTGAAGTCTCAGCTCTTCATTCCCTAGTGTATGACCCTGTACAAGTCACATAACCTTTGTAGCTTCCTTTTTGCCTTATTAATAAATGAGAAAGTGAAAGTGAAGTCGCTCAGTCGTGTCCGACTCTTTGCGACCCCATGGATTGTAGCCTACTAGGCTCCTCCCTCCATGGGATTCTCCAGGCAAGAGTACTGGAGTGGGTTGCCATTTCCTTCTCCAGATTAATAAATGAGGATAAGGCTAAAAGCGAGGTCGTAGAATCCATTCAATGAGATAAGGTATATAAGGCAATTTTAATAGCAACTGTGATTGGAACAAGGGAGCTGCCCAATAAATGTGAACCATCATTAACGTAGAATAGCTGTGTGTCAGGTTTTGATTGTCTGATGTCTGAGTCCCCTTCATATATTTGGGAACCTGCCATTATACTATTCATGAGTGCTGTCCAGCAAGTATCTTTGTGTTCCTGCAAACCCCCTTCCTCTTGAACTTGTATGTGACCACATAGCTGGCTTTGGCCACCGAAAGACAAGCAGGAAGGATGTGTGTTGCTTCCAGGCAGAAGTTTTCAGGGGCACTGAGTGTTTCACCAGGCGCTTCCCTTGCCATGGAGACCTGCAGCTGCAGGTCCTTGTCCTTAGTGACGGTAAGAGGCCTGCACACGTTACACGACAGAAGCCAACCCAACGCTGTAAAGCAATTATCCTTTAACCAAAAAGTGAATGGTAGAGTGCCGTAACATAGAAACACAGTATAGTATAATACAGTGATGTGATTCCATCAACAGGAAATGTGCTATGCATACAGTTCTCAGTGTTCAACTTTATCCTAACTGCTCAGTCAGGTATATTTGTTTTACACATATTTTTTGAGGAATTTAAAAAGTTACAGTTTTTAATTTGCAATAAACATGCTTAAATTTTGAGGAAAAAAAAAGTGACACAGAGCAGAGCTCCCAGCTAATTAGTTACAGATACGTTAACTATGACTGAGAGGAAAAAGAAAGAAACAGAAACGCTTAATGTTAGAGCCGCTAAGATTTGGGGGTTGTTGGTTACTGCAGCGTCACTTGTTCCATCCTGACTGTCACCCACCCCTGCCCATGGGTCTTGGTGAGCCTGGTTCATTCATGTAACACAGGTGCCAAAGGGTAGAAGTCTCCTTTCGTGGCCTCCCTTGTAGCCACTTGATGTAAACTTGATCAGTCAGTTGATCCACCTATATACATAGGTTGGGAGCTAGGAATGCGAAGGAGTCAGAACAGGGCATCGTCCAGTCCCACGTATTCCCATGAAAGCAGCAGAGGAGTAAATATGTATTTCTGGGACACTCACAGGCAGCAAGTACGTAGTAATGCCTGGAATCTGGGGCCACTGATGGACGTTGTTTAAACTACTGGGTTTGGTTTCCAAGGACATCAGAAGCAGAGTCTTCTTTGGGTAAGTCTTGGGATGCATTGCTGGCCCTGGTTGGGATGTGGCTAGTATCGCCTCTTCCTGACCAATTTCTAACCTTCCTATGAACTCAACACTGCGAGCAGCTGATATCACTTCAATTCATTCATTTTCTGATTAAATCAGCCACAGAGTGTATTGCTTGCAAATAAGATTCCTGAGTAATACAATATATAAATTAATTTTAGAATTTTCTTTGTTAATGTGCAGAGTTATTTTAATATATTTCTGGCAGTTTGAATTAGTTGCTCTGAATGCCACTGCTCGTCTATGCCAGCAGTACACTTATTTTAGAAATGCCCACACTTTATTTCAGCCATTTTTTTAAGGTGTTAAATTCATGACTCTGTAAAAGATTGTTAGTGAGTTAAAGTACAAATTTCATTTCAGTCAGTTCAGTTCAGTTGCACAAATTTCATTTAGGTTTAAATTATATTAAACACTTGATTGTCAAAACCTTTTCTTCTTTCCCTCGGACAAATAGAAGTGAATGATTTTGTGTATTGGTCTACTAAAATAAGTACTGTCTGTGCTCAATCGCTTCAGCCTTATCTGACTCTCTGTGACCCCCTGGGCTGTAGCCCACCAGGCTCCACTGTCCATGGGGTTCTCCAGGCAAGAATACTGGAGTGTGTTACCATTTCCTTCTCCAGTGGATCTTCCCTACCTAGGGATGGAACCTCTTTCTGCCAGCCTCTCCTGCATTGCAGGCAGATTCTGTACCTACTGAGCCACCTGGGAAGCCCCCCAAACAAGCATTTCTTTACTAATGAATCTTTGGCTGTTTTAAGTAAAGATCTCAAGGTTCTGGCTTTTTTGAACTCAGTTTAACCTAAATGTGAAGATGACCTAGAACATCTCTTAAGTTTCTTTTGGGTCTCATGATTCCTAGGACCATGGATTAGTTACAAGAGTCAAAATTCTCACTGAGGGAAATCCATTGAGTTAGTTGGGTAAGATGATTACTCTTCTAAAGGGTTATCAATCTTGCCGTGATTCGACAACTAAATTGAACTGGAACCTGTGTACTGGGTATTGAGAAGAAATTGAGATTCATTACAAGTACCCAGAAGAGATGAAATTTTACATATTCTGAGATTACATTTTGAACCTGTCAGGAAATAAACTAGGAAGGACAAATTTATCCCTGTGGGTACACCAACACTGTCATTTCCTTTGCCGAAGTTCAGACCCAAGTAGCTCTAATTTGCCTCTCTGAACTCTCAATCTGCAATTTACCAAGTCTTACCAAAAAAGTGAAAATCAATGACGCGTTTGGAAATGCTGGTGGATATGATTCAAAGTAAGTAAGGGATACCTAATTGTTCCCCCTGTTCTGAACTATTTGTTTCTGGAAAGGTGGAGGAGAAAACAGCAAGGGGGGAAGAGGAGGTTTTCCCAGGAGTCGTAGGGTCGTTTCTAGCTCAAACAAGGAAAAGCGAAATTGTGTGAGATGATGAGACGTGAAGCAGTAATGTAAGCAGGCTAGATACCAACGTGTAGGATATGGCAACCGCTCTCTATGAAAACAAAGGCTCTTTTGAATTCTAGGATAATCAGTCAACTGTGTTTTTCACAATATTCTAAATTGTGGGAGGTGAAGCAAAGGCACAAAAGCAAGAACAAAACCCACATACAAATACATGGCGTGTAAATACAGCAACTTCAGGTCAAGAGAAGCCTTCGATGTAGGGAACACAAGTCCCAGCTCCGTCTTCTGGGTCCTGACTGCCTGTCTCACTTTTCTACAGAGTTTGTTCTGTGCCTGTGAAGGACCTGGGCTGCAAATCAGCATATCTCCAGGAAGATCTGAGAGATCTGAGGATAGTCACAGATTCTTTCTTCCCCTTCGGAAAGGAATCTTGCCTTCATTTCCAGGTAGACTAAGGCCTGGCAAGCTCGGGTGTCTTTTCCAAGGTCGCATGGCTTTTGGAATGGATCTGGAGTGGTACTCGGATCTGATTGTGAACACGAAGGCCCTGGTGTCATTCAAGGGCCTGTCTTGGTGTCATTCATCTTGGCGGTGGGGAAAATAGATGCTCTTCCAATGACTGCCTGTGGGGATTCAAAGTCAGGTGCCCCTCCTCTGCCCGAGGGAGTCTGCAACAACCTGGACGGGCCGCTGTAAGCAGCAGGGCAACCTTCACCAGGGCTTCCCTGGTGACTGAGTGGGAAAGAACCCCCTGCCAATGCAGGAGACACGGGTTCGATCCCTGGGTCGGGAAGATGCCCTGGAGCAGGAAATGGCAGCCCACTGCAGTATTTTTGTCTGGGAAATCCCATGCACAGAGGAGGCTGGTGGGCTACAGTCCATGGAATCTCAAAGAGTCGGATACGACTGAGTGACTAAACGCCACATGCAAAGGCTTCCTGAACTCATTCCAAATGACAATTTTAGAAAAAGAAATTTGGGAGATGTACCACACTGGGGGACTTAGCACTTGGCTCAGGACCCAGCCTTTCCTGCATTTGGGTCCCAACTCTGCCACTTGCTCTCCGCATCACCCTGGGCCTGTGACTTAATGTCCCAGAGCCTCAGTTCTCTCAGTGTAACATGGAGCTGGAACAGCTCCTACCTCCTCTGACTGTGGGGAGAATTTATTCACGCAAGTGAAGAATGGAGCAAAGTATGAAGTGAGAATTTAAAATTAACAGTAAGAGAAAGGAGAGTTCTAGCTATGAGAAAATAGTTGAATACGTATTAAGAGAGAGAGAAAGACTATTTGTCTTCATTTTATTAACCTCTGTTTTTGTTTTAATGCTTCTTAAACTCTGTATTTTTTTCTGTCCTCCATTGCGGAAATGAACCTTTCTCACCTCTGCTTACCCTGGTTACTTTCTTTGTAGTCACCAGTCGCACACCCCGTTCAAAAGTAGAGGCTTTGAAAGTTTTTTTTTAATCCAGAGAGGTTTGCCCCTGGGAAAATCAGCAGCAAAAATGGACCCAGAGATTAGGAAGCGGTGATAAGAGCCCCAGGGACTCTGGAGCTCAACGAGGGGAGAGGCACCGACTGCAGGGTGAGGGCTGCGGTTTCAGGGCTGGAACTGGCCGCAGAGATCACCCAGTTGACTCATTCATTTTATAGCAGAGAAAAGCAAAGGCCAGGAGAGGTCACTCAGGTCCCTGAGATCTCACAACACTTCCACTCAGAAAACATCACTCCTGACTCTGCTTCTCTGTTTAACTTCCTTATTTCCTGTTTTTGTTTAATATCCTGAGCGGGTAGGGGCGTGTTGGGGCTTTGACATGAACTGATTCTCACCCAGCCGACAGCTGTACAGAGGAGGGCAGACAAAGGGGACCCCCATGCCTGGTCCACGCACCAGGGAGCAATGGATTTGACCTTTCATTTTACGGCCTTAAGGCTACAGTGAAAAACCCCTGCAACTCAAGCTTTGTCGTGTCTACACCAGCATTGTAAAACCTAAGTCATTGACCCCATAATACCTGGTGCTTAGGGTGTGACAACAGTTATTCAGTGCTGGGATCAGGCTTCTAAGAGAATCAAACCTTAGACCAGGGACTCCCAAACTTCAGGATTCATCAGAACCACCCCCAGGGCCTTGCTAAACCACCCCTGGGGAGGTGTGGGTTGGGGCCCAGGATTTGCATTTCTAACAAACTCAAACAGAGACTATGCTGATGCCTCTGGACCAGACTTTAAAAACTGTGGCCCTAGAACCCGTGCTGTCTCTCCTTTTGGACTGATTTTCTGCCTCAGCCACACTTTTTATTTATTTATTTTTGACCTACGGCTGTGCAGAACTTCTTTCCAGTGCAAATCTGCTGGCAAATTTTCTTTGCACACTCAGCTACAAATGGTCATGGCTGCTTAAAGTTTTCTCTCTTTCCAGACACTCAATCCAGGTGCAGCATTTGGACTCTGCCATCTGTTCCTTAGACATTGCAGGTACAGAGCATGTCTCTACCATCTTTGCTAGGATCTCTCTGCATCTGTTGATGTACAGGGGGCCCTCCTGATCTGTGTAACTGGAACGGGTGCATGGGAGTTGACATTCTTTTTGTTGTTGTTGTTTAGTAGCTAAGTCATATCTGACTCTCTGCAAGCCAGTGGACTTCAGCACACCACGCTTCCTTCCCTTCACTATCTCCCAGAGTTTGCTCAAACTCATGTCCATTGAGTCAGTGAAGCCATCAAACATCTCATTCTCTGTTGTCCCCTTCTCCTCTTGCCTTCAACATTTCCTGGCATCAGGGTCTTTTCCAATGAGTCTACTCTTCACATCAGGTGGCCAAAGTATTGGAGCTTCAGGTTCAGCATCAATCCCTCCAATGAATACTCAGGATTGATTTCCTTTATGATTGACTGGTTGGATCTCCTTGCAGTCCAAGGGACTCGCAAGAGTTTTCTTCTGCACCACAATTCAGAAGCATCAATTTTTGGGTGTTCTTGTGGCTCATCTGGTAAAGAATCCGCCTGCAATGCGGGAGACCTGGGTTTGATTCCTGGGTCAGGAAGATCCCCTGGAGAAGGGAAAGGCTACCCATGCCAGTATTCTGGCCTGGAGAATTCCATGGACTGGATAGCCCGTGAGGTTGCAAAGAGTCAGACACAACTGAGCGACTTTCACTTTCACTTCAGTTTCAGCCTTCTTTATGGTTCAACTCTCACATCTATACTTGACTGCTGAAAAAACCATAACTTTGACTATACCGACCTTTGTCAGTAAAGCAATGTCTCTGCTTTTTAATATGCTGTCTAGGTTTGCCATAGCTTTTCTTCCAAGGAGCAAGCGTCTTTTAATTTCATGGCTGCAGTCACTGTCCACAATGATTTTGGAGCCCAAGAAAATAAAATCTGCCATTGCTTCCATTTTTTTCCCCATCTATTTGCCACAAAGTGATGGGACCAGATGCCATGATCTTAGTTTTTCAAATGCTGTTTTAAACCACCTGTTTCACTCTCCTTTTTTGTCCTCATCAAGAGGTTCTTTAGTCACATTTTGTGCAGGTGGCCTTCTCGGAGCTCAGGTGGTGTGCTGTGGAGAGTGACATTTTTGTTCTCTTCCTGGTGGTTTTTTGGGCTGGATTTTGCTTAGAGGAAGGCAGAAAGAGCTGTTGAATGACAATCTCTGGAATTCCAGGTGCAAACAGCCTTGTCTTGGAGCCTGGGCAGATGTCTTTCAAACGCCGACACCTGTCAGTCTTTGGTGCGGGGTTCTCCAAGGGACACATGAATTTTCAGGTGCCTGGAGCTCTCCCTTCTTGAAAAACTTGCCAGACTTTCAGAATGTAAAATGCACCAAAGGAAGGAGGGGCATGTGCCAAGGTCAGAAGACCTCCCAGGAACTCGGTGCAGCCCTGCCATTGCCTACTACAAGGGGAACACCTGAAGCAAGTAGATAACTCAGTTGTCAAGGAGGTGCCTAAGGCTGCTGGCAGCCAAGTGTTTTGCGACTGTGATGACAACACAGCCCGCTTGCCCTTAGAAACCGTGTTCAAGACTCCCTGGGGTGAGGGGCTGTCTGGCCTCGCACTGTCCTCCAAGGAAGCTCCTTTTCCATGGCTGTTTAGTGGCGTGGATGCCTGGCTTCTTGGCCAAGTCCAAGGATCTCAGTGAGCACTGCCCATACAAGGCTCCCTTGGGCTGAGGTGAGCCACTGTCTTGCTATGTTGCCGGATTCTTTCAGCCAGGGCGCCCAAGCGTGGTGTGTTTTCTGGGACAACCTGCCAGCTTTCTTTCTGTGGTTCTGTTCCTTCATCCAGGGGAGCCAGGTGCTGCCCTGAAGCAGCAGGCTGGGAATTCAGACGCATCCACAGTCATGAATTTTGCGGCCTCATTTGCATGTTTAAGCTTCCTCTGCTTCTCTGATTCTCAGACAGATGCAGGCAAAGCCATTTCTGTAGACATTTCCGTGCTGCTGGAGAAAGCTGGGATTTGATCAAATAAATCACTGTCAGGACTATTTGAGTCTTACTCCCTCCCCAGGTCTCTTTTAAGAAGGGCATTTTGAGCAACTGTGTTATAAAGACATTTCATCTGTGTGTATATCTTGGATTTTTATTTCACCCATGACTCCAGGACCACATTACAGTTTATCTTCCAAATTTATACACATGTACCAAAGGTTTGCTTTTCTATTCTGTGGGAACAACAGTGGCAAGGAAACCAGAAGTCCTGGCCCCCAGCTGTGGTCTCCCGCTTACAGAGCCCCCTGCAACTGGCCTGGGCTACTAGTATGGCCTCTGCCAGGTCCCAAGGGGATGAGTTTGTTTGTGGGACAGTTAAGAACAATACAGAGTAAAGAATATATAGAATAGAAAATACTATATGATTATTGGTTGCACTGGGCCGTTGCGATCATTACCAGCATACCTATCTGAAAGGGGTAACCCTCTGCTCTCTAGGTTTTCTATCTAGATATCTGTATCTAGGTAGATTTATTTCAAATCTAGTCAACTCCCCTTACAAGCTACTGAATCCTAAGGTAAGTGTTGCGGCTGAGTCTTAGTTTTCATATATTTGCTCTTTAGGATGTGATGAAGATTATAGCTAACATATATATGGGAAAGTGGTGGTGTAGTTGCTAAGTCATGTCCAACTCTTTGTGACTGTATGGACTGTAGCCCACCACACTCCTCTGTCCACGGGATTCTGCAGGCAAGAATACTGGAGTGGACTGCCATTTCCTTTTCCAGGGGATCTTCCGGACCCAGGGATTGATCCCAAGTCTCTTGCATTGCAGGCGGTCCTCAGGCAGATTCTTAACTGCCTGGCCGCCAGCGAAGCCCATATGAACAAGTTCCTGCCACCAGGCCAATGAATTTTTTTTTACTTTTGCCAACTTTAAATGAACTCTTCAGTACTAAAAGGAGCAAACTGTTGCCTGACCCTGAATGTTGTTACCAAGACATAAGATTCGGTTATGGAACGTCTTTGGCTCAAACACTAGTATTTCATAAAGAGGTGCTGAGATTCCCTGAGGAAAAAATAACACAGTGGCAAACCATCACTCACTCTCAAATGTCGACATTCCTTTCTGCTTTTTGGCAACAGGAACCTACTTTTTTTAAATTTACTTTTTTATTTTAGATTGGAGTACAGTTGATTTACAATGTTGTCTTAATTTCAGGTGTACGGCTAAGTGGTTGCATTATACATATCCGTATATCCATTTTTTTTCAGATTCTTTCCCTTATAGATTATTACAGAATATTGAACAAAGTTCCTTGTGCTCTACAGTAGGTCCCTGCTGTTATTTGTTTCATATATGCATGCTTAGTTGCTCAGTCATATCTGACTCTTTGCAACCCTATGGACTGTAGCCCACCAGGCCCCTCTGTCCATGGAATTTTCCAGGCAGGATACTGGAGTGGGTTGCCATTTCCTCCTCCAGGGGATCTTCCTGACCCAGGAATCGAACCCATGTCTCCTGCATCTCCTGCACTGGCAGGTGGCTTCTTTTCCCACTGCCTCATCTGGGAAGCCCATTTTATATATAGTAGTGTATATATGTTAATCTTAAATTCCTAATTTATCACTCTCCCCCACATTTCCCCTTTGGTGACGTAAATTTGTTTTTGAAGTCTCTGAGTCTGTCTCTATTTGGTGAATAAGCCCATTTGTATCATTTTTAGATTCCACATGTAAGGGATATCATATGGTATTTGTCTTTCTCTGTGTGACTTACTTCACTTAGTATGATAATCTCCAGGTCCATGTTGCTGCACATGGCATTATTTCATTCCTTTTAATGGCTGAGTAGTATTCCGTTGTGTATATGCACCAAATCTTCTCTATTCATCCCTCCGTCACTGGGCATTTAGGTTGCTTCCATGTCTTGGCTATTGTAAACAGTGCTACGTGAACATAGGGGTGTATGTATTTTTCAAACTATTGTTTTGTCTAGGCATATGCCCAGGAGTGGGATTGCTGGATCATATGGCAATTCTACTTTCAGTTTTTTGAGGAACCTCCCTACGGTTTTCCATGGTGGCTGTACCAATTGACATACTCACCAACAGTGTAAGAGTTCTCCTCAGCCCCTAACGGGGACCTAGTGCCTGTTTTTGCCCACCTGGGCTCACCTGCTCCTGACCTCCCTGCTGGGCTGCTGCTCCTGCCCTAGTGCCATGGGTAACACAGAGTTTGTATCACCGGCTGCAGTGAGCAGGACACAGTTCCATTTGACCTGGGAACACCTCCCTTGACAGGAAGCATGTGCTGGGCTCCTTCCTCCAGAACCCATTTTGCAATTTTTGTCTGTAACTCAAGGAGACCCTTATTGTTTTCTCCTCTGTCTGGACTACACAGTATAGTACTATAAACGCATATACACAGTCTTGATATTTCTTTCTTCTTTGGTGTGCACTGACTTCTCTGGATACATTCTCAGTGCTTCCTGGGTGTGGGCCAGGCCTTTTCTCCCTCCTGGTCTTCGTGCAGAGCTGACAGTCCAGTGGGGGACACACAGTAGGCAGTTGGTGTGAATTTAATGTCATGGAAAGGTAGCAACGGTTTCTATGGTATCTGCCAATTTTATGTTTTAAGTTGCTGCTAAAATTTAGAGAGTTTTCTCAAAGGTAGATCCATCGCTTTGCTCCACTGAATGCATCTTACAGGTTTGATGAACAACAGTATCCCAGGAGAACAAGGCTGGGAGTTCATATATCACAAGCAGTTTTTTGGAAAGACCCCAGACACAAAAGAGCACCGGTGACATTGTTTTTCATAAGGGCCAGTAATAGGCAAACCATGCTCTCGCCCCTATCCGGGAGGGGCGCTGACGGGCGGGGTATGAGAGGCGGTTTCGGGAATCCTGTGATGTTTCGTGTCTAGATCTAGAGGGTAGTTTAGAAAGGTGTGTTCAGCTTTGTGAAAACTCACCGGCTGTGTGTGATGTTCTGTGCACTTTTGTTTCTGTATCTATTCATAAATATAAGAAAAAAATTCCTATTTGTGTGTCCATTTATTTTTGTAGAACATGAGTAGAAACACCATCAATTTGGGCTCAAATAGAGATGATGCTTGGAGAAAGAAATAGCAACCCACTCCAGTATTCTTGCCTGGGAAATCCCACAGACAGAGGAGCCTGGTGGGCTACACACAGTTCATGGTGTTGTAAAGAGCCGGACATGACTGAGCAACTAAACCACCGCTCCCAGAGAGGATGCTATCGCGACCTCCTCTGAAAGCCTCTGCCCCACGAACCTGGGAAAAGAGAGCTCCTGCTCATGGGGGGTCATCTCGAGGCCTGGGAAATACGTTTCTAGAGAAGTCAGAGTCAGCTGCCTCTCCAGTGGACAACATAGAACTCTTCTCTCCCAGAAACACAGATGCCTGAGCCAACTTGCCAGGTGGAGTCTCCGCTGTCCGCTGTGGAGATGGCCCTCAGTAGTCAGGCAGCTCAGCTCCCGGCTGTCTCAGCGGCCTCACAGATGGAGAGAGTGTTTATGAACAATACTGGCAAGGCATTTGCATGTAATATTTACACCTGGCTTATTAGGGGAGAAAAATATGTGTGTGTGCCTTTTTTTTTTTTGAGAAAAGAATACAGACACTGAAGTTTAAGAGTGACAGCATATTTTGCTGAGCACATATCTTTGGTGAGCAGCATTGCCTTTTCTGTATTTCTCTTTTTTGGAAGGATTTACATACAGCCTTTGGTAGCACGGTTTTATGTTGCTTATGTGCTGATTCTGGCCTTAGGGAGAGAAGTAGGGAAAACCAAGATAAAACAGATTTTGTGCCCATATGACCAGGCCACAGGATCAAGGTTTTCTTAACTTCACCCTGAAGTACCTCGGATGGTGTTTTTCAACCCGGTATCAGAACTACCAGTGTTGCTTGTTAATAATGTCAGTTCCTAGGTACCAGCCCGAACGTAGTAAATCTCTGGTGGGCAGGTCCCAGGATGCTACATTTAAAATAAACTTTCCTGATGATTTCCAAGCACCTTAAAGTTTGACAAATATTGGCCCAGTGGCTACTGGCAGGTGTCAAACGTGGTCTGTGTCGGACTCAGAAAGCTTCCCAAGAATCTCTGGGAAAGGGTTTGTGGTGGGAACTTTTACAAAGTCAAGGTCACGGTGCCACGACGAGGCAGGCCAATCTTCTGAACTTCAGAGGGGAAGACATGCAGCTCGCCTTCCTGGAAGGGCGCGTTCGGAGTTCTTTGTGTGTCAGCAGCCAGCCTGGTAGCTGCTCGCCAAGCGTTCTCGGCTTCTCTCCTTCTGTGTTGGCAGGGATTCTGACTTTCGCATTCCCTTTCAATCACAAAACTGTCCTTTTCTGTACGTTCTTTTTTGTTTTTTTTTGCCACAGCAGCTGTTTCTAAAGGAACCATGTTGCCTTTCTTTTGGTGGATTGTTTTCTTTCTTCCCGAAGACATTTGAAAGCATCCTCCCCTCTGGGTTTTGCTCAGTTGACTTTATTACAAGGACACATCAGCAAAAGTACATCGAGTGATGTGCTGGTCAAAGTGAAAAACAAACAAACAAAAAACTTTGTTGGAAACGTAGTTAGAAATAAACCACAAGGAGAAAAGATTACTTCTGGTATAACTCAGCATTTCTAAGTAAGCGCGTGTAAGAGTCAAGGAGAACTGGTTAGTTTCCTACATCCCAGAGTCTGTGTGGGTGTTGGAATTAGAAGCATTGAGAACTTTAGGGTAATATCCCATAATTTCACTATTTTCATCTCAACTTTTTGATTTGAGAGGCTCTAGAGAAGAAAGTGTTCCAACTTCTTCTTTGGTGGACTAAACAATGACAGATGTGCCAATGAAATAGGGGAGATGTCTTGTTCAACAGACAGTTTCTAAGAGCTCTAATCTGGGGGTCTTGGTCCCCCGAGGAGGGTCCCTGGGATGCCCACATACAATCCAGATTGCATGGAGGTGTTGGTAGCAGGTATAAGTATGAAGCAGCTGATAGGCAGCAAGGGGCACTTGTCAAGGAAGGTTACCTTATAATCTAAAAGGTTTTTTCTTACGTGCTCAGTCACTCAGTTGTGTCCAGCTCTTTGAGACCCCATGGATTATAGCCCGCCAGGCTCCTCTGCCCATGGAATTTTCCAGGTAAGAATACTGGAGTGGGTTGCCATTTCCTTCTCTAGAACATTTTCCTGACCCAGGGATCAAACCTACTACTGTTGTTTCTATGAATCTGACTACTTAAATAGCTCATACAAATGGAATCCTAGAGTATTTGTCTTCCTGTGATCTGATTTGACTCAGCATGATAATTTTTTATTGGTGCATCGTTGATTTACAGTGTTGTATTAGTCCCATGTGCACAGCACAGTGATTCAGTTGTATGCACACATGTAGCCACTCAGTTTTAGATTCTTTTTCCATGTAGGTCATTACAGAATATTGAGTAGAGTTCTCTGTGCTATACAGAAGGTAGTTATTAGTTAACTTCATATACACTAGTGTGTATATTTTGACCCCAATCTTTCAATATATCCCTCCCCACCCCATTCCCCTTTGGTAGCCGTAAGTTCATTATCTAAGTCTGTGAGTCTGTTTCTGTTTTGTAAATAAGTTCATCTGTGCCATTTTTTCTTTTTAGATTCCACGTATAAGTGATGTCACATGGTATGTGTCTCTGTCTGGCTCACTTCACTTAGTATGATAATCTCCGGGTCCATCCATGTTGCTCCAGATGGCATTATTTCTTTCTTCTGAATGGCTGAGCACTCTGCTACTGTACACGTGCACCGCATCTTTATCCGTTCACCTGTTCACAGACAATGAGCTTGTTTGCATGTCTCGGCTGCTGTAGACAGTGCTGCGTGAACACTGGGGTGCATGTAGCCTTTTGAATCATGGTTTTTCTGGATATACGCCCAAAAGTGGGATTGCTGGGCCATATGATAGCTCTGTTTTTAGTTTTTTAAAGAACCCCCATATCATTCTTCATGGTGGCTGCACCAATTTACATTCCTTCCAACAGCGTAGGAGGGTTCCCTTCTCTCCACACCCTCTTCAGCTTTTGTTATTTGTAGACTTTTTGATGCTGATCATTCTGACTGGTGTGAGGTAATACCTCATTGTAGTTTTGATTGGAATTTCTCTAATAATTAGTGATATTGAGCACAACGTCCTCAAATTTTATCCATGTTGTGGCACGTGACAGGACTTCCGTATCATCTAAATGTTTTGAAATATGATTCCGAAAATTTCCCCAACTAGCATCTCAACTGGTGGCAACGTCTGAAGGTGTCTTTAGGTTGTCATCGCTGAGACAGGGGCGTGTGTGTGTGCCACAGGCACCTCGTGGGCAGAGCCGTCAGATGGTGGTAAATACCAAATATGTACAGGACAGCCCCTCTACCCTCCAACAAAGAATTATCTGGCTTCAAATATCCAATGATCAAGGCTGAATTTGAAAGCAGGGCACAGGACTGTGAAGATCAAGTTGGGAAGGATGTTCCCAGAGTAGCAGTGGATTGGAAAGCTGTTTGGGCTTTGGAGCAAGAGAGGAAGTATCAAGGCTAAAGCCTGAAAAACAGACCTGTGTATTAACTTGATGGAGAGAAAGAAAAACATTCACTTTTTCTATTTTTGTTTCAATTATCTAGGATGGAAAAACATTGCCCAAGAACAAAGGAAAAATGCTAAAAACAAAATATGGAAGTATTGTGGCCTCAGAAATATTTAGTCTTGAAGTTGTGTTCACCTCTTTTCCAACCCCATGGACTGTAGCCTGCCAGGCTCCTCTGTTTATGGAATTTTCCAGACAGGAATACTGGAGTGGGTTACCATTTCCTTCTTCATGGGTTTTTCCTGACCCAGGGATTAAACCCACATCTTCTGCATTGCAGGAGGATTTTTATTTTATTTTATTTTTTTTTAACCACTGAGCCACCTGGGGAGCCCTGGCCTAAGAAATACAAGCCAGTAAAAGAAGACTTAGTAAATTTAACAGAACTGAAGTTACCCAAGAATAAAAGGAACCAAGCCTCTAAAATGCTAAGGGAACTTAGAAATGTGATTTGAGTCTCAGCATCGTTGTCAGTAACCTCTGAGGGCACATAAAGAAGTTCCAGAAAAATGAGGACAGTCATATAATTCCCTTATTCTCATAAAGACTAGCTTCTGGTTGATATAAACTGGTAGCCTTGATGTTTACAGCCTTGCAACATTGCGAAATAGATCATTAAGTTGTTTATATACCTTTAGAAAAGGCAAGGATCTATAGCCACTTCTGCCTGCAGTCAGCTCTTTATACCTGTGGATGCGAAATCCAGCCTCAGATGTACTGGTGCATTTTATACAAATGACTTGAGCATCTGTGGATTTTGTAATGGTCTGGGAACCTGGAACCAACCCACTGAGGATGCTGAGGAATACCTGTATTAATTTAGAGGAAGACAGCTGAAGCTGATTTCAGTTCCCTTATAAATACTTTATGAGGCTGGTAGATGCATCAAATTCTCCAATCAATTTTTTTCTTGATGTCAGCAGTGTTTGAGAGGATCAGAGTTGTCGCTAGTCGTGTGGGGCCATGTCCATCCAGGTGGAGGCCTCTAATGGGGTTACACAGGCTTTAACCCTTGGTACCACATCTTTTTAAGTCAGAGACTGAATTAGATGACACAAAGCAAAGACAAATAATGCACATTTTGATTATAATCAAAATTCTATTTATTACCTCCACAAGTTGGGATGATGATTCCAAAGCCTCCAAAACAAAACTTCAAAGTAAACCGGCCCTTAATTTGCATCAGTAAGTTAAATGCTCGTGAGACTAACGAAGACATGGTTTGCTAGCAGTTTCTGAAGAACATCTGTGGTTCTGATGGACCTGTCACATCACAGGTTCAGAGAGTTGTCATGAGAGAGACACTGCTTATCTAACATCTTATTAACAGCTAATAAGATATTAGACTGTGTAGCTCATGGAAATGATTGGTTGTGCTAATTAGACCACACAGAGAATTTTGTTGTGTTCCAGTGTGATCTTTCAGGGAGGACTGTTATAATTGATCTAGTTGTTAGGATGAGGAGGAGGATAGTTGATTGTTGATTGATTGTGGTTGATTAGAAACTATGTCCTGGGAGAAACATTTGAAGTAACTAGAGAAGAAAAAAGATCTATAGCAGGCTTGGTTAATTAGACACAGCAGGCTTAATAGTCTAGGAAAGTTATTACATAGGAAGGGTTTTTTCATACTAAGTAAATTGGGAGCATAGAAATAAGACTTCTGACCTTCAGAAAACACTAACAACTGGACTGAGGCAGCACAAGATCCTGTCTGTTTAAGAGCAACTGATATGCCCTGAAGGGGCTGGAGCAAGGGTGATGAAGAGATCTTTTTTCATTTGATGGAGAGCAGGTTAAATCAGAGGGCTTCCCTGGTAGCTCAGCTGATAAAGAATCCACCTGCAATGCTGGAGACCCCAGTTCAATTCCTGGGTCGGGAAGATTCCCTGAAGAAGGGATAGGCTATGCACTCTAGTATTCAACTTCCCTGGTGACTCAGATGATAAAGAATCTACCTGTAATACAGGAGACCTGAGTTCGATCCCTGGGTTGGGAAGGTCCCCTGGAGAAGGAAATGGCAACCCACTCCAGTATTCTTGCTTGGAGAATCCCAGAGGAACCCGGTGGGCTACAGTCCATAGGGGCGGAAAGAGTCGGACACGACTGAGCAAATAAGCGCACGGCACAGGTTAAATCAGAAGGAACCGCACTTGCTGTCTTACTAGAATCACTCAGGAGCTGTTTTATAAAACATGCTAAGGTCAGAAATCCATTCCAGAGGTTCTAATTGAGTAGGCGTGGGGGAAGGGCCCAAGAATCTAGATTTTAAAACAGAAAGTTCCTTAGGTGATTGAGGCGTGCACTCACGTTTGAGAAGCAAGCACGTGGTCCCTAAGCTCCCCTTCAGTCTCACGATTCTGAGTGAACATAAGGGCCACGTAGGGAAGGTCTCCACAGTGCCTCAGTGAACTTGACCTACCCTCCATCTCCTTGTGCTTCTTCAAGGTCTGTCAAAGTCCGGCACTGTGGAGAGACGTTTACAGAGGTTATCTCACTTAATTCTCACCACAAACAAATAAAAAAGGCCTATCCTGAAGTGCCTGCTGGACTTGTGGAAACTGAGGTTCCGAGAAGTTAGATGACAGCTTAGCAGCGGAATGAAGATTCACTTCCGGATTGTCTGATGGCAAAGCTGGTTCTGTCCACCAATTCACTCTTCTGTCTTCCACATCTGTTCTGCAAACAGAAGAACATCGGGCTCCAAGGTGCAGGAAAGAGTGTATCCTGGAAAAGGCAGAAAGATGATAAATCTTGCTTTTCCCTTCTTATCGCCCCCCTCCTCAGACCCATGGGAGTTCTGCTGGTGTATCTTGCCTTCTGACACATTAGTGACACATATGTTTCTTTCACCCTTTTTACCCTTTGTATTTTATTTTTTTAATTTTATTGGATTACAGTTGATTTACAGTGTTGCATTAGTTTCAGGTGTGCAGTATGGTGATTCCATCACACACACACACACACACACACACACATTCATTCTTTTCCAGATTCTTTTCCTATTTAGGTTATTACAGAATATTGAGCAGATTCCCTCGTGCTGTAAAGTAGGTCCTTGTTGGTTAACTATCTTATTAATGTACATATAGAGAGTAGTGTGTGCATGTTAACCCCAAGGTTCTAATTCATTCGTCCCTGCATGTTTTCCCTTTGGTAACCATAAGCCTGTTTTCCAAATCTGGGAGTCTGTAAATAAGTTAATTTATTTCATTTGTTAAAAATTAGATTCCACATATGAGTGATATCACATGATACTTGTCTGGTTCCTTTAGTTCTTAAATTGTCAAAACCTTCCTGGATCTTTGCCTTTTTTTCCAAATCAAGACTAACAATATTTCTGTGGTCCCTTGAGAGCTAGTTTGTTTGTGTAGAAGTTACCTGAATGGATTGAAGGGGAGAATTTGTTTCAAGGAATAGTCCCAGTAGACAGAAGCCCCATGCCTCTGTCCTCACAAGCATCCTGTTACAGAGAAGAGTCCATAATAAGATGCATGTCACATAAGTGCAGTTAAGAATATATAGGAAATATATACGAAAAACCTGCCCAGCTAGTCACATCATAATGTGAACATTCCTTCTGAAAATTCTGCCACAGATTGAACACAGTGTGCCTGGTTGCATATCCTTTCTTTGAGGTTTAGAATAACACATGATTGGCATCATCAAGTAATTGCCCAGAAAATCATGTTTTTCAATTATAACTATACCATGTCTGTCTGTCCATCTATCTATCTCTCATTTCTATGGACTTAAAACACTTGAGCTGGAATTCTAATTTCTTCAGTATATCTAGAGATATTCGGAAAATACCTATAATCACCATGGTTTTAAAGCAGATATTCTGGAACTATCTATTATCACCAGGTTTTTAAATAAAGCTTCATTGATGGAGAGAGCCAGACAGAGAGTGAACATCCTGTAACACAGCTGATGGGGAAACCGAGGCTCAGAGAAGCTGCAGAGTGGAGCTGAGGTCACACAGCAGCAGCAGCAGCCCGTGTCTAGGGTGGACCAGGGCCAGGCTCTGCTCTTCATTTCTGTATATATATATTTTTAAATGTATGTTCTCAGATGGGATTTAATGAAGACATTGTGTAAAAACCACAAAACATAAATAAGGAAGTAAATAAATAAACAAAGCTTCACTGAACACAGAGGGAAAGCGCTCCTATTATTTGTCAGCTCTTAACCCCTCATCCCAGGGCCTGGTGACCAAGTTTCATAGAGCTGATGATGTTGGAAATACGAATCAATGGCTCCTTCATTCCAAGTGCAGGCTGAGTTTTATTTTTTTCAAAGCTTCTTGAAAACACATTAAATTTGAATAAAATCTCCGGGCAGGCTGTTCGGTTCTGTCTGACCTTTTGGTAAACATGATGAATGGAGCTCCAGTACCGACGCTGCCCCTTGGTACAGCGTTCTGCTAGGTGCCACGTGGGCCTCCGGGCAGAGGTGGAGTGGTCTTCACTGAGCTGTTTCACTGGGGGTGCAGGTAGGCTGTCAGTCAGGCGCAGCCGTGCCAGGGTTTTTAATAAACCATGATTAGGCTGTAGAGTTCTTTTCAGGCTTTTGGCTCTGCTCGCATTTAACCGATCACATTCGCTCTTCACAGCTGCTTCTCACAGAGCATCTTTAAGCTCTTGCAGGAGACAGAGGGAGGTTTGAATGTGATCCAAGCATTGGGTTTCCATTAAAATTCATCAAGGAACAAAAGACCGGAGGGGGAAGGCATATTTGGTGGAGACTGGGCGCACTGTCTGATTTCCATGTTCTCTGGGAAATCCTGCTTCTTTCTAGTCACTTAACAAGCGAGTGGGGAGCTGTGTCTTAGGGAGGAGCCTGGCACAGCCCAGAGGCTTGGGAGGCCAGCCTCAAGGCTTCTGAGGAAAGGGAGGGACAGACCTTCCATTCCTCTGGGCATTGGTTTCTTTATCTTTGTAATCAGGGTGCTGGAGAGAAAATTCTGGCTGCTTTGGCTTCCACGATTCCAGTGTAGAGGTTGACAGATTATTTTCCTTTGGAGGGTGAGGTAGTAAATATTGGGTTGGCCACAGCGTTCGTTCAGATTTTCTGTTCCATCTTATGAAAAAACCCAAGCAATCATTTTGCCCACCCTGATATTTTTGACCTGTGTAGGCCAAGAGGCACAATCAAGGATCTTGCATAGGTATTATAGAACAAGAGGGCAAAGAAATGCCCATCAGTTTTAACTGAGACACTGTAAAATATACCACTGCTGCCAAGTTGCTTCAGTTGTGTCCAACTCTGTGCGACCCCATAGATGGCAGCCCATGAGGCCCCCCCGTCCCTGGGATTCTCCAGGCAAGAACACTGGAGTGGGTTGCCATTTCCTTCTCCAATCCATCAAAGTGAAAAGTGAAAGTGAAGTCGCTCAGTCGTGTCCAACTCTTAGTGACCCCATGGACTGCGGCCCACCAGGCTCCTCCGTCCATGGGATTTTCCAGGCAAGAGTGCTGGAGTGGGGTGCCATTGTCTTCTCCGAAAATATACCACCAGTTATCAAGTATAATTTTCTTTCTTTTCTCTTTTTTGTAATGGAGGTCTTCTAATGAGGAGAACAGAATTCTGGTATTTATTTTTTTGTTGGGAGCGGATAACATCTTGCTTCAGTGGGATTCAAACGTAGTCTTCTCTGTTGTCAGAGAGATTGCAAATATTGATCTGTAGAAACCATTCTTGGCTCATGCGTGTGTGCTAAGTTGCTTCAGTCATATCCGACTCTGAGACCCCATGGACTATAACCCACCAGGCTCCTTTGTCCATGGAATTTTCCAGGCAAGAATACTGGAGTGGTTTGCCATCCCTCCTCCAGGGGATCTTCCTGACCCAGGGACCAAACCCAAGGGTTTCTTGTGTCTCCTGCATTGACAACTGAGTTCTTTACCACTAGCGCCACCTGGAAGCCCACTTGGCTTATGGGCTGTGTGGAGACCAGGAGTGGGCCGTGTTAGGTCCACAGGATGTGGTTGTCAGTTTGTCTGGTGGTGCAGAAATACCCTTGAAGGAATTGACAAAGGAACTGAATTAAAAAGAGGCATCAGACAACATGAAAAGGAAAGGTATTCCAGGCAGACGGGAACATGTGGATCAAAACATGGCAGCAGTTGACGGCTTATGTCTCAGGTCAGGACGGCAATGGGAGCTCAGGACGGGAGGGAATGGGCTCTCAGTGAACACGTCCTGAGGCAGAAGTCACACCAGAAACAAAACGCATCTTCCAATACCAGCCAGTTAAAAATTATTTTTGTCTAGTCCATCTCAAATTGTCCACCCTCGTCACCTTCTCTCCATGTTTGTTTTTATGACTTTTTAAAATTACCAGTCACTGTCCATGGCCAATATACTTTTTTTGGTTGATTTCTTTGCTTCTAAAATTATATATGACCTGCTATCAAAATTTAGTCACTGAGTTCTGATGGATTATATAAACAAATACCTCTGGGGATTCAAAGTGCTTCTAAAGTAAAGTGCCCTCTGATTTGTTTAGGTGTCTCAGTGGATAAAGAATCCACCTACAATGCAGGAGATGTGGGTTCTACTCTTGGGTCAGGAAGATCCCCTGGAAGAGGGCATGACCACCTGCTGCAGTATTCTTGCCTGGAGAGTTCCATGGACAGAGGAGACTGGTGGGCTACAGTCCGTAGGGTCACAAACAGTCAGACACGACTGAAGCGACTGAGGGCACACACGCGCAGCCAGCCAGCCAGTGATATACATTCAGGAAGATTTGGATGTCGTCTCGGCAGTGACGTCATGTTACAGGCTTTATTGATTTTACATATTATAGAGTAGTTTTACATTTCTGCAAGTGAATGTGTATGTCCAGTTAAGTTAATTATGCTGCTGCTATGTCCTCAAGCAAAATCACTCTTTCCCTGCCCCCCAGATAGCCTGAAAATGCCTGCCTATTTCTATTGTGTAGTTCATGCAGGCTTCACAGTTGAGGCTGCAGTGGTACTTCCCCACATCCTGTTTCCGACAGATCCCTTGACTGGTGGTCTAGAGAGTCATGCAGCCCATTGCTGTCTGTGAGGTCTGTCATAGCCTGAGTTCTAGAAAGCAGAGCCTGAATCAAGGCTTGAAGTGCTGAGGCTTTATTTGGGAGATGGAGTCTAGGGCACAGAGTGAGATAAAGACAAAAGCCAAGAAAGATGTGAACCAAGGTGGAGCCCTGCATTGCCAAGCTGGCTAAAGCTTTACAATGAGCTATGACGAGTTGATCTAGAATGCTCGGCTGGTGCACCCACTGAGCCGAAAGGACATCTCCAGGCCATCTGTTTGGTGGAGCTGTGGCTTAGGGAAGTCCACAAGAGGGGTGGCGGACCGGAAGTTCATCGGCCCAGTTCCTTCCCATGTCCTGTGTCTCCTAGGCCCAGATTCACATCGTGGGCAGTTAACTCTGCCGCACTGCAGGACTGCATCACGCGGTCCCTTGGGTGTCTTCTTGGAATGCCGGATCTCATCACTTGCTTCCATTTATACCCAGAATGTGAGGGGCAGCCAGGAATCCCAGGTCTGTGGCTGCTTGGGCCAAACACATGGCAGTAACCCAGGGGGAGGTTAATATCCCAAGAGCAAGGGGCTGGTCAGTTCCTGGAGGTTGCAGCCCACACTGAGAAGTGGGAAGCCAGTGAGGTTTGCATCTGATCCAAGGTCACTAGTCAGATGCCAAGTTAGACTCTAGAACGAGAGGGGCCAATAGGCTAGAGGTGGGATCGACCTGAACCTAAAACGTGGGTGAAACAGAGATTTCTAGAGACAGAGCAAACAGCTGTTTCTCAGAGAGTCATGGATGACAGCAAGATACAAAGATGAACAATCTGGGAGGTGAAAGTCTGGGGCCATTCACAGGCTAGTCTGGCCGGGGTGGTCTTGGACTTTCTTTGCATTGTGTGTTTAGCACTATTGTTGGCTACCTACCCACCTTCCCCCCACCCCCACGCTCACTTCTATCATTTAGGAAACACCCATCTTGTAGCTCAGTTGCCATGCTCTCTCCACATACTTCAGGTAAGCTGGCCCAACCCCAGGCTTCCCTGGTGGCTTAGCTGGTAAAGAATCCGCCTGCAATGCAGGAGACCTGGGTTCAATCCCTGGGTTGGGAAGATCCCCAGCTCTGGAGATTGCATCTTGATTCGTTCCAGCCAGTCAAGGAGGTCACATGGCTCTTGGCAGTTATTGATTGAAAGATGGGTGTGTGACCCAATTCAATGAGCAGAAGGATTCTGGAGGCTTCTGGGAGAGTTCTATCATTGCTCAGAGAGAAGTGTGGGGTATATAGTTGGTCAAGTCTGGATGCGGTGCCTGGATCAGCTCTAACCATCCTGGGGGGATGAAAGACACCAGACTGAGGGCAAAGGAAAGTTTTTAGAGATGACAGGTGGGAGAGAAGTAAAGAACTTTGGTCTTAGATGAGATTTGTCCATCGTGTTGACAAATAAGAACCTGCCTTACCTCTGGACTTCAAGTTATATCAGATAAAACCTTTTTTCCTTATTGCTTGAGAAACTTTAAATCCAGTCTTGGTTACTTGACTTGGTTACAACCAAATATTCTGAGAAAGAATGAAATACCCAGCAGGTGGAAAATCATCACAAGGGGCAAAAGAACTGTCCTTTGTTCAAATGGCTCCGATGGAATAGATGCAGGTAGGTCTTTGCTTCCCACAGGTTGGAAGCAGAGACTATGCCAGTTGGATGCAGCAGACCAGTCAAATAGCTGGACATTTTTTTAAATCCTCAGGCTCTGTCTTTTACTGTTGCCAATTTTTCTTTTCCTACTACAGGCACAGATAATATAAAGACCTTAGAGGTGTGTTGTAAAGATGCAATGAGGTGTTTTATATAAAGGCCTCAACAGTGCGATCAACCAGCATCTCCTTTTCCCTGCCAACAGCACACTTGACATTCTTCACATTGACAAAAAAGTACTTTTTTCTGTCACGGAAAACTGAACTTATGTGGGAATATTATAGGAAAGATGCTGACTTTACCTGATTTGACCACATTTAATAGGAAGTAAAGTACTTTCCAATCATGATTCTATGACTTTGGGATGACTTTAACTGTAATAAAGGCATGTGTTCAGTTGTCTGAGATCTTTCTCTATTTATATTGTAGAACTTTTGTGCTACATGAAGATTAATATACAGACCATGAGAAGTACAGTATGTCTACTCATGTGATCCTAGAGTTAACAATTGGTTATCTTCTTCCATCAAAATTGTGATTTGAAGACTTGTACCAGGCTGGAAGAAGCACAAGGTGGAATCAAGATTGCCGGGAGAAATATCAATAACCTCAGATATGCAGATGACACCACCCTTATGGCAGAAAGTGAAGAGGAACTAAAAAGCCTCTTGATGAAAGTGAAAGTGGAGAGTGAAAAAGTTGGCTTAAAGCTCAACATTCAGGAAGTGAAGATCATGGCATCCGGTCCCATCACTTCATGGGAAATAGATGGGGAAACAGGAGAAACAGTGTCAGACTTTATTTTTTGGGGCTCAAAAATCACTGCAGATGGTGATTGCAGCCATGAAATTAAAAGATGCTTATTACTTGGAAGAAAAGTTATGACCAACCTAAATAGCATATTGAAAAGCAGAGACATTACTTTGCCAACAAAGGTCTGTCTAGTCAAGGCTATGGTTTTTCCAGCAGTCATGTATGGATGTGAGAGTTGGACTGTGAAGAAAGCTGAGCGCCGAAGAATTGATGCTTTTGAACTGTGGTGTTGGAGAAGACTCTTGAGAGTCCCTTGAACTGCAAGGAGATCCAACCAGTCCATTCTAAAGGAGATCAGCCCTGGGAGTTCTTTGGAGGGAATGATGCTGAAGCTGAAACTCCAGTACTTTGGCCACCTGATGTGAAGAGTTAACTCATTGGAAAAGACTCTGATGCTGGGAGGGATTGGGGGCAGGAGGAGAAGGGGACGACAGAGGATGAGATGGCTGGATGGCATCACGGACTTGATGGACGTGAGTCTGAGTGAACTCTGGGAGTTGGTGATGGACAGGGAGGCCTGGCATGCTGCGATTCATGGGGTCACAAAGAGTCGGACACAACTGAGCGACTGAACTGAACTGAACTGAACCAGGCTATGTCAATATGGCATGAATGATTCACATGAAACACACTGGTATGTCTTAGCTTGAGCAGTTTAAAGGTTTGGGTGGTCCTTGGCTTAATCAGCCTGACTGGACTTGCTCCATATTGGCTATGCCTGCATAGTAAGGCTGAACAAACTTACACTCTTTCCAGCTCTTCTAGGATAGTCCTTGAGAAGTCCCATTAATTCTCTCTCGCATTCTCCACCCCAGTGGGAGAGCTCATTTATGAAACTTGTTCACATCTCCCCACAGGGCCTGGCTCCATGTGGACCAGAAAGCTGTGGCCAGACAGAGGGGGCATGGTCATCTCAGAACAGCAGGTGCGGATGATAGCAAGGCACCCATACATTTGAAAATCACATTCTTTTGTTACGAGAGTGGTATAGTGTTATTACAGGCCTTTTAGAAAACAGGGCAGGGAGGAAGAAACATCCTCCTGGGAGGCAGTGATTTAAAAAACTTGGGATTTCTTCCCCCTCCTTCCTTCCCTCCTTTTCTCTTTGCTTCCGTCTTTCTTTCTTTTTTATTATACTTTTTAGTTGTGGGTATAGTTGCTTTACAAGACTGTGTTGGTGTCTTCCTTCTTTCCTCCCTCCCTCCCGCTCTTCTGTTCTTCCTTCTTCTGTATACACAAAAATACATACACTGAGAGGTTTTTGTGACAATGAGGAAATTGAATTAAAATATTTCTGTGCTCTTGTATACTGTTTCCCTTTTTTACATATGGACATTTTCCACTCATGTTTTGAAAGATTGCTTGTGCTCTGCCATCAGTATGCATCATAACTTGTTTTCTCTACTTAGTTTCCAACTGATGGCGATTCATAGTATTTTCTACTTTCTTCCATTTTAAGCAATATTGAGATGAAAATCTGAATCTGCTATTGCACACTGTCCTACCGTCATCTCCCTGGCCTGGCTATGAGAATCAATGGAAAGACTATTATGGAAAACAAATTCTTTTTCATATTCTTTTCCACTGTGATTTATCTTAGGATATTGAATTTTGTTCCCTTGCTGTACAGCAGGACCCTGTTGTTTATCCATTCTATGTACAATAGCCTCTCCAACCCCCCTCCTTGTCAACCACAAGCCTTTCTCATATCTATTTCATAGATACTGTTTCTATTTGAAGATAAATTCATTTGTGTCATATTTTAGATTCCACATATTAGTGATATCGTATGGTATTTTCTTTCTCTCTGATTTCAGTTCAGTTCAGTTGCTCAGTCGTGTCTGACTCTTTGCGACTGCAGCACACCAGGCTTCCCTGGCCATCACCAACTCCCAGAGCTTACTCAAACTCATGTCCATCGAGTCGGTGATGCCATCCAACCATTTCATCCTCTGTCATCCCCTTCTCCTCCTGCCTTCAATCTTTCCCAGCATCAGGGTCTTTTCTAAGAAGTCAGTTTTTCGCATGAGGTGGCTAAAGTATTGGAGTTTCAGCTTCAGCATCAGTCCTTCCAATGGATATTCGGGACTGATTTTGTTTAGGATTGACTGGTTTGATCTCCTCACACCTCAAGGGATTCTCAAGAGTCTTCTCCAACACCACAGTTCAAAGCATCAATTATTTGGCGTTCAGCTTTCTTTATAGTCCAAAAATCACATCCATACATGACTCTTGGAAAAACCATAGCTTTGACTAGATGGACCGTTGTCAGCAAAGTAATATCTCTGCTTTTTAATATGCTGTCTAGGTTAGTCATAGCTTTTCTTCCCAGGAGCAAGTGTCTTTTAATTTCATGACTGCAGTTACAATCAGCAGTGATTTTGGAGCCCCCGAAAATAAAGTCAGCCACTGTTTCCACTGTTTCCCCATCTATCTGCCATGAAGCGATGGGACCAGATGCTGTGATCTTCATTTTCTGAATGTTGAATTTTAAGCCAACTTTTTCACTCTCTTCTTTCACTTTCATCAAGAGGCTCTTTAGTTCTTCTTCGCTTTCTGCCATAAGGGTGGTGTCATCTGCATATCTGAGGTTATTGATATTTCTCCTGGCAATCTTGATTCCAGCTTGTGCTTCATCCAGCCCAGCATTTTGGATGATGTACTCTGCATATAAGTTAAACAAGCAGGGTGACAATATACAGCCTAGATGTACTCCTTTCCCCATTTGGAACCAGTCTGTGTTCCATGTCCGTTTCTAACTGTTGCTTCATGACCTGCATACAGATTTCTCTGATTTACCTCACTTAATATGATAATCTCTAGGTCCATCCATGTTGTTGCAAATGGCATTATTTCATTCTTTTTATGGCTCAGTGGTATTCCATTGTGCGTATGTACCACACCTTCTTTATCCATTCTTCTACCAGTGGACGTTTCTGTTGTCCATGTTTTTGGCTGTTGTGAATAGTGCTGCTATGAACACTGGGCTACCTGTATAGTTTTGAATTGGAGTTTTATCTGGATGTGTGCCCAGGAGTGGGGTTGCCGGATCATGTGACAACTCTATTCTTAGTTTTATGAGGAACCTGCTTACTGTTGCCCGTGGTGGCTGCACCAGTTTAATTCCCAGCATCAGTGTAGAAGGATTGCCTTTTCTCTGCACCCTCTCCGCCATTTATTGTTTGTGGATTTTTGATGGTGGCCATTCTAACTGGTGTGAGGGGATACCTCACTGTAGTTTTGATTTGCATTTCTCTAATAATTACTGGAGACATAACTATTCTATGATAAAATGTGTGTGGGAATGACACGTCTTAAAGTTTGAGTATTTGTTGTTGTTCAGTTGCTAAGTCATGTTCAACTGTTTGTGACGCCCTGGACCGCAGCACTCCATCCTATTCCCAATACACTAGTACCTAATCAAAGAATTTTGGAGGCATCTGAAAATATTTTCTTAGAGGAATTAACATTATTCTCAGTTAGATACTCTTACTTTCACATCTTATTTTGATAAAGGCAAATGCCTTGTCATACATGCCTCCACATTTTAAAACCTGTGAGCACTGACGCCATATTCCATTGGGTGGTTTAGTATGGAGCAAGATTTGGGGACCTGTTCACTTAGTCACCTGTGACAATGAATTGATTCAAAGTTGACCAGCCCTGCCTATGGGCTGATGGGGAAAAGGAAATGCTGTAAGTTACACAATTCTTCCCGAGCGGTTGGCCTGCTTCCCTTCTGGTGGACATTGCGAATTGTGGAGCTGACCTGGCTGACCTCTTCCCATGGGCTGCCAGCCACATTGCGGGTCATAAGTTCAGGCTGTGATGTGTGTTCTAACTTCATTCCTATTCTCTGTGTATGTCTCTGATGCATTTTTCCTTTTAATTCTTCTACTTCACTTGTACTTTTTGCTGTGTCTTGTATTTTAAAGTCTCCTTATAAACTCATTTAAATTCTTTCTGAACCAAAGTATGAGAAAGAAGACTAAGCTGCATGAGTGGTGGCTAAATAAAAAATAATAAACAAGCACATCTCATCCAAGCCAGAAATTATACTTCCTAATGAGTATCTGCACCTTCAATATATTGACCTTGAGGGACCGTAGATTTGCATGACCATGTTTGCAACTGATGTTGTTACTGATGAAAACATCTTTGAAATGTCTCTTTTAGAATTTTCTCCTAAGCTGTTGGCACAGTGTGTAACCATTTCCATGGTTGTACGACTTTTGGGTCATTATGGTTTTTGGAAAAAGACCAAGGTGTTTCATGGTGTAGCCTGCTGACCTAAATGGCTCATCAAGCTTGGAGATCAAGTTGGCCTCTCTTTTTTCAAGTATAAGGTACAATATAAAGGAATAGAACTGTTTTTAAAAATGTAGTCAATAAACCAGCATTGCCAGTGTATCTCATAGTAAAACTTCCCAGGAGTTTGCATTGTAAGGCGAAGGGCGTGCCCTTTGAGGAAGTGCATGAATTTGGATGTGTCTCTTCTGATGTGTTTTTTCAAAAGCATCTTCCCCTTCAAGCCCACCCCACCATCTGAACTAAAAGAGAAGATTCAGTAAAGTGTTAGTCCTGGTGGTTAACACATCACAGGGAAACTGCATGTGGGGAGGAGAGAAAATTGCTTGGGGTCCTGGGCATTTCTCCCCACTCCCCCTTACATGAATGCCACAGGAGACATGTGAGTTTTGTCATACATGGTGGGGGCATAGGGCTTCACGCTGATCTTCTGATTGCTGATAATAATATATTATAATTATTTATGAGTGGAAAATCTGGAACCATTTTGCCTAGAGTGAAGGACTATTTTTGAAGCTCTGCTTACATTCTAGAACTTTAACTGCTGCTCACACACAGCAAGTCTCTTTTACTGTATGTTATATGTTTATTAACAATAGTAGCTCATGTTAACCTTTGTAGCTCAATCAGTAAAGAATCTGCCTGCAATGCAGGGGGCCTGGGTTGGATCCCTGGGTTGGGAAGATCCCCTGGAGAAGGAAATGGCATCCCACTCCAGTATTCTTGCCTGGAGACTCCCATGGACAGAGGAGCCTGGCGGGCTACAGTCCGTGGGGTCACAAGAGTCAGACACAACTGAGCGACTCAACCACTACCATATGTTTATTACCTTTGACTCAGTCAGTAAAGAATCGGCCTACAATGCAGGAGACCCAGGTTTCATCCCCAGGTTGGGAAGATCCCCTGGAGAAGGGAATGGCAACCCACCACAGTATTTTTGCTTGGAAAATCCCATGGACAGAGGAGCCTGGCGGGCTATGGTCCATGGGGTCACAGAGAGTCAGACACGACTGAAGTGACTGAATACACAGCTCAGTCACATAGGAGCAGGGTGTGATTTCAGCGCCACTGTCTATCAGAGCTCATGCTGGGACTAGTCAACCTTTCCGAGTTTGTTTCCTTATTGACAGTGAGAATAGTAATACCATAGATGACAGAGTTTGAGATACTCTATCTAATGTGCTGAGCATTGAGAGTGCAATATGGTAGGCATCTATTAAATATGACTTCTCCTCCGTTGCATCATTTACGTACTAAGGAATGGCTCATTTTAAAACAAACACTTTGGAGCTTTTCTTGGTTGCTTGTTGTAGGATATTCTTGGAATTCCGGACTTTACATCTGAGTCTTGAGATTTAGGGAGATGTCTGACTTGAACTGTCAGAAACTGAAATAAAAGAGACAGAAGAGATAGAACATGTTGAAAAGTAAAACGTTTGACATGGTAAAAATGCAAAAATCTTCACAGCATATGTCCAGTTGCAGCCAAATAAATATGCAGAATTTGTTTTCTTCCATAGATGGCAGTGAGAGAGAATTGACTATACTGTAAGCGTTGGATGGTAACCTCTAATAGTCAATACGTTAATAGATACTTCTGTTTCCCATGAGACACAGTGTTTTTAGAGCATATAGACAGTTTGATTTATTTTCTTTGCTGTTGTTTGGGTTTATTTAGCTAGCAGGATTCCTATGCAATTTTTACTCAACAAATCACTGATCTCCTTTTTAATGGCATGATGTCTTTTCCACAGGGATTCGTTATGGACCCTACAGGAAGGCAAGATTGGATAAGAGCAAACAGCTTCCTAAAGAGACTCAGACGTTTTATAGCACTGGAATAAAAGATGAACGTACAGATGCTTGAAAAATGAATTTAGGGATTCTTTCCTAGAGATTTGTTCACTTTGGGAGTCTTAAAATTGTAGCTCATGGCCCTAAAATGTGAATTTGTAGCTTGATGAAAAAAAAAAGTGTTAGTCCCTAAGTCACAAGCGACTCTTAGCAACCCCATGGACGGTAGCCCGCCAGGCTCCTCTGTCCATGGAATTCTCCAGGCAAGAATACTGGAGTGGGTTGCCATTTCCTTCTTCAGGGAATCTTCCCAACCTGGGGATTGAACCTGGGTCTCCTGCATTGTAGGCAGATTCTAACTGACTGAGTCAAAGGTGAATTTGTAGCTTGACAGAGTACAATAATTTCAGGATTCTTTTTTTTTTTTTTTTTTAAGATGTGTGCTGCCAAAGATTTGTGTTTTGTAGGGTTTTTTACTAAACAGCATTCCCTCAATAATAATTAATTAGTTCCATCTGGGTTATGATTGGTTTCTCACATAACCATGACTCCAGATTTAAACCAATGATCCAAGTTTAGTTTATTTTCGTTTCTTATAAAAATGCATAAATCATTACTTTAATTATAATGAAGTTAAGTACATAGGCAGTAAACAGCATTCATTGTAGTGGGTACCTGTTTTAGCTATCTCTCTGCAGTTTGGTCTGAGCAAGTGGGTTCTTTTTAAATAGGGGTGTCTTCTGGGCTTGGGTCAGAGTCAGGCTTATCAATTTTGTCCCAGAAAATTCCATGACAAGGGGGTGTGTTATAGTGCAACAATTTGGAAATCTTTTTCAGAATATTTCTGGAGTCTTGGGGCAGCATGAGAACATCAGTGTTACCATACTGAGTTTACATAATTCCAGGCAAAGCAAAGAAAGTCAGTTTTTAAATTTGTCTTCCATCACCTTATTATGAGAAAATTCTCAGTAGATCTCTAGGAATACTGCAACAGACTTATGAGTATGCCCTTTCCTCATTCACTCACTGGGAACCTTAGGTTGAAAATCACTGATTTGGCAGAAACAAGCAAAAGTTGAAAGCTGTGATTCTTATCCCGCCCAGTCATTAATAAACCAGGGATCTAGGGCATCCTCTCCCACTCTGAGCAAACTGAGCTCCCCAAGTGTCAACGAAGACCTGGAACTAGATGACAGCGCTAGGTCACACTTAGTGTCCTAGGGTTGCAGACCCACCCTTAAAGCTCTCCTTTTGTTATTTTCCTAAAAGAACCTTTTGTAGGTACTTTGCTGATTCCAGATGAGTCTCACTTCACTGTATGTTGGAAAATCACACAGAAAGAGAAGTTACCATATTCCTAACTGGTGTAGGAGGAGAAATTTCCTCTCTTACAAATAGCCATGTCCAGAAGTAATCTGTTTTCTTTTATAATGCTGTTCTTAAATCACTTTTGAAATGGCTGTCCATGGGGTTCCATTAGGATTTGTTGAAGTAGTTACAAATATTTTCCTGTTTTTTAAACATTGGAGATCATAGTTTATATACATGTATATATTTTTTTCTCACCATGTAGGTAATTTGCCTCAGAATAGCCCAGAGAAGTTTTTTTTAAAAATGCATATTCCTCAAAGTAACTGAGCCAGATGTTTCATAAATTTTATTTTCATTTACCTATCACTAAAACACTGACAAACAAGGAGTGCACTCATTTTTGTGTCTTGAAACTGTTTTTGGTGCATTCTAATAAAGTCGTGATTTGCTATTGAAAGGGTTGTTACATATTGACGCAGCCCCCCCTGGAATATGCAGAATAGAAGAGAAAAAGATAATTCATCAATTTTAAACAAATACCTATTATCCGTTCCTAGTATGGTAAAAACGTCAGTATAATAGCTCATGAAATGACTTTAGCTACTGCTTATGAACCTTTTTTACTCGCTAAGAATCATGCCAGTAGCTGGGTATACATTGTCTTTATTTGGTTGCCTCAGCAACACTAAAGGGTGTTACTAATTTCTCCATTTTACAGATGAGGTGACAGAGGCTAAGGTAGGTTAATCAAAGTGATTTTCAAAAATCCCCCCAGCTAATGAAGTAACGGAGGCCAGTGCTTAAGCATCCAGACTTAAATCCAGATTCTACACTACGTAACTTGTACAGTTGGCCCTCCGTATCTGTGAGTTCTGTATCCATAGTTCAACCAACAGATTGAAAATATTCAGAAAAGAAACCCAAATCCCAGAAAGTTCCAAAAACCAAAACTTGAGTTTGTTGCAAGCTGGCAATGATTTACATTGCACTTACAATAATTCACATAGCATTTTTAAAAACTTTCATTTAATTTTGTATTGGGGTATAGCTGATTAACAATATTGTGATAGTTTCAGGTGAACAGCGAAGGGACTCAGCCATACATATACATGGAACCATTCTCCCCCAAACTCCCTTCCCATCCAGGCTGCCTCATAATGTTGAGTATAGTTCCTTGTGTGGTATAGTAGGTCCTTGTTGTTACCCATTTTAAATACAGCAGAGTGTTCATTACAATGTTTCACATAGTGTGTATGTTGTATTAGGCACTATAAAAAATGAGGAGATGGTTTAAAGCATCCAGAAAGATGTGTGCATTACATGCAAATACAATTTTATATAAAGGACTTGAACAACTGTGGATTTTGGGTTTCACCGGGTGTCCACCTAGAGCAAATACCCCGCAGATACCGAAGGGATGACTATATCGTGTCTGCTTAACCATGGTGGGAAGACTGGTAAACAATCACTTTTCTTTCTACGAGGACTCCTAGTTTGGTTTTCCATCGATCATGCAACAACAGGTACCACCTTCAGGACCTCCCACGGTGGTGGTGATCCGCATCAGCAGGGTGCCCTGCTGTGACTGCTCTGATGTGGCTTTTAGATTTTCTATCACCTTAACTTTTTTACCTATCACTCTTCTTTAATCCTACTCCGCTTCCCTGCCAAGGTTGTTTGCATGCTGGCTGTTCGTTCTTTGAGTCATCGTCTCAAAAACCCCTTGCCTCCTGAGCACCAGTAAAGAGGGACAGAGACAGAAATAGGTGACATCTTAAAAACATGAGCCAAACAGTTCAATTTCATCTTCTGGGCCCAATTCAGTGGTTCCGATAAAATTTGAAAATTGACTTTGAAAACTGGATAAAGAGATATTTGCTTGTATGTGCTTAGTAAAGTCTTCTATTTATATAAAGCAAGTTTGTGCTCAAATCTGTGTCTTTCACATCAGAGCCTGCATGGACTTTCATTGGTATCAGTAGTATGTAGGCTAATTTGCCTGGATGAGAGGCTGTGATTTAATACTTAATGAGAAATTTATAGCACTAATCCTCATCTCAAGCTAAATAAATGAACTTGATTCAGATGAGTTGTCTGCTTTGTACACATTACCCAGGGCACTGCATAACTGCAATGCCCTGGGGCTTTTGTCTTCACAGCAAACCTCATTTTTGACTTTACTTTGGAAAGTACACTTTGTATTCAATGATTCTCAGTCTGCTTACATTCGTAGTAGATTGAATGACTGACCCTAATATTTCGCTTTCTGTCAGCATCTTTTAAATACCTTCCCTTTGACCTTGAACTTGACTGCGTGACTTGTCTTAGCCAATAGGAAGCTCACCACATTCAACTCAAGGAGAGGCTTTAAATATGACTCTGCAGTTGGGTCATATTGTTTGCAACTCCATGAGAAGAACATTTTCTGGTGAACCTATGATCCAAGTAAGCTGAGAGACCAGTAGAGCACCCCCACTGATCTGCAGGAGAGGAATCCCAGACAACCCACAAACTGATGAGAATAAATAATTCTAAGATATTGACTTTTGAGGTGGTTTGTTACACAGCAATACCTGACAGATACAGTATTTTTTAAATCTGTTTTCATGGTGTATTCAGGAGTAAGAAGAAATAAAGAAACTGGATAAAGAAACTGGACTTCTATCATCATTTTGCCAGTACCACGGCGATTATATGCAAGTTACTTTCTTGAATTTCAGTGTGTCCTGATCAGTGAAACAATTGCTTTGAGGCAGACACTGGAAGCAGAGCTCTGTTCACTTCAGAAGACCTCTGATGTGGAAATATCACCAGCACGGCACTGGAGTGACGTTTTTGGGATGATGAACTGGCACACATAAACCAAAAGAACCAATCCTGATAATAAGGAATTTGTATATCCTTTCAGCAGGAAAATAGAAGTGTTTGAAGATTTTATATTTGTAAAAGGAGGGATTTGATGCAAAGGTACCATTTTACCTCTCATCACTTTGGTAAGTTAGAATCACTGAATGATGTGATTATGGAAATCACCAGAGACATGGAAGGTACTTCTCTGCATGTCTTATTTCTTTCATTTTTTATGATATTCACTATTGGAAGAATCTGAATAAAATGCATTATTAATTTCCCAGTCATGGATAGAAGAGCCTGCATCTCTGCCCTTTATTACCTCGGTTCTGCCAATTCGACATTTCTGTTGTCAAAATTGGAATGCTAAAATGATTTCAGTTCAAACTAATTAACACATTAGATTCCAGAAGCAGAGCAGCCTTTGTTGTTGTTCAGTCATGTCCGACTCTTTGCGACCCCATGAACTGCAGCACGCCAGGCTTCCCTGTCCTTCACTATCTCCCAGCGTTTGCTCAAACTCATGTGCATGGAGTCAGTGATGCTGTCTAAGCATCTCACCCTCTGCTGCCCACTTCTCTTGCCCTCAGTCTTTCCCAGCATCAGAGTCTTTCCCAAAGAGTCAGCTCTTCAAATCAGGTGGCCAAAGTACTGGAGCTTCAGTTTCAACATGTGTCCTTCCAATGAAGAGTCAGGGTTGATTTCTTTTAGGACTGACTGGTTTGATCTCTCTGCAGTTCAAGTGACTCTCAAGAGTCTTCTCCAACACCACAGTTTGAAAGCATCAATTCTTAGGCTCTCAGTTTTCTATATGGTCCAACTCTCACATCCATACATAACTACTGGAAAAACCATAACTTTGACTATACAGACCTTTGTTAGCAAAGTGATGTCTCTGCTTTATAAAATGATGTCTAGGTTTGTCATAGGTTTTCTTCCAAAAAGCAGGTGTCTTTTAATTTTGTGGCTGCAGTCATCTTCTGCAGTGATTGTGGAGCCCAAGAAAATAAAATCTCTCATTTCCCCCACTTTTTCCCCATCTATTTGCCATGAAGTGATAGGACTAGATGCTATGATCTTAGGTTTTGAATATTGAATTTTAAGTCACCTTTTCCGTCTCCTCTTTTACCCTCATCCAGAGGAGCAGACTTTGGGCGTAAACTAGGGTTCTGATCCGTTTCTGAGCAGTTCTTTTTGCTGTGCCCTCCGTGTGCCGGACGAAGCCTCACGCTGACTTCCTCATGGTCACGAGATCGCTGCCAGTGAGATCTCAGAGCCAGCGCTTCTACATTTATACCAGGGTGGGGAGAACACAGCTTTCTACAACCCTTTGAACAAAAGTCTTCATCCTCTTCTTTTCTTCTCTCTCAACTCACACTGTTCTGATGAAGGTATGAGATTTTCTTAATTGGCTTGGACCAGCTGGGATGCATTCTGGAGCTTGGAGGGGCCATTTCTATACAAAATCACATTGCAGCTGCAAAATGGGAATGATATGGAATGTATATTGGAGAGATAAACACATTGTGTTCTACAAAGCAAAATATTTATGTTCTGTTTATTTCAATGAGTGAAATAGTTAAGCATGTATTTTTGTAGACATTTATTGAGATGGTTCACTGAGCTAAGCCTTCAGACAAAAACATTTTGGAATCTAAGGGCTGAAAGAGTCCAAATTTGCTAGATTTCCTACCACTTTATGAGGTTGAACCTTGACACTGGACTTGAAATTGCAGGAGGCTGTGAAAAACCTTGCTAACTTGTTCAACAAAAGGCATGAGAGAAGCCGTCCTCATTTTCCTTTGTCAAATTATTCTCAGGACAAATAATCATAGAATTTTGAAGAATAGAGTAACAGTCTGTTAAAAAGGTAGTTCTTGCTTCTAAAGAGGTTTATTCATTCTGTGAACATTTATAGAGCATTTCCTATTTGCCAGGCATGACTCAGTGCTTTACAAACATTCACTCACGAATTTCTGTTTTCATAGCTGCTTCAGGGTGCGTCTAAATTACTAAGCCTCATTGCAGTTTAAAATATCACCTCACACTGGTCAGAATGGTCATCATCAAAAAGTACACACAATCGACCAGTGCCGGAGAGGCTGTGGAGGCGGGAGCGCCCTCCTACACTGCTGGTGGGAATGTAAGTTATTCGAGCCACTATGGAGAACACCATGGAGGTTCCTTAAGAAATTAAAAATAGAGTTCCCATATGATCCAGCAGTCCCGATCCTAGGCATCGGAAAAGACAGAAACTCAATCTGAAAAAGACACATGCCCGAGTTCACTGCAGCATGAGCGACAATAGCCAGGACATGGAAACAACCTAACCGTCCACTGACAGGTGGATGGACAGAGAAGATGCGGTATATACGCACAGCGGCGTACCGCTCCGCAGCAAAGAGGAACCAAACAAGGCCGCAGCGCGCATGGGCCTGGAGACTGTTACACCCAGTGATGTAAGCCAGGGAAGGACAAGCAGCATGGCACATTTCTTACTTGTGGAATCTGAAAAAAACATGACACAAACTTATTAACCAAACAGAAACAGACTCACACACTTAAAGAATGAACTTAAGGTTAGAAGGTGGGAAAAGTGGTAGGGGATAGATGGGGAGTTTGGGATTGACATGTACAAACTGCTCTAAATAAAATAGATAACCAACAAGGATAGCACAGAAAGCTGTTCAGTATTCTATAATAACCTAAATGGGAAACGAATTTGAAAAAGAATATATATATAATTTACCTGAATCACTTTGCTGTACACCTGAAACTAACGTAACATTGTTAATCAACTATAGCATAAAAGGAAAATAAAAAATAAATTATTAAGCCTCCACGTATTTATGAAGACTGGGGCTAAAGCTTGCTATGCCCACAGAGTAAATATGGTTTTCCTGGGATTCCAGAAGTGGGAATTTTTAATCACAGGATTTACATAAGTGTTTACTAAGTGGGAAAGTTTTTAGCTATTCTTGAGCGCATCTGACCCTGTGGAAGTACCTTACCCCTCTGACATCACTGAGATGGATAAAAAGAGTCAGCATGACCATAGAATTAGAAAAACATGTGCCCAAGTAACAGATTTCAAGTTTTTTGATAATAATTTAGTGTGCTAAATTATTTAGGCTGCACAGTGGGAATGACATGGAATGTATATTGGAGAGATAAACACATTGTGTTCTACAAAGCAAAATAGTTATGTTCAGTTTATTTCAGTGAGTGAAATAGATAAACACATATTCACATAATTTTTTAGTCTGCTCAATGTAAATATCCTGTATAAAATATACTTTTATACACATAGCTAATACATAAAATATTCTTTAAAAATAAATTGCAATTAACTGATTGTGTGCTTTTTAAATCTAAAATTTTGGTATTTTGGACCTGAAAAATTGATAAATTAAAGCTCTTCATTGATTATCCACTATGTTTTTAAAATTTTTATTGAAATCTAGTTGTTTATAGTGTTGTATTGGTTTCAAGTACTTTTTGTTTTTTTTTCAATTGATTTATAATGTTATGTTAATTTCTGCTATACATCAAAGTGATTTAGTTACACACACATATATAAACATATATGTATATATAGTGAATATAGTTTCACTATTCAGGATAGTGACTGTAGTTTCCTGTGTTATACAGTAGGACTTTGGTGTTTATCCATTCTAATATAACAGTTGGCAACTGCTAACCCCATACTCCCATTCCTTCACTCCCTGCCACAAGCACAAGTCTGTTCTCTATGTCTGTGAGTCTGTTTTTGTAGGTGTGTTGATTCGTATCATATTTTAGATTCTACATATAAGTGATATCATATGGTATTTGTCTTTCTCTTTCTGACTTACTTCACTCAGTATGATAATCTTCAGTTGCATCCATGTTGCTGCCAATGGCATTATTTAATTCTTTTTTATGGCCAAGTAATATTCCATTGTATGTATGTAAGTGTGTGTGTGTGTGTGTGTGTGTGTGTGTGTGTGTGTATACATATATATACCACATCTTCTTTATACATTCGTCTGTTGATAAACATTTAGGCTGTTTCCATATCTTGGCCCTTGTGAACGGTGCTGCTATGAACACAGAGTTGCATGTATCTTTTTGAGTTATAGTTTTGTCTAGGTATATGCCCGGGAATGGGATCGCTGGATCATATGTCCTTGCCTTTATTCTTTAATACAGACTTTAACCATACTCCTTAGTAATATGCTTGATAGAACTATATTCCTTTCTTTTCGCTGCATTTGTCTTACTTTATAGCCATTAATGTGATGGCTTGATCATCCCTCCTAAACAGTAATCTCCATGGGAATGGGGACATAGTCTCTGTTCTTGTTCACCATTATTTCCCCGGTGCCAAGCGCAGAATAAATCCACAATAAATCTGTTTTGAATGAATGTATGAACGTTTGCCTAGAAGCCCGCTTGTGTGTTAGGGCTGTGATCTTGTGTCATTTTCATTCTGGTCTTTTTGACACTGATGATTCTGTGGTTAGTCTGCAGCGGGCAGACATAACCTCCTGAGTCACTGTCACTTCTCTGTTGCATGGGCATTTGGGAGCATTTATTAAGAAAATTGCTTGACAAAGTGAATAGCACCATTTGGAGCGACAGAAAGAAAGGTAAAAATAGTCACTCTTTGAAAATTCAGAGTGTCCAGTTCCTGACACTTTGGAGGAGTATTCAGAAAAAAACTATGCTTTAATAGAATCAGTAGAGACCCAATTAGACGTGAGATTTTATATTCTACAAAGATAAAAGAGACAATTACTTGTCTTTTAAATTTCTCTTTGCTTTTGTTTTGAGGGAAAACAGCATTCTAACTAGAGTAGACTCTTTCAGGCTTTTTTGACTCACGATGGGAGAAATAAAAGGCAGTTCATATTTACCTCTGCTATTTTTAAGACCTGTGGTAGTTATGTTCTTTTAAGAAAAATGGTCACTAGTTTGTGCTTTTAGAGCCATTCTGACAGATCCAAATGTCCCTTTGCATGCTCAGTAGGTAGAGGACTAGAGCGTAGTAGTAACTGTGGGGAAAGCACGGCATGGCATTCAGAAACCGTAGCAGTTTTTCCCGTTAGTGAATGGATCGCACCAGCCAGTCGGTGAAATCCGTTGAGACCCATTGAATCCTCAGGACTCAAGAATTCAATTATGTGTTTATTTTTAATGGAAGGATAGTTAATTTGCAATGTCGTATTAGTTTCAGGTATACAGCATAGTGATTTTAGTAAGCAGACTATGATTTTTAGAATAGATGGTATAAGCGTGCACACACACATGCACACGTGCACACATGCACGTGCACATGCACACACACACACACACACACACTTGTTTTTGTATAACTGAAAGAACTGAACCTCAGAAAGCTTCAGGAACTTCCCCAAGATCCTTTAGTTAGTAAAGGTAGGCCTGAGTTTGGACACACATTCATGCTTTTCTTCCTCTAAAGGACTTTTGGGCATTTTTTTAACGCTGAAGTTTCATGGTGCTTCTCAGGAAGAAAGGAGAAAACCAGTACACAGTAAGGACCAAATAAATGCAAGCTCTGCCTGCCTGTGTGTCACTAACATGCTGTCAGGAGGGAAAGAATGAGACACCACTATCTTTTAAGACGCTCACTTTAATGTCAAAGTTGGACATTGACAGCCAGTTCTATGCACTCTTCTACCGCAAAAGTAGCAGGTGTTCATGGATAATACAGAGTTCTTTTATTTAAGATTAAAAAAAAAAGTCTATTGACGTATGGTTGTGTTGCAGTGTTGTGTTAATTTCTTCTGGACATCAGAGAGGCTCATTTATACATATATATGTATGTATAATCTGTATATTCTTTTTCATATAGTTTCCATTATAACTTGTCACAGGATATTGACTGTGATTCCCTGTTGTGCTCTACAGCAGGACCTTGTTCATTCATCTTATGTGTAATAGTTTGCATCTGTTAATCCCACTCCCCCACTCCATCCCTCACTCCCTCCCTCCTCCTTGGCAACCACAAGTCTGTTATCTATATCTGTGGGTCTAATACAGTGTTTTTTGAGTCAAAGGATTGGTTTGGACCTATTTCTTGCAAGTCATGTAGTTTTAGGAAACTCAGAAATGACGCTGAAATAATAAGCATGAAAGCTCTTTGTAAATTATGCAGTCTGATTTGAATTTAAAATGTTTATCATTATGATTGCTCACCAACTGCCAGCGTTTTGTCTTGGTTTCATTAGTTATGGTGCCACAAATTGGTCTCTTATAGGACCAGCACTAAAGTGTAAATTATTTGAGCTTAAAGGTATTTTTAAATATTATCATAGAAAATCAGGCCTGGAAGGGAAGATAGCAGTTACAGAGTTCAGAGGCTTAATTTTTAGAAGCTGAAACTAATGTCCAGCAAGATGAAGTCTCTTTCCAAAGGTCACCGAGCTACTTAATGATTGCTGGACTAGAGTTTATTCCCTGATATAAATTATCTTTGATTTCTGGTTGAGAGGAAATTCCATTCTTAGGCTTGTCAAAGTTATTCTCCATCAAACAAACAAAAATCAAACAGAACACAATAGCCATGACTCTCTTTTTGGACGTCATCTTTGAAATTGGAAATTTAGCCATAAAATAGGTCTACATTCAGCTTAATTGTGTTTGGTTTTAGCTTCACATGGTCTCTAGAGACTTGAAACTTGTTTCAGCATCTCAAGTCTGAAGATGTCTGTCTAATGAAGCTGCTATTAGACAGATTGAATGATTTGCTTTCTATCAACTGATTGGTTTCTGGTTTCCAGTAGAAATAGCTTCATTCTTTTATTTGAGAACTTTTGGAGGCCAAGTATTTGAAACTCTGTATTATGTGCTATTATGCTCTGTATAAAAATAAGATATGGAAAATTACCTTATGTCAAAAATGATGAAACATAAACCCTTGATTTAAAGGTAGCTTATTTCAGTAACCATGTGTCTAGATTCTAGTTGAAGCTGTGGTTGAGAGGAGAGAACCTCATTTTGAGTGCTATTCCTTACTTTTGCCTAAGCTCATCTTTCCTATCATTTATGAGGATCAAAGTGACATCAACTTGTCCTACGACATTGAATTGTGTCAATGGAAGTGCTTCTTTCCCCAGATTAATTAGGAAAACTCTTTAGGGAAACAAAAAATAGTTCTGCACAAATTAGTTTAAAATACTCAAACTGAAAATAAAATGGCTGGTATAATGCTGGTACCCTTGAGTACTAATAAGCATTTTCCTCAGGCTTTCATAATGTATTTAAGGAATTTTTTCCAGTCACACAGAATAAAACAATGCAGATTAGAGTACCCCCCACAAAGCTTCATGAAAGGTTATGACTTAAGCATAAATTCCTTATAACATCTATACAAGAGACAAGCTTTGAGAGGCTAAATAATGGCTCTTTGCAAATAATTTGGGACATTAAAGAAAAAACCCTGAAAGAAACATCACTGGATTTATTTTGGCCTCTTCAGTGGACAGACAAGCGTCCTTTCAATTTCTCAAAACCACTTGTCCCAGTACTTCTGGACTGACAGACTTCTATACATAAAATGTAAAAGAGGGTTGATGCAATTATAAAGGAGTTTCAGGGGAAAGAAACCAATTTCCTTTCATGCCAAAATCCCAATAAAATAAACAAACTTTAACACCCAGCAAAATGCAATCCATGGCTATTTTATTGATTGGGGGGGGTACCTTCCTCTAATGTCATGGGCGACAAATAACTTTCTCGTTTAAAGAAGTCGTAGCCACTAAGCCCCTCCACGTGCTAGGAAACTGAAAATCCCTCTTGCCTTGCGTTGGTAAAATTGTAATGCTGGATTTCTGGTTCAGTTCAGTTGCTCAGCCCTGTCTGACTCTTTGCGACGCCATGGACTGTAACACACCAGGCCTCCCTGTCCATTACCGACTCCTGGAGTTTACTCAGACTCATGTCCCTTGAGTCAGTAATGCCATCCCACCATCTCATCCTCTGTTGTCCTCTTCTCTTTCCCTCAGTCTCTCCCAGAACCAGGGTCTTTTCCAATGAGTCAGCTCTTCACATCAGGTGGCCAAAGTATTGGAGCTTCAGCTCCAGCATCAGTCTTTCTGGTTCAAGATTTCTGGTTTAATGGTGTACATAATTTGGGGGGAATGTACTGATGTCAGCAGCTTACTCTGAAATGCTTCAAAAAGTAAGATGTATTCGTGGGTGGATAGCTATGTGCTGAAGCAAATAGAGTCAAATATTAATTGCAGACCCTATGGACATGAGTTTGAGCAAGCTCTGGGAGATGGTGAAGGACAGGGAAGCCTGACGTGCTGCAGTCCATGGGTTCACAGAGTCGGACACGACTGAGCGATTGAACAATAAAAGGCAGTGGATATATAGGTGTTTACCAAAATTCTTTCAGATTTTCTTCATATTTGAAAAATTTCAAAAAGAGGTATGGAGGAAAATTGTAGTATTTTCATTGTTTAAACCTAGAGACATTTGACAGTCAAGATGGCTTGATAAAAAAGGACAACACTACTCTTCAATTTGTGGCATCTTTGGTGTAAGATGGAAAAACTCTTCACAGTAAAGTTGCTTTACCAGAAAAGCATGATGAGAGTAAATCAGTTTCTTTGTTTCCCAGACTTAGACTGTCTCACCCAGGGCACGTGTTTGCCACCATGATTGGGCTGAATTCAGACATTAGGTGCCGTGCTGAACCGTGAGTCCATGCTCTTCTTAATCTCTGCTCATGATGACTTCTTGTGCCAGGTGTTTTAGGGCAATTTTTATCCTAGAATCTCATTGATCCTTTCTGTCATCTGCCTTCCATTGTGACTACCTCTGTCTGTCAGATGTTTGAACATGTCTGAGTCCTATTGGTAGGCAGAACTCAAGTGTTGTTATAGAAGTTCCAGACACCTTGTACATTAGTGGAAGTAGATGATTAATCAGGAAAAGAATGTTGTTAATGGATACATTTTAGAAAATCTGAGTCCTAGGTCTTTCCCAGATAAAATACCCTGTTATAACAATAGAAAAATGGGCAAATTACTTGAACAGGCAATTAACAGTGGCCAATAAACCTGAAAAGGTGGTCAGTTTTATTAGGTGCTGGAGATATGAAAATTAGAACAAGGTGAAGCCATTATACACTCACAATAACATCTAAAGATTTAATCCTAAGTGAAGTAAATCAAAGACAAATATCATATGATATTGTATAGGTGACATCTAAAAAGAAAATGGTACAGATGAACTTATTTACAAAACAGAAGTAGAATCACAGATTCAGAAAACAATCTTATTGTTATCAAGGGGAGAAAAGGGGATCGATGGGGAGACGGGGATTGATGTATACTCTAATACATAAAAGATAAATAACCAGTAAGAACCTGCTGTATAGCACAGGGAACTCCACTCAATGCTCTGTATTGACCTATATGGAAAATGAATCTGAAAAAGAGTAGTTGTATGTTTATGTATAACTGAATCCCTTTGCTGTACACCTGAAAAAGAACAACATTGTAAATCAACTATGTTCCAATAAAACTTTAAAGAGAAACAAATACTTCAAAAGGTAAAATAAAAACTAAAAAAGTAATAGTACAAAATCTTTGTGAGGATGTGGAACAAGTGAAATTCATTAACTACTGGTGGAAATGTAAATTGGCACAACTAATTTGGAAGACCGGGATGTTTCATGTACAAAACCTGATGGGGTGCAAGTCATTAACCTGCTGAGTCTCTGTTTCTCACTTAGAAATGGGGATAGTAATGGGCACATCACAGAGCTGCAGTAGGGATTAAGGATATTTGTGTAGCAACAGGACGCAAAGTAAATCGTGTGGCCCTGGGCCTGGCCAGGAGGCAGATGCAGTGCTGGGCGCTGAGTAGACACATACCTGACCAGATACTGTTCTGTGCTCACTTAGGCCTTGTGTTAAACTTGAGGAGAAAGGTTAACACTTTTGAGGAAAGTTAGGCTTGTACCTTACTCAAAGTATTTTAATAGTCTCTGTTCGAAAGAAGAAAATAACCAATGATTGTAAAGCATGTAGCAAAATGCCAAAGTTTTATAGTGAAACATTTTTAAAAATTTTTCATTTTTATGTGTAAAGGTGTTAAAGCATCTTCCCAGTTAGAAAACCCAGACAACATCCCATAAAATGATGACAATTCTCAAGATTATTTTTCACAGTATATGGGTGTACGGGTGAGTTTCATGGAACAACATGATTTTCTGCAGAATTAAAATGCCCCCATGCCGTCACCTGGTGGACCAGCTTCCTCTCTAGAGATAACACCTGTAAAGGGTTCAGGGTATGTTCTTCTGGTCACTTGCCTGTGTCATGGGTCCTATTTCTGTGTACAAGGTGCCAAACTGTACCTATATAAATTAATGTGTTTTCTTAAAAAATGGTATCATACTGTATGTATTATTCTCCACATTAATTTGCTAACTTGCTGATATTGATGTGTCTCGGAAATCTCTTTATGTGGATCTATTTAGAACTACCCAACCTTTTTAAATAAAGAAAGCTGAGCACCGAGAACTGATGCTTTCAATCTGCGGTGCTGGAGAAGACTCTTAACAGTCCCTTGGACTGCGAGGAGATCAAACCAGTCCATCCTAAAGGAGATCACTGCTGAATGTTCATTGGAAGGACTGATGCTGAAGCTGAAGCTCCAATACTTAGGCCACTTGGTGAGAAGAGCTGACTCATTGGGAAAGACACTGATGCTGGGAAAGACTGAAGGCGGGAGGAGAAGGGGATGACAGAGGATGAGATGGTGGCATCACTGACTCAATGGACATGAGATTGAGCAAGCTCCAGGAAGTAGTGAAGGACAGGGAGGCCTGGCGTGCTGCAGTCCTTGGGGTTGCAAAGAATTGGATACGAATGAGCGACTGAACAACAGTCTCTTTAACACTTTTTTTTTCAGTATTCCAGAGTAAAGCAATGCCATATTTTGCTTTAATGATGCTTCTTTTGGATGTCACTTAGGTTGTCCCCACATGTCCCTGTCGCTAACAGTGCTGTAGTAGCCTCATGAGACAAGCTCTGTGTCACCTTCCTTGGGCACTTATGCAAGGTTCTCTCTGGTAGCTACTGAAGTGTGCAATGCCCTGTTAACAATTAGATTATGATTCACAAACGCTGAAATGCTCTTCGGAATGAATGAATGAATGAATGAATGCCCTTCCCTCTCACCAGCAACGTAAATGTAAGTAGCTCCAGTTTCCCCGCAGCTTCACCAACATTTGCTGCCGTTCTTTTAAATGTCAGTCCAGTGGTGAGAAGGACCATCTCAGTGCGGATCCAACGTGCAAGTCTGTAAACACTGCTGAGATGAGCATCTTGGCCAGCGTTGTCCTTCTGACTTCATGTCCGCACCGCCCCTGTTGTGGCTTTTGACTCTTTTACCCCTTTGAGTGGGCTCCGGATGGCGGTAGCCAAAGCCTAGAAGAGTTTCCAAGTCAGTAATTCCAAGCCTGAGAACAAGTCTCCACAGTGGAAGAATAAACCCACCTTGCTTCCAGTCCCAGGTTCCTTTCAAGAATCAATGGATCGGGATGTTTTGGTCTCAGACTTTGGTGGGTCTTGTTTAGATGCAAATCCTGATTCAGCAGATTGTGGGTGGAGCCTGAGAGTCTGTGTTTCTAACCAGCTTACTGGTGGTCCAGAAGTGGCCAGTCCGTGTAACAAGGAATTACATGATTTATATATACAGGTCATGACTTTACATTAAATGACCAGGTCATCAGAGGCTGGTACCCATCAGGTGGTACTTCTCCTAAGTGCGGGATCAGTGCACTGATCACAAACTCAGGACCACCCCTCTAATGCCTCACTCTTTGCGTTAGACCTTCAGTCACTGTTGATGTATCTCACTGTGATGTCACTGTAACAGGAATCCTAGTGAGGAGGAGTAAAAATGAATAAATTGCTCTTGGTGAATAGCTTTGTCTCAACATTCCCAAGTCATAACAGTGACTGCTTTTGCAGTCAAAATACTGAAACCATTCTGTAACCTCCTTTTCCTTGTCTTTCTGAACAAAGACTTTCCACTAAGTTTGTACTTCTGTGAAACTGCCTCCTTACATTTGACAAAACCTCTTGCCAAAATTAACTACCATATATCTCCTTTCTATATCTATCTGTCTGTCATCATCTGTCATCCATATTTCACTATTCTTTATTATGTTCCTTATTCTAATACATGGAGTAGATTTTCTTCATCATCAGGTCCTTGTAATTTCATTTAACCTTTACATTTAATAGCATTTAACGTTCCAAAATAGCTTCTGGTCAGTTTCACAGGTAATGGAAGTGGGATCACTTTCCTGTCAGTTGGTGGCAAGAACAGCATGAAGAAAAAATATGTTTGAATCTAGTGTCTAGGTTATTTTCATCCCATCATGTCAGGCAGTTTAACCACCTCTGTCTCTCTCCCCATCTCTCCCTCTTTCTTTTTCTCTCATACACACAATTTGTAATTCATGACTATTTTTTATTATCTCTCATGTTTTAGTAAGGAAAAAATTAGAAGCAAAATTTGCAAAATATCAACATTTGTGAAGAATTGATTTTAAGTACATGTCTTGAGTTATGTCATTCTCTGTTCTTTTTTTTTAATTGGAATATAGTTGATTTACAATATTGTGTTGGTTTTGGGTGTACAGCAAAGAAGTGATTCTGTTATACATGAATCCCATCTTTTCTGATTCCTCTCCCGTGTCGGTTATTATAGAATATTGAGTAGAGTTCCCTGTGCTGTACAGGACGCCCTTGTTGGTTATCTGTTGTGTACAGTGGTATGTGTATGTTAATCCCAGACTCCTAATTGTCCCTTCCCCCACCTCACTGTGCTTAGTCTCTCAGTCACGTCCAGACTCTCTGCGACACCGTGTAGCCCTCCAGGCTCCTCTGTCCATGGGATTCTCCAGGCAAGAATACTGGAGTGGGTTGCCATTTCCTCCTCCAGGGGATCTTCCCGACCCAGGGATCGAACCCAGGTCTCCGGCACTGCAGCTAGATTCTTTACCATCTGAGCCATCAGGGAAGCCCACAACCACTTTTGATGAAAAAATATGAAGGTATTACCTCCTTGATTGCTCTGCTAACATTGGTTCATTGCTTTTATGAATCTCTTTTTAGTCAACGTATAGAAGCATAATTTAAACAAGTTACAGTTCTCTACGTGAGTCTGAGTGAACTCGGGAGATGGAGATGGACAGGGAGGCCTGGCGTGCTGCAGTTCATGGGGCTGCAAAGAGTCGGACACGACAGAGCGACTGAACTGAACAGAGCTGAACTGAACTGAAGATTCTCTCCTTTTGAGGGCACTGTTTGATTTACATGGTGATGCCTGTGTAACTAGTTAAGATATAGAATATCTCCACCACTCCAGATGTTTCCCTCATGTCCTTAGAAGTCAGTCCCCCACTCTTAACTCCAAGTAGTCACTGATCTGTTTTCTGACACTGATAAGTTAATTACCTGATCCAGTACTTCATTTAAATACAGTCATACAGTATGCTGTGCTTTGTGCCTTGTTTCTTTACCTAAACATAATGTTTTTGATATTTATCCATTTCAGTAGTAATTCTTTTTATCAAAGAGTAGCTTTCTTCACAGTCCAACTCTCACATCCGAACACGACTACTGGAAAAACCATAGCCTTGACTAGACGGATCTTTGTTGGCAAAGTAATGTCTCCACTTTTCAGTATGCTATCTAGGTTGGTCATAACTTTCCTTCTAAGGAGTAAGCGTCTTGTAATGTCATTAAAAGCGTTTTTTAATCACCATCTGCCATGATTTTGGAGCCCCCCAAAATAAAAAGTCTGACACTGTTTCCACTGTTTCCCCATCTATTTCCCATGAAGTGATGGGACCAGGTGCCATGATCTTAGTTTTCTGAATGTTGAGCTTTAAGCCAACTTTTTCACTCTCCTCTTTCACTTTCATCAAGAGGCTTTTTAGTTCCTCTTCACTTCCTGCCATATGGGTGTGTCATCTGCATATCTGAGGTTATTGAGATTTCTCCTGGCAATCTTGATTCCAGCTTGCTCTTCTTCCAGCCCAGCATTTCTCATGATGTACTCTGCATAGAAGTTAAATAAGCAGGGTGACAATATACAGCCTTGACGTACTCCTTTTCCTATTTGGAACCAGTCTGTTATTCCATGTCCAGTTCTAACTGTTGCTTCCTGACCTGCATATAGGTTTCTCAGAGGCAGGTGGTCTGATATTCCCATCTCTTTCAGACTTTTCCACAGTTTACTGTGATCCACACAGTCAAAGGCTTTGGCATAGTCAATAAAGGCTATGGTTTTTCCAGTGGTCATGTATGAATGTGAGAGTTGGACTGTGAAGAAAGCTGAGCACCGAAGAATTGTTGCTTTTGAACTGTGGTATTGGAGAAGTCCCTTGGACTGCAAGAAGATCCAACCAGTCCGTCCTAAAGGAGATCAGTCCTGGGTGTTCATTGGAAGGACTGATGCTAAAGCTGAAACTCCAGTACTTTGGCCACCTGATGCAAAGAGCCAACTCATTGGAAAAGACCCTGATGCTGGGAGGGATTGGGGGCAGGAGGAGAAGGGGACGACAGAGGATGAGATGGCTAGATGTCATCACCGACTCGTGACTTTGAGTGAACTCTCGGAGTTGGTGATGGACAGGGAGGCCTGGCATGCTGTGATTCATGGGGTCACAAAGAGCTGGACATGACTGAGTGACTGAAATGAACTGAATATTCCATTGTATGGATCTACCCCAATATGTTTATCCATTCCTTTATTATTCCATGAATAAAGCTGCTATAAGCACTTTTGTTTCTGTCTTTTGTAAATATATGATTTAATTTCTCTTGAGTAAATACCTACAAGTTGCATTGCTGGGCCAGGTAGCAAGTATACTTGACCAACACTGATTAATAGCTTTAATAAATTCTCATACCTATTTTAATCTGAATTCTTCAGTGTTACAGAGAACTGAATATTGTCTTAGATTCTCTAATTTCTCATTTAAGTCCTGCCTCCCTGCTAGGTCATAAACTCCCAGATAATAGGAGTTAACGTTGTCATTTATTTCTTTTTTAACTTAGACAACCTAACACAGGGCTCTGTTGGATATTATGTGCTTTGTTAACAGCACCCCACTGAACACAATGAGTTTCAGTTCTCTTTGAGATGAATTTGCAAACTTAAGCTTCCCTGAGGGTTTCAGGCAGACATGAGAACAATGAACTCCACCTTTCCTTTCTGAGTGAACCTGTGGCCCTGTGGGCCCTGCTGGATCTTCCTGAGACCCTTGTTGGAACTATCAGGAAATAGGTTCTAATGTTCCACTGGGGAAGCTAAGTTAAAGAAAGCAAGGCTAGGTTGTCTGTTATTGTCTTTACCACTTGGAGAGACTCTACCTAAAAATAAAGCCATCACGAATAATACTATATGATATACTTGAAAGCTGCTAAGAGAGGAAATCTTAAAAATTCTTACCACACACACACACAAAGACGGTTACTATGTGAGTTGATGGATGTACTAGCTAACTTTATTGTCATAATAATTTTGCAATATATACATTTACCAGATCATCACCTGAAATTTATACCATGTGATATGTCCCTTATGTCTCAATAAAGCTGGGAAAAATCTAAAGCCATCACAGAAGAGACAGATTTGTGACAAGTTGAGACATGGATCGGAACATGTTATCAGGTTCCAGCAGTACTGACCTCTAAGCTTTTCATGGCTTGTGCCAGTTTGAAGTGAGTTTTATAACTTGTTATTGCAATGATACTCTATAGTACATTTCACCTCACGAATACCAGCTCCAAAGTAGCCATTCACTGTATCAAAAGTGAGCATAAGCCAAGATATCTTCCTTGGAGCATAGTATCTTGGCCTCAACATCAAGGATAATATCTTGCCAATCTTCTTTAGACTCATCGGAAGTCTAGAAAATGATGAAGGCACGGTATTTACATCTATGTCTACCTAAAATCACCCCTGTAATTGAAATGGGGGTGGCTACTCAATGTTGAAAAATATCAGAAAGTAATTTTTCTCACAAAGAATGGAAATTAAGACCCATGGGAAAAGCATTTAAACCTCTCTGCTCCAGGACGCACAATGGCAGTTATCCTACAGAGAGCACCATTAGCCATGAGCAGTGTTGTTGTTCTTGTATGCTTTTTGGCTTGAATTTGCCAAGTGATTGCCTCAATTATCTGCTTCCCATTGGCCATGGAACCTTGGCCAGGACTTTTATTTTTGTTTCTTGATGGGTCACAGCTTAGTGACCTCGCAGTCAAATCCTCATTTCAATATCAACATGTTGGTAAGACTCACATCATAAACTTTCATCACTATTGTGATTGATCCATTATTCTTCTGTCAGTTTATGCTGAACGATCCTATTCAGAACAACTGGTTTTGAAGCAGTATATTGTTGGGTAGAGAAAAGCTTTCTTCCTTGAGGCTGTAATAATTACATGTTGCCATAGTGACATGGGACAGATAGAGAAGATTTTTTTCTCAGGTGCTGTTTGCTCTCCAGGAAAATTCCCATCAGATCTGGTCACTGGCAGTGTTGGGTGTCTCCCTAGGCAAAGGCAACCCTGCCCAACTATCAGATCCCCTGTTCTGGTGGGACGAGTGCTCAGTGCATTTCTACTGGTGATAGTAATCTCAGGACCATCTCAGCCAACCTAAGGAAAGGCAGCAAAGCTAGAGCTTGGTCTTCAGTGGGAGACAACATTTTATGTCCTAACTCTATAGTGTCTGGGAGAAGGAAATTTCAAGGCTTCCAAATACCCTCATTTGATTTATCCAGATTGGGAAAGTATTTGTGAAACATCGACTTTTACATAGATCTCATTTCAGTTTTAGCACTTGACTATACACACGTCAATGACATGCACAAATCTCAGCATCATTATGTTGAGTGAAGGGAAGCAGGGTCTCTGGGTGCAAATGGAATGATTCCATGTATGTGAAGTAAGTGTGGGGCTGAAAGTGCCATGCATTTCTCACCATCCTCTACTCTGTAACCTGAGAAGTGGTGCCAATGAGTACAGACATGACTCTCATCCCCATAAATTATTTTTACCTTTGCTAAACTTCACTGCAAGGAGATCAAACCAGTCAATCCTAAAGGAAGTCAGTCTTGAATGTTCAGTAGGACTGATACTGAAGCTGAAACGCCAATACTTTGGCCACCTGATACGAAGAGCAGACTCATTAGAAAAGACCCTGATGATGGAAAAGATTGAAGGAGAATGAGAAGGGGATGACAGAGGATGAGATGGTTGGGCGGCAACACTGACTCAATGGACATGAGTTTGAGCAAGCTCTGGGAGATGGTGAAGGACAGGGAGGCCTGGCATGCTGCAGTCCATGGGATCAAAAAGAGTAGGACACGACTGAGAGGCTGAACAGCAACAACTTCACACAGATGGAGTCACTCCATTCAGCTCTGCACTTACTTGCTGCGAAGCCTCGGGTAAACTTCAGTCCTTTCGTCTCTGAAGTGAAGAGCCCAGCAGCTCCAATTTCCAGAATATTATCTAGAAAACTCCTCTCTATCCATGCCTTCCAGACGGTGGGACTGACTGAAAGAAAGGACTGGCTTTCTGCATGACTGTAGAAGTGCAAAAAAGGTAAACAGAAAAGCTTCATGTGTTCCTCTGTTGACCCGTATTCTACTCATGAGAAAATTGAGACTAGGAGTGAGCTGATGATTTGCTCAAGTTCACGGTGGGAGCTGGCATTTTATCTGAAGAGAACTGTGATTTTATCTTTTGTACGTTTTGTGTTTTTGTAAGATTTTCACCATGTGTGTCCTTAGTCATTCAGTCGTGTCCGACTCTTTGTGACCCCATGGCCAGTAGCCCACCAGCCTCCTCTGTCCATGGAATTCTCCAGGCAAGAATACTGGAGTGGGTTGCCAGTCTCTTTCTGGGGGAATCTTCCCAACCCAGGGATCATACCCAGGTCTCCTGTGTTGCAGGCAGATTCTTTACTGTCTTGGAAAGAACCTAATGCCTTTGTATTCAGTACACTAGGAGAAAACAAAACAAGACTGAAAAAATGTATTCCTCACATTCATTTCTGTCTATCTGTACACTTAGGTTTTACAGAGAGGAGTAGCAATGAATTTTTGCTTTTTTCCCTGGGAAAAGCCAAGAGAGGCTGTCCAGCACACGAGGTTAAAGTGATGCCACTCAATCAACTGTGATCTGAGACACCTGCCATGTAGATGGACCCTATAGGTGTTTTTCTTAAAAGAGGTAAACAATGTGACATAACAGCTTTCAGTCTGTGAAGTAGTTCCTAGATAAACACACAGATTATCTCCCATCTTGCTAAAAACACAGATTCTAATTCGATGGGTCTGAAGTGAGGCTCGTCAGTTTGCAATTCTAACAAACTCCAAGATAGTGATGACATTGCTGGTCCTTAGACCACATTTTGAGTGGCAAAGATGAGGTTAGTAAAGCTGTAATTGAATCTGCAATGTACCTCGGGTGTCAAACTTAAGAGATGAGGTGAAATCAAAACCCATGATCATGCGGTCTCTATAGAGTTTCTGGGCTTCCCTTGTGGCTCAGCTGGCAAAGAATCTGCCTGCAATGCAGGAGATCTGGGTTCGATCCCTGGGTTGGGAAGATCTCCTGGAGAAGGAAATGGCAACCCACTCTACTATTCTGGCCTGGAGAATTCCATGGACTCTATAGTGCATGGGTCACGAAGAGTTGGGCACGACTGAGTGACTTTCACTTCACATAACAAGAAAGAGGGTATATAAATAAATATAAGCATGTGGAACTGAGAAGATTTGTTGTAGCCATTTATTCCAATAGGTCATCTAGAGTTATCTGAATTAAAGTAACAGGTTCCATTTCTATGGCTCTGTTCCTAGGTACCAAGCTTTAGTTTACTGTCTTTCTAATTTCCAATCTAGAAGTTACTCTTCTAATCAAAGATATATTTGTAAACTGGGAAATTGTAAAATGAAATAGTGACCTGCAAAAATGTTTGATGACGGCAGCATGCACAGTCATGATCGTTTGTTGTTGACATTGTATCCATCCTCTTCAACGGCCCTCAGTAATCTCTGTTTCCTGGAATTCCCACCGTTGGACAATCCTCTTCCACAGTAGGTGGGGCTGACCTGTGAAACCAACGAGAACATGATATGTAACTTCCAAAGACAGACCGTAAGAAGCATCCTGGCTTTGCCTTTTTGCTCTTGGACTGTTCGTCCTGGCAGAAGCCAGCCACGTTGTGAAGATTCCCAGGCAGCCCATGTAGCCACACAGGATGAACTCAGGCCTTCTGCCAGCAGCCGTGGAAGGAGAGGATTATTCAAGAAGCAGATCCTTCAGCCCCAGGATTTTGAAGCACACAATAACTAATACAGTATTTGGAATGAGGGAGATGAAAAGACACGTGCACCCCAATGTTCACAGCAGCACTTTTGACAATAGCCAAGACATGGAAGCAACCTAAACATACATCAACAGAAGGGTAGACAGAGAAGACGCAGTGCGCACGTACTTATAATGGAATGTTACTCCGTCCTTTAAGAAGAATGGAATACTGGCACTCGCAGCAACTTGGATGGACCTAGAGATTATCAAACTAAGTAAAGTAAGTCAGACAAAGGATATCACTTATACATGGAATCTAAGAAGAATGATATAAGTAAACTTATTCACAAAACAGACTCACAGATTTCAGAAAACAAACTTATGGTTACCAAAGGGGAAAGATAGAGAGGGATAAATTAGGAGATTGGAATTAACATACACACACTACTATATATAAGCTAGAGGGCCAATAAGGACCTACTGTATAGCACAGGGAATTCTACTTAATATTCTGTAATAACTTACATGGGAAAAGAAAAAAAAAATGGATATATGTATTTGTATACCTGAATCTTACCAAGTGGCTCAGTGGTAAAGAATCTGCCTGCCAAGCAGGAGATGCAGGTTTGATCCCTGGATTGGGAAGAGCCCCTGGAGAAGGAAATGGCAACCCACTCCAATATTCTTGCCTGGAAAATCCCAAGGACAGAGAAGCCTGGTGGGCTACAGTCCATAGGGTCACAAAAGAGTTGGACTTGACTTAACAACTAAACAACAGCGTAACTGAATCACTATGCTGTATGCCTGAAATGAACACAACACTGTAAATCTACTCCAATAAAATGAAATAAAATTTTAAAAACAGGAAAAAGGGAGACACTCTGTTTTTGGCATAAATGACTTTTGATTTAGAAAGGCAAACTCTATAATAAGTCCAAAAATGTTATTTGAATAGAGTCACATCCTATTTCAATCAATTCTAAGAGTTCTTATTTCATGGTTATCAGGTTCCAATCCCAGGAAAATAGATTTTTCACTGGAGAAAGCAAGATGAAAATGTAAAATTATAAATTGGGACATTTACATTATGTTAATGAATAAAACCAGTAAGTTATGTGATCTATTGTTAGGTTATGTTCTATGTTTAGGAATATCTTAATGAAGCCTTAGGCTGAGAACCTATCTGAAGAAATAGGGAAGAACAGAAATGAATGATTTTGAATTATTGATAGGACTTCATGATAAATTGAGTTGATATATAAAGAAGGAAGGATAAAAGATGCCTTTAAGAATTTGTGCCTATTTGATTGAAGAATAAAGACACACACCATTGAATAAAATAGATTCATGGGATGACAAGCCAGGATTTTAGAGATGAGGAAGAGGACATGGGTTTCACTTTGAGATGTATTGAGTTTTGCATGAGAAGAAACTGGGAGAAAATGATTTCTTCTTGGTCTTTACTGTCTTCTTGTACTACACATTGGTGACACATTTTTTCTCATTTTTAAACCCTATCCCTGAAAAACAGAGATAGCCAATATATTTATGTTCTTATTTATAAAAAGCCGCTTCCAGCAACTGTCTCAGCAACATGCCCGACACTGAGAGAGAGGCACGGTCTCAGATCCGGCTTCCCCCAGCCGCGCCGTGCACTGGCCCCTGCGCAGCTTTCTTCGTGTTGGCTCTTGGGCCCTTGAGGTCTAGAATGATTGCTTGGATATGAGCAAGTGTTTGGCTAGATGTTTTTTGACACGAGCTTAATAGAGTGTCTGTCTCTTGGTTGGTACCTGGTAGTTTGTAGCTTTTCGCTTTGAACAGTTAGAAATCCAGTGCTTTGGGGCTGGGGTTTCATACGTAGCAGAGTAGTCCCCACTCTGCAATCTATTGAAAATCAGCTCTCAGCACAAAGGTTGGTAAAACAAAAAAAGAAGAGTTTTTTTTTTTAATAAAAATAAATAAAAAGAAAAAAAAAACAATTTTTTTTCACTAAAAGCAAAAAGAACAAAAGAAATCCAATGCTGTTAAATTCACTAGAAATGGTAGGGCTTTGGAAAATCTATCAGTGCTGCCAAACTCAGAGAAGATTGATTTGTGAAACTGAATGCCAGAATATTAGCTGACTAATGAGCATACATAATTTTAAGTTGGAATATTCGGTAAAGGATATTGTTACTTTTCAGACTTTTATAGTTGTCAAGTTCTTTTGTGCTCACAGCACTTGCCTTGATGATTTCCAGAATCATAGTTTGTCTTTCATTAGCTGCGATTTTAGAGTGTCTTCCCTGTGAAATTTTAGAAAGATAATATAATAGAAAAATATTTACAAACAACATTTTTGAGCTAGGTGACTTTGATAGAGATGACTTGTTTGACTCTTCTATTTTATAATGATAGCTTCTAGCTTTCTTCTTAGTGTGTAGAGAGTTCTTCCATTTTAATAAGAAAGGGCTCTAAATGAAAAAAAATATGGCTAAACAAAGAGCTTAATTATAATTACTGTATAGCATGACATGTAAACAAACCTATGATAGATGCTTAGCAAATTGGAGGAATTTAACTCGACAATAAACTTCAAGCAATTTACTTCAAAGACATTTGAGGCTAATAGGCTAATTATATGTTGCCTGAGGTAGGAAATATTTCCTTTGGCTGATTTATTGATTTATTGCCTTTTTACAAAAAATTATGCTGATCTAATTACAAAGAAGTGTTAAAAAGCTAATAACTTCAGATCTGAGGTTGTCCATAACGACACAGAATGACTGATGGTCTACCAGAAGCAACTGCTCATGAATCTTTAGCCAGAAACTTGAAATGCCATGTCAATATTTGGGGGGAGGGAGAGTTGAAATACTCTGATCAATTTTTCTTTCTGCATCAAGTGCTGTTAAAATAGCTAAATGGTGTTGTAATTGGACCCATGGTATAGCAGTCACTTATGACCTATAGTCTTAAATTTTGTTCACTTATCATCTTCTGGATTATTAATTTTTAAAGAACAAAATTCCTGTTGTGTTAATATGTTCATCAGTGAAGTATTGTGCCACAAGCTTCTTCAGAAACCATTTTTTTTAAAGTCAGTGTGGAGGTCATGAGAAGGAACATCATCAGTGTGTCAGCCTCAGGAATCCTGAGAAGTCAAGGAGGATCCCAGGTATCCCCAAACCGCTCTCCCCAAACCTGCCAGTGTAGGAATTATAAGACTAATGTCAGGCTATATGGGGCTTGGGGGAGGATGGAGACTAGATATATATGGCTGATCCCTTCATGGTTCACCTGAAACCATCACAACAGTGTTAATTGGCTATCCTCCAACACAAAATGTTTTCAGCATTAAAAAAAAAAAAAATAAAGAAATGTGGGGCCTTATGATTGGGAACACGCAAGTTGATTTTAAGACTTCTGTCTTAAGCGAAGTCCTTGAGATGGGAAAGGCTACCTAGTAAGGGAACCGTTTTGAGGCATGAAACCAGAACAAACGTGTGATGGCTCTTCACTATTTATAATAGGTTTCGGCCTCATTTCATCCCTGAATGACTGCCACACTCAGAATCGGGGTTCTTTGCCCTGGGAGCAATGAGCTGGGCTTGTAGGCCAAGCTCTGAGAGCTCTTGGGTGGCGTCAGAGCCCAAGGTTAGGAGAGCTCATTAGTAACTCCAGACATCTGTTAACCAAATGGCACTGGGTTGTGGGGCAGAGGTGGTCGGCAGCACAGGCTGTTAGTAACCATAGATGTTGCTGGTAGCAGGCACCAGGGACCTGAGAAGGCCATCAGGAGCAGCCTAACTAACCCCTGGGCATTGGGAGTAAGATTAAGTAATGTTTGAGACCTAAATATCTTGTTTTGAGGAAGAGTCCTATTTCTATTATCTCGTCTCTACTAAGAAGAAGATGGGGTCTTTGCGACCCCATGGACTATAGCCCACCAGGCTCCTCTGTCCATGGGATTCTCCAGGCAAGAATACTGGAGCGGGTTGCCATTTCCTTCTCCAGGGGATCTTCCTGACCCAGGGATTGAACCCAGGTCTCCCGCATTGCAGGCAGACACTTTACCATCTGAGCCACCAGGGAAGCCCAAGAAGATAAGAATCACCTACAATTCCACCACCCCTTCCAAAGACACAATGACAAGTAATCTACAAGTGTATAAACTCTTTCTTCAAGACTTTATTGGCGTATAGTTGATTTACAATGTTGTGTTACTTTCAGCTGTATAGCTAAGTGAATCAGTTATACATATATCCATTTTTCAGATTCTTTTCTCATATAGGTTATCACAGAATATTAGGAAGACTTTTCTGTGCTATATAGTAGGTCCTTAATAGTTATTTGCTTTATATATTATAGTGTGTATATGTTAACCCCAAGCTCCTAATTTATTGCTCCCTACTATCTTTCCCCTTTGGTAACTATAAATTAGTTTCCATGTTTGTGAGTCTGTTTCTGTTTTGTAAATAAGTTCATTTCTATCATTTTAGGTTCTCAGTTCAGTTCAGTCACTCACTCACGTCCGACTCTTTGTGACCCCATGAACCGCAGCACGCCAGGCTTCCCTTGTCCATCACCAACTCCTGGAGTCCACCCAAAGTCATGTCCATTGAGTCGGTGATGCCATCCAACCATCTCATCCTCTGTCGTTCCCTTCTCCTCCTGCCCTCAATCTTTCCCAGCATCAGGGTCTTTTCCACTGAGTGAGCTCTTCACTCAGGTGGCCAAAGTACTGGAGTTTCAGCTTCAACATCAATCCTCCCAATGAACACTCAGGACTGATCTCCTTTAGGATGGACTGGTTGGATCTCCTTACAGTCCAAGGGACTCTCAATTCTCCAACGCCACAATTCAAAAGCATCAGTTCTTCAGCGCTCAGCTTTCTTTATGGTACAACTCTCACATCCATACATGACTACTGGAAAAACCACAGCTTTGACTAGATGGACCTTTGTTGGCAAAGTAATGTCTCTGCTTTTTAATATGCTGTCCAAGTTGGTCATAAATTTTCTTCCCAGGAGCAAGTGTCTTTTAATTTCATGGCTGCAGTCACCATCTGCAGTGATTTTGGAGCCCCCCGCCCCACCAAAATAGTCTGTCACTGTTTCCATTGTTTCCACATCTGTTTGCCACAAAGTGATGGGACCAGATGCCATGATCTTAGTTTTCTGAATGGGACCAGATGCCATGATCTTAGTTTTCTGAATGTTGAGTTTTAAGCCTACTTTTTCACTCTCCTCTTTCACTTTCATCAGGAGGCTCTGTAGTTCTTCTTTGCTTTCTGCCATAAGGGTGGTGTCATCTGGTTGATGATATTTCTCTTGGCACTCTTGATTCCAGCTTGTGCTGGAAAATACCTACTTCACTTAGTAGGTATATTTACTCTTAAAAGTGCTTCTTGCTCACTCATTTATTTCCCTTCTATTTTTAAAATTGAAGCTACATAATCAATTTCTTTCCATATCATTACTTATTCTTTCGTAACATAATTGTTGTTGTTGTTCCGTCACCTGGTCACGTCTGACTCTTTGCAACCCCATGGACTGCAGCGTGCCAGGCTTCCCTGTCCCTCACCATCTCCCGAAGTTTGTCGAAGTTCATGTCCATTGCATCGGTGATGCCTTCCAACCACCTCATCCTCTGTCACCCACTTCTCTTCTTACCTTCAATTTTTCCCAGCATCAAGGACTTTTCCAATGAGTTGGCTGTTCACATCAGATGACCAAAATACTGGAGCTTCAGCTTCAGCATCAGTCCTCCCAACGAGTATTCTGGGTTGATTTCCCTTACTGGCTACTTAATGTTTAGTTGTAAGATTTCACTAATTTTGGTAATTAAGGTCATTGCGAAAAATATTTTCACTATAACCTATAGCCTTGTTTTGTTTTCTTGTGGATAAAAATGATGCCCCAAAATACCTTCGGCTCCTGGGCTCATTGGCCTTTATTTTCTTCTTTCTCACCGTCTGTTGTGCAGGCCAGGAGCGCTCTAGGTCTTCTTTACTTTCCTGCTGGCCTCCTCCCAGCCTCCCCTATGCTAAGTTTAGAAAGCTAGCCTCAGTGCTCTAACCAGAGGATGAACACTAGAAGCAGTTTGGGTATTGATGAGAACTGGGGGCGGCTGGGGGTGAGGGGTAGGGCTGGGCTGCTCTTTTCTCTTCAGTTCCTTGTTTTTCGAACAGCGATCCGTGAACCAGAAGCATGGGCAGCCCCTGAAGGCTGATTAAAAACACGGAATCCCAGGCCCCACCCAAACCTGCTGGAACAGAATCTACATTTGGGGCATTTAGTGATTCACAGGCAGGTGAAATTCTGAGAAGTACTGCTTCAGTTGATTACTATGACTTTCCCTTTGGTTTTTCCTACAGCAGTGATTTCCAAATTTGTCTTCACGCTGGAATCACCAGGGAAGCTTACAGAAATGTTCACGTGGCATCTCCCCTTCCACCCCCCACCCCATGATTGTGATTTAGTTGGTCTGGGGTGTGGCTTGAGCACTGAAAACTTTAAAGATGCCCAGATTTGAATGTGCTGCCAACTTTAGGGAACACTGTCCTATACCTTCTGAATCGATTCTGTCCTGTTTGAAGTCTTTTCCCAGAGACCTCTCCTACCCTATTTGGGGTTGTTGTTTCCTTTACCTATCAGTTCTATTCGTTTGCTTCCCATTTTCCAGAAATTCGTATAAAATTTTGTTCCATGAATGGTATGTGTTTCTTTCTTTTTTTTTTTTCTTTAACGCTGTGATATATTTAAACTTTGTGGTTCAACTCTTTCCAGGGGAAAGTAGAATTCAGGTAGTGTAGTTGCATGTTGGTTATGTATTGAGGTGCCTTATATTCCATTTTCTCTGCAGCTCCTTCTTCTTTCTGGCATGAACAGAGTCCCCCACATCCAGCCTAGCTGTACCATTTTCCACCTCTTGTTTTCAGCTCTTGGTCTAACTTAGATTCCTCAGTTTCTCTGTTGGCATTCCCAAGGACCGCAGCTGCAATGGGAGTTCTGAACAGGGATCAGTGACGTTCGGGGCCGGAGAATTATTGTCCACACGTGGCCGTCAAGTGTCCAGCAGCAACCCCAGCCCTCCTTCACTCGGTGCCGCCCCCACTCTGCTTGTGACAGAAATAGTTTAAGGATTGCCAAATGCCCCATAGGGCCAACCATCCCTCTCAGGTCAAGACCCCTGAGCTGCAAGAGTGTCAGGAGTTTCCTGTGGTCAATGATGTAGCAAGTACATTTAAAAACGTTCTTTCTGTGTAAACTGTCTTTACTGGCTTCATGACAGGTACTGTTTTTTCCCATCAAATTTATTTCATATATTAATGTTCTGGGATGGTCCTGAGTTCATAAAATTTTATTCTTTACTATTAAGATGGTTCAACTCATACAGAATGAAATGGGATGTAATTACTGAGTTTGTAATTTCTTTCCATATAAAGAAATTCACAGACATAGTTGTGTCTGACTTTATGACCCTTTGGACCATAGCCCGCCAGGCTCCTCTGTCCATGGGATTCTCCCAACAAGAATCCTGGAGTACGTTGCCATTTCTACCTCCAGGGGATCTTCCCGACTCCGGGATCAAACCTGTGTCTGCAATTCCTGCATTGCAGGCAGATTCTTGACCCACTGAGCCGCTGGGGAAGCCCCATGATATATATCCATGTACATGTACATGCAGGCATTCCCCAGGGGCTAAGTCGCTGCAGTCGTGTCTGACTCTCTGTGACCCTTTGGACTGTAGCCTGCCAGGCTACACACACATGCCCTTGTATATGTGTATATATAGAGAGAGAAAGAAAGAGAGATTATAGAGATCATAGCCAAAGGGTCCTGATACGGAGATAAGGAAAAATGATTGTTCCACTGTTATGGTTGGGAAGGAATTATGACTAAAATTACCTTACCTTGGGAAACAAGAACACTTCCTCTTCTAGCCCCAGGGCTAAGTTGCAGAGATTCCATCTTTTTTATAGTCTTTTGGAGGTGAAAGGAGTATACATCAGAATGTGTCTTACATTTCATGCCAGTGAACCTAGTTCAGCAAATACTTTCTTAGATACTCACAGCTGTAATGAAGAAAAGGCCCTACATAAACACATTCTGAAAATGTATAAGAGAAATATAAATAGAAGCCCACACCCCCACCTTCCTTTCTGATGGGATTTGCTGGAGACAGGATACATCCTAAATCTACAAGGCACAGGGCTCACACAGTAGTGTTCATGGAGATGAATAATTCAGTGTCTCCAAAGGGCATCTCATCTTAGGTACAAAATTGTATTTCTTTAAGCAACGCTGGTTCATGCTGATGGTCTCCCTTTCAGTTGAAGAAAGTTGCACAACAGCAGGGAGTGTTTGGAGCAGATTTGCAACTGGAAGCTACATTGTTCCCCAGATGAGGGAGGCTTTTGCTCAGTATAGAATAAAGTGGTTTCTGTTTGGCTTTGCATTTCTCAATCCAATGTTAGGGCACTTGGTTCTTCCCACCTTGAGCACTGCAGAGGATGAAACTGAGCAGGACCCCTATGGGGCTCCTGGGCACAGAAAGCTTTCTGTGTTTCCTGTTTCTTGTTTGTAGGGAATAGACTCCAGCCTCCATGACCTTCCCTGAGTTCCAATAGGTTGATTCAAACAGTTGCTAATAAGGGTAGTTGCTAATAAGGGTAGTTGCTAATCAGGGTTCAGGTTCCCTGGTGGCCCAGACAGAAAAGAATCCACCTGCTAATGCAGGAGACGTGGGTTTGATTCCTGGGTCCGGAAGATCCCCTGGAGAAGGGAATGGCAACCCACTCCAGTATTTCTGCCTGGAGAATCCCATGGACAGAGGAGCCTGGCGGGCTACAGTCCATGGGGTCCCAAAGAGTCAGACACATACAATCAGGGAAGGGTGGGGATGCAGAGAGGAGGGAGGGGCAGCCAAGAAACACCAGTGCAGCCTCGGTGCAGGGTCCTGCTCCAAGAGGTCTGCTCAGTTCAGTTCAGTCACTCAGTCATGCCCAACTCTTTGCAACGCCATGGACTGCAGCACACCAGGCTTCCCTGTCCATCACCAACTCCCGGAGCTTGCTCAAACTCATGTCCATCACTACACGGAACTGTGTCTTTGAGTTCTTCTGAAGAACTAAAGCCCCCATTGAGAAGGCCGCCTGAGGCTAGGTTAAAGGAACCAGAGAGGTTTATCAGGAGATCACGCTAGACCAGCTTAAGAGACTGCAGACCTGCACGCACCCTAATCTTATCAGCAAGCCTGCCCTTGAACCATTGCCATAGAAAGTGAAAGAAAGTGAAAGTGAAGTCGCTCAGTCATGTCCAACTCTTTGCGACCCCGTGGACTGTAGCCCACCAGGCTTCTCTGTCCATAGGATTCTCCAGGCAAGAATACTGGAGTGGGTTGCCATTTCCTTCTCCAGGGGATCTTCCTGACCCAGGGATCAAACCCAGGTCTTCTGCATTGCAGACAGACGCTTTACCCTCTGAGCCACCAGGGAAGCCCATAGAACTCCTCACCAAGTCCTCACTGGGTTGGGACACACAGTTTCTGAGGCACGCGCCCATTGTGTCCCCTTTGCCTGGCAAAGCAATAAAGCTATTCTTTTCTACTTCACCCACAACTGTATCTCTGAGGTTTGGTTTGGCACCAGTGCAGAGGCTGAGTTTTCTGCCCCAGAAAGAGGAGCCCCCTTTCCTAGTGACTCGTTTCCCCTGGCTGGCCCTTCCTAAGCCTGCCATCAGGCCTCTCTGGCTTCTGCTGACCTTTAGCAGGGCTCCTGCTGCACGCACATGCAGAGCTCTTCGTTAGCGATTTGTCCTCAACGTGTCAGAGACACTGGAAAATTTCCTTGGCCAAGTACAAATGGAGCAAATTAGAAAAAGAAAGTTTATATCAGAACTTCTTTTATTTCGGACCACATTTTTGTTTCTTTGGATTGGAAAGGGCATCGGTCCTTCATTATTTCATTCCTTGCACTCCCTTCAGCCCTTCTCTCCTGTTCACTACATTGTCATGAACAAACGGTTTTGGAAACTCTGGAAACACACAGACGTGCCCCCATCACTCAGCTTGCAGTTCCTGCATGTGATCAGCATGGCCTCTGTGGACTGCATTCTCTTAGCAACCCAAAAACTTCACTTAGTTCACCCATGCTTGGGCCTGAAATCGTCAGACAGTTGAGCTGAAAGTACAGTTGGGTTCTGAAGTCCTCAGAAAAATCCTTCACTTTCTTTTTTATTTTTTAGGTTACATTAATCAATGCTTCCTGTGGTGCCATGGGCTTTTAAAGTAAACATTTTGGAATAAATGGATGCCTGTTAGCTATCTTTAAAACCAGGAAAAGTTAATAATGAGAACAGTCATGATAATAATAAGTGGTCTAGAATCACGCATTTGTCTGATATTCTCTATGTGCTGGAACAAATGCTTTTCTACATCTTAGCACATTTTTACCCTCACAACAACCTTGATGTTATAAGGCCATGTTAGAGCCAGACTGTTTGCAACCTTCTCAAATCCAGCTCTGGAAACTGTAACAAGTGATGCGGATCTTGGCATGCATGCTAAGTCATGTCTGACTCTTTGTGACCCCATGGACTGTAGCCTGCCAGGATCCTCTGTCCATGGGATTTTCCAGGAAAGAATACTGGAGAGGGTTACCACGCCCTCCTCCAGGGGCTCTTCCCCACCCAGGGATTGAGCCGACTGTCTCCTGCGTCTCCTGCCCTGGCAGGTGGGTTCTTTACCACTAACACCAGCTGAGAAGCCCTTGTGGGTCTTTGTTATCGTTCAGTCCCTAAAGCCATGTCCGGCTTTTTGTGACCATATGGACTGCAGCATGGTAGCCTTCCCTATCTCCTGAAGTTTTCTCAAATTCATGCCCATTGTGTTGAGGATGACACGCTAGCATCTCCTCCTCTGTCATCTCCTCCTGCCTTCAATCTTTCCCAGCATCAGGGTCTTTTCCAGTGTCAGCCCTTCACATTAGGTGGCCAAAGTATTGGAGCTTCAGCTTCAGCATCACTCCTTCCAATGGATACTCAAGGTTGATTTCCTTTAGAATTGACTGGTTTGATCTCTTTGCCATACATGTCACTCTCAAGAGTCTTCTCCAGCACCACAATTCAAAAGCATCAATTCTTTTGTGCTCAGCCTTCTTTATGGTCCAGTTCTCACGTCTGTGCATGACTACTGGAAAAACCATAGCTTTAACTATCAAATCTTTGTCAGTGAAGTGATGTCCCTGCTTTTTAATAAGTTGTCTAGGTTTGTCCCCAGAGTCCCTCTTGGCCCCCACTTCCCTTCCTATTTCTCCCTTCCTTTAGAGCTATTTTCATTCTTCCGTCAACTGTCTGCCACCCCCGGGGAAGTACAGTTTGCCTTAGGTTAGTGCCTTCCTCCCCAGAACTCCGGTGAAAAAATTCTGCACTTCATTTCACGTCTACAAGGAAATGGAGGCAAAGAAACTCAAGCAATTTGCCCGAGATCCCTCAGCTCATAAACAGTAAATCCAGACTTGAACCAGGGCCCTTCTGACCTGTAACCACCCTGTTCGTTCCTTCTAATCAGTTTTTTCTTTATAATTTTATCACCAGTCGTTGATCCTGTTTATGTCAAGGCTTAATGTCAGACTTTATAGATTTCTAATCAACATAATTTGAGCAGAGCGATTACTTGGAACCACAGCTGACAAGTCCAAGGGTACCCAGAGGAGTTGAAAATGGGTTGCAAAAACTTGTAAACTGGGTTGTTTATTTAAAAGGGAACAAAAATCTCTTCGGTTATAAAGTTGGAGGCATTATAATTAAACAGGCCTCCCAAAGTGCAGTCTTGAAAAAGACTTTCTAGACGAAAGGTTTCTTGTTTATCCACCCGCCCCACTGTGATGGCTCTGGCTGATCCTCCTGTGGGGAAATCGCAGTTTCTCAACGTTTCAGTGTCTACAGATGTCACTGGTCCTGGGCCTGAGCTTTGGTTTTTCCCCCATGGAGCGAGTGGCAGTGAACCCATGAGATTTGATAGCTGTCGTGACTGTAACAGGAACTCTGCCTTGGGTACTCCTGCAGTCACTGTGCAGGCCTTCACGTGGCCTGGTTGGGATTTTCTGCCCTCACTGGTTTCCTTAGCTTCTTCCTCCCAAAAACACAGCATAGGCTCCACATCTCACCCCCCTGTCAGTGGTTTTCCATCTTGGTTGCATGTTGTTCCCATCCAGGGAACTTTTATAAAATACTGATGCCTAGACCCCATTGCTGATAAATTAAATCGGAAACCCAGGGGGTGTGGAGGACTGTATTGTGTAACTCCTGGACTAGATGACTATTAAACTAAATTCCTAAATTACCACTGGGATATGATTCTAGGGCAGATATTTCAGGAGGCTGTTATAGAAATACTCTGCAGTGTCAGCAAGGAATTTAGCAAAATGGCTTATGATGTTCTGACTTAAAACAGAGAGGATATCAACCAGATTAGCCACAAATGGCGCCGAGGAAAAAAAACTACCCCCAAACTCAGTGGTTTACATCAGGGAGCATTTGTTTCCTGCTCATGGGTCTGCAGGAGAGTGTGGTCTGGCTGGTCCAAGCTGGACTTTGCCGAGCAGTTTTGCATCAGGCTGCAGGTAAGCTGGACTTCACTCCAGGAGGAGGTGTGACTCAGGTCTTTTCATGTGTCCCTCATCTTCTTTGGAGCACCGCTGTCTAGGGAATGCACGTCTCACGGCGGCTCACTGGCAGGCAACCACCAGGCTTAGTGCTGAAGGCGCTGAAGGCGCTGAAGGCCTCTCTGCTCATGGCATGGTCACTCTGCCTCTGGCCCAAGTAATCCGAGCAACTCAGCCCAGCACTAGAGACGTGGAGACATGCGCTCTGCCTGTGGGTGGGGGAAGAGGATAAATCCCTTGCTCACAGAAGTCCATGCTCTCATAAGAATACATTTGTTGGCAATATCTTAGAATGGGCTTCCCTAGTGGCTCAGTGGTCAAGAATCCACCTGCTAATGCAGGAGACCTGGGTTCCATCCCAGGGTCAGGAAGATCCCCTTGGGAAGGAAATGGCAACCCACTCCAGTATTCTTGCCTGGAGAATCCCATAGACAGAGGAGGCTGGTGGGCATGGCATCACAAGAGTCCGACACGACTGAGTGACTAAAGAACAACAGGCAACAATTCTTAGAAGACGAGGGACAAAGAAGGGTCTGTTTTTTTTTTTTTTTCAGTTTTCCTGCAGATATAAAATTATACCAAAATAAGTTTATTCAAAAGGCACAAAAGGCTGGACTGCCCTAAGGGTTGCAGAGAGAGTTTTAGTTACCAGAAGTGTTGGAGTAAAGCGTGCACCATCCTTTGGTGGGAAAGTTGTGCAAAGATCAAGCATTAGCTGATTATTTGGTGTGTGGCCTAGATTTTCAACTGTTATGCCATAGGGAGAAACAGAAAGAAGAGGGCATGAGATAAAAGATTTGAATTTTCATCTGGCTGAAACCACCTAGAGAAAATTCCAGAAGGATAAAAAACATCACACATTCAGGTTCACAGTTTCAGTTGTTTATACATCCTACATAAAGTCTAGACACAAGAACCTGATATGTGGTTTATATTTGTGTGGCTCATTGATGAAATACAGCTTTCATTGGAATTCCTAAATAAGCGTGAGTGTCTCCTGTCGAGATTAGCCTGGAGGGTGTACTGCAGCCAGAACCACTAGTTGGTCATAGAGCAGGGGCCAACTGCGGTCAGTTGTATTATTAACAGTAACAGCAAGAGCAGCAGCTAATACCATGGAGTGTTTATGACGCGCCAAGTACAGCTGAGTGCTTTACATGCATCACTGCATCCTCAGAAATCCCTCTGAGGTAGGTATTAATGAAGTGCCTATTTTACAGGTGACAAAACTGAGGCTCTGTGAGTTAAAATGGCCTTCCCAAGACCCCACCATGCATGAATGTTAGTACTGAGGGTTCAGCTCAGGATGTCCGATCCTGCAAAATGTGGGTGTAACCATTGCACTCTACTGCTTGCCCATTCAGACTGTCACCCCATTCAAAACACCAGCACTTGCCTTGAAAGCTGCTCCCCCATGTGACAGAAGACAGCCCGGGATCAGTTTGCTATGATATGTGGCACATTTCCGGAATTATCTTAAGACATGGCTATGCCTACTTTGGCTAGACCTCCTCTCTGGTGCCGCTTCATACATTTCTGGAAACCGCAGTTTGTTCCCCAAGCTGCCATACACCGGACTTCCTTCCCCAAACCCGAGTACCCACCCTCACCACCCCCCAACCCAGGGGAGACACATTCTGTGCTGCTACTACAGCCTCCACTTTCTATTGATTTTTTCTAACTCACCAGGCGGAGCTGACAGCCAAGTGAAAGGCTGGGATTTCCCAATCAATAGTCATTAGGACTGCACTTATTATACATGGAGTGACTTTCAGGGCCAGGGTGATACCCTTAACAAGAAAAAGAAAAAAAGAAGAGCGTACTTGTAACATAAACGCAGCTCTCTGCCAGGAGGAGCTAGATTCACCCAAAGAAATGGATTGGCAAACGTCCCTTCTCTCTTATTATTGCCTCACATGTAAGCACACCCTGGACTTCTCCTAAGAGAGTGTGGCGAGGACAGGTTGTGTGTGTGTGTGTGTATGTCTTTTTTTTTTTTTTTTTTTGGTTGCCTTTTTAACTAGAAAAAGAAAGTTAAGACACCAGACTTTAACAGACTTGAACATGAAAAGGAGCAGAGAGAAAGATAGGTTGATTAAAAAAAAAGAAAAAAAAGTCTGTTGTGAAAGTGAATGACTGGAGGCGGTGGAGAGTAAAGAGGAGGTTAGAGAAAGCCAAAAGAGAGACATTTTGTCAGAAAGGGAGTTAGAGTCCACACTTGCTGCTTACTAGAGTAACTTACTGTGAAAAAGAAGATGTCCCTAAGCAAGTCTAGTCCTGCGAAGTCTTCTGAAATGATCCAGAAAGAACAGACTCATTTTTATAACCAAAGACTGTTGATTCATGAGGCGATGCTGGTGTATTTCCACTAGTTTCCTCTTTTTCATTATCAGCAACCACTCAGTTTTCCAGGCTTAACTTCTGAGCCCTAGTCAGGAGCAGGCCACTCTGAGTTTGTATGGTGATTACCTTTCCTGAAATAAATGTACCAACTAACTTTACAGCGGCTTCGCTGATAGCTCAGATAGTAAAGAATCCTCCTGCAGAATCGATCCCTGGGTTGGAAAGATCCCTGGGAGAAGAGAATGGCAACCCTCTCCAGTATTGTTGCTTGGAGAATTCCATGGACAGAGGAGCCTGGCGGGGTACAGTTCATGGGGTCACAAAGAGTCGGACACAACTGAGAGGCTAAACGCAACACAGCTTTATATAGAGAGAAGGTCCATGGTTTCCTAATTCTTGATGAATTAGCTTTGTATTTCTTATCCACAGTAACAGCTTGTTGGCTTCACATCCCATGTTGTTGAAACCATTTCTTATTGAGTCTAACTTACCTTTCATGCTCTTTCATTCTCAGAGGTCTTCGAGAGGTGGGATCCTGAGAAAGACCGCCACCTTGAAGTTAGACAGCCACCCCTCATTCTCAAAAGCGTGTGCAGAACCAGTCATACCAGCCTTGCTTGAGACAAGCTCTGGCAACCAGCCATCTGCCCTTCAGTTCAGTTCAGTTCAGTTCAGTTCATTTCAGTCGCTCAGTTGTGTCCGACTCTTTGCGACCCCATGAATCGCAGCACGCCAGGCCTCCCTGTCCATCACCAACCCCTGAAGTCCACCCAAACTCATGTTCTTCGAGTTGGTGATGCCATCCAGCCATCTCATCCTCTGTCGTCCCCTTCTCCTTCTGCTCCCAATCCCTCCCAGCATCAGAGTCTTTTCCAATGAGTCAACTCTTTGCATCAGGTGGCCAAAGTACTGGAGTTTCAGCTTTAGCATCATTCCTTCCAAAGAAATCCCAGGGCTGATCTCCTTTAGGATGGACTGGTTGGATCTCCTTGCAGTTCAAGGGACTCTCAAGAGTCTTCTCCAACACCACAGTTCAAAAGCATCAATTCTTCAGCACTCAGCCTTCTTTACAGTCCAACTCTCACATCCATACATGACCACGGGAAAAACCATAGCCTTGACTAGATGGACCTTTGTTGGCAAAGTGTCTCTGCTTTTGAATATGCTATCTAGGTTGGTCATAACTTTTCTTCCAAGAAGTAAGCGTCTTTTAGTTTTATGGCTACAATCACCATCTGCAGTGATTTTGGAGCCCCCCAAAATAAAGTCTGATACTGTTTCCACTGTTTCCCCATCTATTTCCCATGAAGTGATGGGACCAGATGCCATGATCTTCATTTTCTGAATGTTGAGCTTTAAGCCAACTTTTTCACTCTCCTCTTTCACTTTTCATCAAGAGGCTTTTTAGTTCCTCTTCACTTTCTGCCATAAGGGTGGTGTCATCTGCATATCTGAGGTGATTGATATTTCTCCCAGCAATCTTGATTCCAGCTTGTGCTTCTTCCAGCCCAGCGTTTCTCATGATGTACTCTGCATAGAAGTTAAATAAGCAGGGTGACAATAAACAGCCTTGACATACTCCTTTTCCTATTTGGAACCAGTCTGTGGTTCCATGTCCAGTTCTAACTGTTGCTTCCTGACTGGCAGACACTGCTACTGTCACGCAGGGACTGCACTCCCAAGATGGGATTAGCTTTGAGGTTTATCAGACCAATTTTTAGAAAGCAGGAGGAAACTCTGAGAGGAAACCCAGACCTTGGGAGTTAGTAGCCTAAAACCTGAGCCTGCCGGTTAGAAGTCATGACTTTTAACCCTTGGAGTATTATCTACCGACGGATAGAAATTCTGTCTATCCTTAAGCCATCATTTAGAGAGAACAAAACATGATGATATGAATAAAATGCTTTGCATGCTTTGGGTGGCAGATATTTAGAGATGAAGTACAATTTTTTAGTAGTTTACTGAAGTTTAGTTAACTTACAATATAGTGTTAATTTCTGCTGTATAGCAAACTGACTCAGTCATAGATATATATGTGCTCAGTCTATCCAGTCGTGTCCGACTCTGTGTGACCCCATAGACGGCAGCCCACCAGGCTCCCCCGTCCCTGGGATTCTCCAGGCAAGGACACTGGAGTGGGTTGCCATTTCCTTCTTCAATGTAAGAAAGTGAAAAGTGAAAGTGAAGTCACTCAGTCGTGTCTGACCCTCAGCGACCCCATGGACTGCAGCCTTCCAGGCTCCTCTGTCCATGGGATTTTCCAGGCAAGAGTACTAGAGTGGGGTGCCATTGCCTTCTCCGGATATATATGTATATATATACAAATATATATTCTTTTCCATTATGGCTTGTCACGGGATATTGAACAGAGTTCTCTACGTTGTACAGCAGGAGCCTGTTGCAAAGTGTATGTAACAGCTTAACATCTGCTAATCCCAACTCCCAGTCCTTCCCGCTTGGCACCCACCAGTCTGCGCTCTAAGTCTGTGACTCTGTTGCTGTTTTGTAGAGAAGTCCATCTGTGTAATAGTTTAGATTCCATGTATAAGCGATACCCTATGATATTTGTTTGTGGTATCTTTATTCTGTATTTTTGTGTAAAACTGCTTCTTGATATCATATTTGTAAACTCCATACTTGCAGGCTAGGTTTTAAAATCACATATGAAAACAAAAAAGGGGGGAGATAGGTAACTGAATGTATAGGTACAGAGACAAATGGATAAAAGCCATATTTCTTAAGTGGTGGTTTTAAAATATCAATCAGAGTAAGCTGATGCTCTTAACTCAAAATGGGAGAAATTCAGCTTAAGAAAAATGGATACTAAGATGAAAATAGAAGAGCGTATAAGAATGGACTTAAAAAAGCCCAAATCTGAAATGCGGCATGAAACCCTGTAGCTAGTAAAAGCAGTGGGGGAGCCCTGGGGGCAGAATGGCCATCGTGAGTCCCGAGAATGTACGTCACAAGCAAATAACAGCTTCCTGGGGCAGAGCTCAGACCTCACAGTGTCTTGGCTTCCTGAACTTCTTGCCCCACACTGGCTGCTTGAGAGATGGTCCTTGTTTAAATTAAATGCAGAGAAGGCAAACACTATTTATGGTGATCAATATGGAAACTAGATGTTATTACCAGAAAAAGGAGAGCCAAATTATGATGGGAAATTGGATGCAATAGGAGACTAAAAATCGTTGGAAAAGTCGTTGAGTCACGTTTGGGAGAGAGGAGAAGGGATTTCGAATAGGGTCTGGGCAAGAATATGTAACAGGACTCCAGGTGAGACACGTAACTGTTCCCGAGAGACGTGCCGTTGTCGTTGGAGGTGACCACTGTCTTGAAAGAAAACCTTGCATTGGCCGCGAGGTAAGAAAGCCTCCTTCAAACTAGGTGCAGGGGAGATGCGTGCTTTCGTAAATACATGTGTTACAAAGAAAAGCTGAGTGAGTGAAAGACAGGAAGAGAAGCTGGCTGCTCCAAGTAACTCAAGGCTAAGGAGACTAATTCTAAACATTAAATTGGCCTAGCTTGAGAGTGAAAGTGACTGTATCAGGAGAAGAGAAGGTTTGCCAGCAGTGGAGGAATCCACACAGAGGCGGGAGAGCTATTATGGAGAGTAGTTATTGGGGAAATTCAGGCATCACGTGGGCACTGGGATTCTTGGCCTATGAGTCGCCCCTTGACCCTGAGATTGTTGTTGTTGTGCAGATGCTAAATCAGTCGTGTCCGACTCTTTGTGACCCACGGACTGCAGCACGCCAGGCTGCCCTATCCTTCACTGTCTCCTGGAGTTTGCTCAAGGCCATGTCCACTGGGTCGGTGATGCTACCCAGCCACCCCATCCTGATGTGCTGTGACTCAGTAATGAAACTCCCGTGCCCCGTGGGTGCTCCTGGGACCCACGCTCACTTTTAGCAGAGTGCTGTCCTCTCTGCAAGTGTAGCCGGTCTAACGGACACCACCAGTGGTTTAACCGCTGACTCCCTGAGAAAAAGAGAGGTGCCTCAACTGGCAGCATGTGCTGATTTCTGCAGTATCATTACTGCCACCGTGGCTGATTTTGAGCTTTCAGTGTGATGTCACTGAACGTGGGGTTGGGAAGATCTGTTAACAGCTGACTCCCAGGAAGCTGTATGAGCCAGGATCTGTTTCTCTGAGGACCTTGCTCCAGGACCCCCCATCATTTTATTCAGGAAGTGTGATTAATTTCATGACTTGTTTCTGCTCGCTTCATTTGACCACCTAGTGTCTCACCTGGGATTGAGATGAAGCCTGCCTGATTCACTTTTTCAAAAAATTAAATAGAAAGATACAACTAGAGATTATCATGCTACATGAAGTAAGTCAGAAAGACAAAGACAAATACCATATGATCTCACTTATATGTGGAATCGAAAACACAACATAAAAGAACCTATCTATGAAACAGAAACAGACTCCCAGATGTAGAAGAGAGACTGGGGGTTGCCAAGCGGGGTCGCTGGGGGAGGCGTGACAGGTTTGGAGTTAGCCAATGCAAACTATTATAGGTAGGATGGAGAACAAGAAGGTCCTACTGTATAGCACAGGGAACAAGGGAAATACATCCAATCTCCTGGGATAAGCCACAATGGAAAAGAACAGAAAAAAGGATGTATATATGTGTGTAACTGAGTCACTTTGCTATGTAACAGAAATTAACACAACATTGTAGATCAACTATGCTTCATTAAACAAATAAAGGAAAGAAAAATTGACTGTCTTTGAAGCTTAGGATTTTAATGGTTAGACTACTTTCCAAACTGAAAGACATGCATAAAAGACCAATTTATCCTATCACTAGGACATAGATTTCATTAAGAATGCCCTTAATCACTGTGGCAGTAGAAATTATCAATGTTTGAAAACTTAACGAATAGCAAGAGTTTTTATGGGAAGCAGTTGCTAAGTTCACTGTAGAGTTTGGGCTGTATTGGAGGTTGAGGGGTTAGCCCATTTCTGATGGCCCTTAACTAAAACAAAACAAAACAACAACGAAACGCTACTTATACAATAATACAGAGTGGACTCAGTTCTTGAGCAGTGGGACTTACCTGAAGCTTTACTGAGAACAATGAGAGCAGTGTATTAGTTAGAATTCAGATCGACTGCCTATCAAAGAAGATACAACATAACCACAACTTAAACGCACATCATTTCACATAAAATAAGTCTGGAGGGGAGCAGTTTCAGGTTAGTGGTGGAGGTACGTGGTTGTTAACATCTCAGTCTCCATCTATCTCTCTGCTCCATCATTTTTAGCACATAGTCATTTCAAGGTCCTATAGAGTGATTAGACATCAAACATCGTATCCAAATAGTTTAAAAGTAGGTAGCTGGGGAAGGGTGAAAGGACACATCCTAGCCATCTCCTGCCTTTTTGAGAATCATTCCAGACTCAGTCAACACTTCCTCTTCTATCTCCTTGATCAGAACACAGTAGCAGATGGTTAAGATCCTACCTATCTGCAAGGCTTGTCATAGCTTTGGGTGCTAAAGAATTGGTGCTTTCAAACTGTGTTGCTGGAGAAGATTCTTGAGGGTCCCTTGGACAGCAAGGAGACCAAACCAATCAATCCTAAAGGAAATCAACCCTGAATATGTATTGGAAGGACTGATGCTGAAGCTCTAATACTTTGGCCACCTGATGCAAAGAGTTGACCCATTTGAAAAGACCCTGATGCTGGGAAAGACTGGGGCTGGAGGAGAAGGGAGTGACAGAGGATGGGATGATTAGGTGGTATCAGCGACTCAATGGACATGAGTCTGAGCAAACTCAGAGAGATAGTGAAGGACAGGGAAGCCTAGTGTGCTACAGTCCATGGAGTCACAAAGAGTCAAACACGACTTCACAACTGAACAACAACAATCTGCAAGGAAGACCAGGAACGTGGTCTGTCACCTGGACACAGTGTTAGACCCGAATGCTCTTTCTTTGGAAGAAGAGAGTGGGAGAATCTGGGGATGGGCAGACTCTGCCATAGCAGAAATGACTCAGCTGCCAAGATTAACATGGTCAGGGCTGTGCACGCCCCTGATTACAGAGCCCTGTGGCTGAGCTGCAGAAGGGACTTGCTGCTTTTTATTGAGCTTTAACCACCATGGCATGTACCTAGGATTAAGGTATTCATTTTCCAGTTTCTAGAGTGAAACAGATGCAGACTTGTAAGATGTAAGAAAAAACAAAAGTGAAATTTGATGCTTTCTCCCTAACTCTCCCAAGACCCAAGGAGGAAGAAAGGGGAGGGGTCCGCCTGCAACGCAGGAGACCCTGGTTTGATTCCTGGGTCAGGAAGATCTGCTGGAGAAGGGATAGGCTTACCCATTCCAGTAGTCTTGGGCTTCCCTTGTGGCTCAGCTGGTAAAGAAGCCGTCCACAATGCAGGAGACCTGGGTTGGATCCCTGGGTTGGGAAGATCCCCTGGAGAAGGGAAAGGCTTCCCACTCCAGTATTCTGGCCTGGAGGATTCCGTGGACTGTACAGTCCATGGGGTCGCAAAGAGTCAGACATGACTGAGCAACTTTTACTCTCAGCCACAGGAGAGCCCTGTGGAGCCTGGCAGACTCAGTTACAAAGAAGTGGAGTGGGCCTCCTGCTCACGGCCTGCAGGTTCCCTGGAAAAACAGGTCTCAGTCCATCAGAGGTGAAGAGCAATGCCACCTGTGAGTGGCGGGGGGACAGTGATGAGGGTGGGGCCCCCTGGGGACGCTTGTGCTCAGGCTGTGCTGGAGGGAAGGCATAGCTGGTGTGATTCTGCATCTTCTCCCGACAGGATGCCTAGTAGGCTTCTTAAAGCTACTGATAAGCAGCTGACACACTCTGACAGTTCACCCACACATTTGTGCCCAATTCTAATGGCACCACTGCATCAAGTTGCACCAGTGTTTCATATGGAAGGCCCGTGGGCTTTGATCAACTTGGGACATGCTCTGGTCACCAAACGAGAACATTTCATGAAAAATAGCCCCTTGTTTGGAGGGGGCAGAGGTACCCAAATGGGTTGTCCCAGGCACCTGGACCAGTCCGCCTAGATGTAACACAACCTTGTTGCAGTATATGAGAGTAGACCACTAGAAGATTAGTAGAAATTAGACAATCAGTAAAAATTTGTGCTTAACTTGCTAGAGTTAAGCACATCCAGAAAGCAAATGTGAACACTGATAAGTGGAAGTCACTCAACTGTGTCCGACTCTTTGCCACCCCATGGGCTATACAGTCCATGGGACTCACCAGGCCAGAACAGTGGAGTGGGTAGCCATTCCCTCCTCCAGGGGATCTTCCCAACCCGGGGATCAACCCCAGGTCTCCCACATTACAGGTGGATTCTTTACCAGCTGAGCCATCAGGGAAGCCCGAATACTGATAAACTGGTAACAAAAGATGAGTGACAAAGTGACAAAGAGCTATAAACATGGCAAGTGTCTGTGCATGGAAAATTTCATAATATGAAATTCATAATAAGTTATGAATAAATAATAAGTTCATAAAATGAACTTAAGTTTGAGATATTTAATGTTGGGACCAGTTTTCAGAACACTTCAAATCATCATAATGAAAACTAAAATTGATGTTCAAAAAAATCACTTCTGTTGACCAATAACAGTTTAAATTATATTCAATACTTGCTAACAAAGACAGAAATATTTTAAATATTAGGAAAATTCCACCCAAGGCTTTTAAAACATATTTTAAACTATCATTGAAAGGCATGATAAATTCAACCATAAGTTATTCACTAAGAACTCTAATCTGGTAATATTCTACTGCAATATTACAGTTATTTTTGAGAGGCTTAAAGAAGTGTATAACAGCATATATTTTATGCTATTAAGGCACATTACCACTTTTCAAAATTGTGATGAATTCTGTCATTAGATAGCATTATACTTACTTGGTTGATGGAAACTATTGACCAATTTTTTTACACAATTTTGTTGAAATCATAGAATGCCATAATGTTCTGTAGAACCAGAAATCACTGCCTTTGAATGATACCTGGGTATGTCCTGAATTTTCTGACTAAATTGCTTCTATATAGACACATCAATTTATAAAACTTTAGAGACAGAAATTTGAATACCTGACATCAAGGTGATTATTTTCCCCTAAACCTTTTTTTCCTGCTTGACTGGGCACCTGAGAATTTCCCTTAATTCATAGCTCTTGCAGCCATGAAATTAAAAGACACTTACTCCTTGGAAGAAAAGTTATGAGCAACCTAGATAGCATATTCAAAAGCAGAGACATTACTTTGCCGACTAAGGTCCGTCTAGTCAAGGCTATGGTTTTTCAAGTAGTCATGTATGGATGTGAGAGTTGGACTGTAAAGAAGGATGAGCGCCAAAGAATTGGTGCTTTTGAACTGTGGTGTTGGAGAAGACTCTTGAGAGTCCCTTGGACTACAAGGAGATCCAACCAGTCCATTCTAAAGGAGATCAACCCAGGGATTTCTTTGGAAGGAATGATGCTAAAGCTGAAACTCCAGTACTTTGGCCACCTCATGCGAAGAGTTGACTCATTGGAAAAGACTCTGATGCTGGGAGGGATTGGGGGCAGGAGGAGAAGGGGATGACCGAAGATGAGATGGCTGGATGGCATCACTGACTTGATGGACGTGAGTCTGAGTGAACTCCTGGAGATGGTGATGAACAGGGAGGCCTGGCATGCTGCGATTCATGGGGTCGCAAAGAGTCGGACATGACTGAGCGACTGAACTGAACTGAACTTTTTTACTTAGGTCGGTGGCTGCAACCGGTGCACATAGCATGGCCGAGAGGAGCCACCCCACGTCCGAGGAAAGGGGCAGAAGCCGGGAGGACCCCATGCCCAAGGGGTGGCGGCCAAGAGGAGTTACCCCACGTCTGAGGTCAAGGGCAGTGGCCAAGAGTGCCAGGCTGTGACGACGCAGGAGCAACCGAGAGGAGCTACCCCACGTCTGAGGTCGGGGGCGGTGGCCGGGAGGAGCAACCCCATGTCCAAGGAGCAGTGGCTGTGCGGGCACAGGAGGGCCTAGAGGAACTATTCCATGTTCAAGGTCAGGAGGGGTGGCAGTGAGGAGATAGCCCTCGTCCAAGGTAAGGAGCAGCGGCTGCGCTTTGCAGGAGCAGCTGTGAAGAGATACCCCACAACCAAGGTAAGAGAAATCCAAGTAAGACGGTAGGTGTTGCAAGAGGGCATCAGAGGGCAGACACACTGAAACCGTAATCACAGAAAACTAGCCAATCTAATCACACTAGGACCACAGCCTTGTCTAACTCAGTGAAACTAAGCCATGCCCGCGGGGCAACCCAAGACGGGTGGGTCATGGTGGCGAGGTCTGACAGAATGTGGTCCACTGGAGAAGGGAATGGCAAAACACTTAAGTATTCTTGCCTTGAGAACCCTATGAACAGTATGAAAAGGCAAAAATGATAGGATACTGAAAGAGGAACTCCCCAGATCAGTAGGTGCCCAACATGCTACTGGAGATCAGTGGAGAAATAACTCCAGAAAGAATGAAGGGATGGAGCCAAAGCAAAAACAATACCCAGTTGTGGATGTGTCTGGGGTGACAGAAGCAAGGTCCAATGCTGTAAAGAGCAGTAATGCATAGGAACCTCGAATGTCAGGTCCATGAATCAAGGCAAATTGGAAGTGGTCAAACAAGAGATGGCAAAAGTGAATGTCGACATTCTAGGAATCAGCAAACTAAAATGGACTGGAATGGGTGAATTTAACTCAGATGACCATTATATCTACTACTGCGGGCAGGAATCCCTCAGAAGAAATGGAGTAGCCATCATGGTCAACAAAAGAGTCCGAAATGCAGTACTTGGATGCAATGTCAAAAATGACAGAATGATCTCTGTTCGTCTCCAAGGCAAACCATTCAATATCACAGTTATCCAAGTCTATGCCCCAACCAGTAGTGCTGAAGAAGCTGAAGTTGAATGGTTCTATGAAGACCTACAAGACCTTTTAGAACTAACACCCAAAAAAGATGTCCTTTTCATTATAGGGGACTGGAATGCAAAAGTAGGAAGTCAAGAAACACCTGGAGTAACAGGCAAATTTGGCCTTGGAATGCGGAATGAAGCAGGGCAAAGACTAATAGAGTTTTGCCAAGAAAATGCACCGGTCATAGCAAACACCCTCTTCCAACAACACAAGAGAAGACTCTACACATGGACATCACCAGATAGTCAACACCAAAATCAGATTCATTATATTCTTTGCAGCCAAAGACAGAGAAGCTCCATACAGTCAGCAAAAACAAGACCAGGAGCTGACTGTGGCTCAGATCATGAACTCCTTATTGCCAAATTCAGACTTAAATTGAAGAAAGTAGGGGAAACCGCTAGACCATTCAGGTATGACCTAAATCAAATCCCTTATGATTATACAGTGGAAGTGAGAAATAGATTTAAGGGACTAGATCTGATAGATAGAGTGCCTGATGAACTATGGAAGGAGGTTCGTGACATTGTACAGGAGACAGGGACCAAGACCATCCCCATGGAAAAGAAATGCAAAAAAGCAAAATGACTGTCTGAGGAGGCCTTACAAATAGCTGTGAAAAGAAGAGAAGCCAAAAGCAAAGCAGAAAAGGAAAGATATAAGCATCTGAATGCAGAGTTGCAAAGAATAGCAAGAAGAGATAAGAAAGCCTTCTTCAGTGATCAATGCAAAGAAATAGAGGAAAACAACAGAATGGGAAAGACCAGAGATCTCTTCAAGAAAATTAGAGATACCAAGGGAACATTTCACGCAAAGATGGGCTTGATAAAGAACAGAAATGGTATGGACCTAACAGAAGCAGAAGATATTAAGAAGAGGTGGCAAGATTACACAGAAGAACTGTACAAAAAAGATCTTCATGACCCAGATAATCACGATGGTGTGATCACTCACCTAGAGCCAGACATCCTGGAATGTGAAGTCAAGTGGGCCTTAGAAAGCATCACTATGAACAAAGCTAGTGGAGGTGATGGCATTCCAGTGGAGCTATTTCAAATCCTGAAAGATGATGCTGTGAAAGTGCTGCACTCAATATGCCAGCCAATTTGGAAAACTCAGCAGTGGCCACAGGACTGGAAAAGGTCCGTTTTCATTCCAATGCCAAAGAAAGGCAATGCCAAAGAATGCTCAAACTACCGCACAGTTGCACTCATCTCACATGCTAGTAAAGTAATGCTCAAGATTCTCCAAGCCAGGTCTCAGCAATACGTGAACCATGAACTTCCAGATGTTCAAGCTGGTTTTAGAAAAGGCAGAGGAACCAGAGATCAAATTGCCAACATCCGCTGGATCATGGAAAAAGCAAGAGAGTTCCAGAAAAAAACATCTATTTCTGCTTTGACTATGCCAAAGCCTTTGACTGTGTGGATCACAATAAACTGTGGAAAATTGTGAAAGAGATGGGAATACCAGACCACCCTACCTGCCTCTTGAGAAACCTATATGCAGGTCAGGAAGCAACAGTTAGAACTGGACATGGAACAACAGACTGGTTCCAAATAGGAAAAGGAGTACGTCAAGGCTGTTTATTGTCACCCTGCTTATTTAACTTCTATGCAGAGTACATCATGAGAAACGCTGGGTTGGAAGAAGCAGAAGGTGGAATCAAGATTGCCAGGAGAAATATCAATCACCTCAGATATGCAGATGACACCACCCTTATGGCAGAAACTGAAGAGGAACTAAAAAGCCTCTTGATGAAAGTGAAAAGGGAGAGTGAAAAAGTTGCCCTAAAGCTCAACATTCAGAAAACTAAGATCATGGCATCCAGTCCCATCAGTTCATGGGAAATAGATGGGGGAACAGTGGAAACAGTGTCAGACTTTATTTTTGGGGGCTCCAAAATCACTGCAGATGGTGACTGCAGCCATGAAATTAAAAGACGCTTACTCCTTGGAAGGAAAGTTATGACCAATCTAGATAGCATATTGAAAAGCAGAGACATTACTTTGCCAACAAAGGTCCATCTAGTCAAGGCTATGGTTTTTCCTGTGGTCATGTGTGGATGTGAGAATTGGACTGTGAAGAAAGCTGAGCACCGAAGAATTGATGCTCTTGAACCGTGGTGTTGGAGAAGACTCTTGAGAGTCCCTTGAACTGCAAGGAGATCCAACCAGTCCATTTTGAAGGAGATCAGCCCTGGGATTTCCTTGGAGGGAATGATGCTAAAGCTGAAACTCCAGTACTTTGGCCACCTGATGTGAAGAGTTGAACCATTGGAAAAGACTCTGATGCTGGGAGGGATTGGGGGCAGGAGGAGAAGGGGACGACTGAAGATGAGATGGGTGGATGGCATCACTGACTTGATGGACGTGAGTCTGAGTGAATTCCGGGAGTTGGTGATGGACAGGGAGGGCTGGCATGCTGCGATTCATGGGGTCGCAAAGAGTTGGACATGACTGAGCAACTGAATTGAACTGAACTGAACTGAAGTAAGAACATCAGATTGTTATACTGTATACTTAAAATTATACAGTGCTTTTCATCAATTGTACCTCAATAAAATTGACAGAAAAAATTAAATTTAAAAAACCTAAGCAAAGGAAAAGAAATCAAGCACCTATCATATCTATAATTATTAAATCTAAATGGAGTAGTTATGGGTTCATTAAAATATTCTTTATTTTTATATATGGTGGACATTTTTTGCAATGAAAGTTTTCCAAGTTTAAAAAACGTTAGAAGCATCTATGGTCCTTCATTCTCAACTTTTTATTATCATCAAACTGATGGAAGTGAGCTGATACTGCTGCTCTATTATTAGCTATGCTCCATAATTGGTCCAAAATTTCACATTTTATTATATTGCTGCACCTTTCCCAGGGGCATAAATTATTAAGTGTTCAGTATTCATGGCCCATCTGCCCAGAAAAGTCTGACTAAGATTTTGGAGTAGGTTAGAATAGAGTTAGAATGAGTGAGGGTATTGAAATATGCAACACATTGGAGTTCATTTCCTAAAAGGAGTCATAAGACCCAAAATCTCATCAAGTTGTTCTAACTATAGTGCATAAATAATGTTACCTTTAGGTTTTTAAGCATCAGGGTAAAATTAGGATCTGTTAATGTTGGATGGTAAAAAAGAAAAAAAAATCCTCTTATTAGGTACTCATCCTGAACAAGCTAATTTGACTTAACCCAGGAAATTCCGGGGATGGTTAATGGCATATGAAAGGTAACAAAGAGAAATTTGCTGGATGTGGAATGATAACAAACTTGTTTGTTTGATTAGGAATTTTTCATGATATTACTTAAAAAAAAAAGTATCTAGATTTTTAAATGCCCAGGGAATTTCACTGATTCATTTGGCTGCACGAGGTCTTTGTGGTGGCATGCAGGATTTTGAGCTGCAGCGTGTGGGATCTAGTTCCCTGATCAGAGATGGAACACAGGCCCCCTGCGCTGATAGCACAGTCTTAGCTACTGAACCAACGGGAAGTCCCATCAAGGAATATTGATATACAGTTTACATGCAGAACCTTTGGGTGTCTTTTTTAATCCTCTCGTATTCTCAATCAACTCCATTTTTATATAATTTTTGCTCATATCTTGTGTTTATTCTGAGGATGACTGGATGTTTGGAAGGACGGGTGGGTGGATGAATATTTTAGATCCCTCATGATTATGCTGTAAATGGGATGTTTTCCTTTCTTTGCTATTTTCAGGTTTCCTTTTAAAGTGTAGCATATTTACAAATTTTATTCCCAGTAAATTCACATGCACATAGTGTATATTTTTAAAAACTGATTGGGATAACTAATCTGATCTTTCTCAAAAGCTCAGACTTGCTTAACATGGAAAAATAATAACTTTTAATCCTTAAAGTTAAAAAACTTGAATAGTCCTTTTAAGTGATGCTCTTCATTTCCAGATCTGTCTATCCTGGCTTCTTTCTAAGTGACATCTGGGCCTATTGCCATAGGGAAATCAATGGTTATGTGACCCCATGAAGGGAATAGTCAGAAGTCTCGAATGTGTTCTCAAAGATCGTGTTTCTGTTTTACCTGCTTGCTGTCCATTCTGGGGCATTCCCTGCTGAACTCAGCCACTGGAACTTATGATCCATCTCTCTTAGCTCGGTGAAGACAGTGGGTAACTCTCTGCCAGTGACTGGGCCAACCTTTGGCTTGGCTGCCATTTTCACCTCCAGCTTCTTGGGTCACCTCGTTCCTCACCATTGGAAGTGCCAAAACATGGTGGCTTTCAGGCTGGCTGCCGTCTGATCCTTCCCAAAGACCTAAAGGGAGTTGTATATCCTTCTGATGTAATGTAGAAATCAGGAAAGCTAGACATCAGGGATTTTGCCTGACCAATTCAGTCTGATGGCTGTAGACACGCGAGTGCTGTAATTGAAATGGGTTTCCCGATTTCAGTGGAAATAAGAAGATTCTGGGGATGGAGACAGAGGCAAATTCTGGCAAAATCACTAGCAAGGAATGGTACCATAATAGTAGTGAAGCAGGATCAACAACCAGAGTAAATTGAACCTCAGAGAAGTTTGGAAGTAATAGGTTGAGAAGTTCCTTAGACCAAACTTAGAGGTCAGTATGTTAAAGTCTTTCTCGGTCTGAATAACTGGGGGGAAATCTGAACAGAGATAATTTGAAACACTATACTCAGATCTCCTTAGTTAAGGACAATGTTATGGCATCTCAGGTTTGATTCACTAGATATCCCCAAGGACACCTGAGACCATTTACTAATGTAATTCTGAATTGGGGCAAGGGGCATGTTTAGACTTTCAGAGCAGTATTCAATATTCATTTTGAATTAATGATTTTTTAAAAAAAAACTTTGGATTTGTAATACTTCTGAGGTCCACTGGTCATTTAGAAGCTCATGGAAATCCAGTGGTAAATGGAGTTTTGTCCCAAGTCTATCTCGTGGTAGGCTCACAAAGCCAATGAACCAATTCTGTTGATAATTCCAAGCCTCTGGGTGTATAGTTGGCAGAATCCGCACAGTGGCCTCTGATGTATGGAGTTCGGACTTTCATAGTAGGTAGGATCAAGTGAAAGCCCCTGGAGTGTCCCTCCCCTATAAAAATCATAACCCAAAGCGACACAGTATCCTTGGGCGAGTCATAAAAATGAATGCAACTTTTAAGTATTGGAAGATGTAAAGGCATGGAGGATACTCTATCATATCCTCATTTAAAGTCCATGCTTGCCTTGGTTGAAAGTAGATAGATTTTTAAGAATGACAGGCTATTGAGAACTTAATAGCGACTTTAACAATAGCAGTTGTTTCAGAGGTTGTTGTTCTCTTTTTTTTTTTTTCCTGGAAGAAAGTCACACAGACCCTGACATCTGTGCATCAGTCTCGATGTTCTGCTGATATGTATTCCAGCTAACTAATCCTCTCTTCAGCTGTGTCAGCCTGCTGCAAGAAACCCATAGAGTTCTCAACTTTGGTTGCTATTATTTTTAATTTCTAGAATTCCCATTTAATTCTCTTTAAAATAAATTTTGGTTGGCTCATACAGTGAGAATATGTTAATCACAACTATTTTAAGCTATATGACTAATTATTAATAACTGAGCTACCTGTGGGTATATTCTACTGCCTCCTTCTTCCTCCTGTTTCTTGATATGCCTCATAATTTTTTATTCAAGTCTGTACTTTGTGGATGAAAAATTTTGAATGCTCTGGGTGATGTCAGGGGAGATCAGCCTAATCTAATCAAAGACAGAACTGACTCAAAGTAGGTCTTAGGAAAACTCAGTCTATTTCTGATTTCCCTTTACTGTTCATGGGTAGCCTGCTAGGGTTTTCAGTGGACAACCTCGTATTGACTCCTTGGGAGGTAACCAAGTCCCAAATTCCAAGTTTAATCTGGTTCACACCATGAGACTGCCAGGAACATCTCTCTGCATGACTGGGGCTTTCTGCATGGGCATTTCACCTCTTGGTCTGGGCAGCTGGAGAATTCAGTAAATGTCTTTAGGGGAAACCAATAAATCTCACAACACTGCATGGCCTTTCTCAGGGATCTTGGACCTTGCATTTTGACTGCCTCACCAGCACTGAATTCTAATTCCCTCCTCCCCCACCACCACCCTCCCCAGGACCCAGCCCTGTGGTCTTGCCAAACCTTGCTGATGCTTCTGCCTCTTTGCAGGGTTTGTTTGCTGGTATTCCCAGCCTTCTGCCTCTGCTCCGTGAATCAACATGTCCCCCAGAGAAAAGGCGACATGCAGAAAATCAGCTCACTTCTTGGGTTTTCCGTCTCTCTGGTCTCACCTTTGAGGTCTGACTGCCTGTCAGCTCTACATTAACTCCTTAAAGATGCGCTTTGTGTTGGCATCTTATTTCTCTAAGCCTTGGTGGGATGATTGTTTCCACACGTGACTTCATCACAGGTTGTTGCAGAAGGTCTGATTTAGTCTAGAGCCAGTTCATTATCTTTCAGAAACATCTAGGTGATTTTCAAGTGAGGTCCAAGTTGAAATACACATCTTTTCTGTTTGTTTCACCATATTACACAGGGCCAATTTTATTGAGTTACATTTTCATTAGAAATTTTAATTTTTGTAATCTTTCCAATTAATATACATAAGACTGAAACTCATCGCGGAGCTTCCCCTATGGCTCAGCGGTAAAGAACCCACCTGCAATGCAGGAGACACAGGAGGGGCAGGTTGGACCCCTGGGTCAGGAAAATCCTCTGGAGGACATGGCAGCCCTCTCCAGTATTCTTGCCTGGAGGATCCCATGGACAGAGGAGGCTAGCGGGCTACCGTCCCCAGGGTTGCAAAGAGTCGGATGAAACTGAGCATGCACACACATATACTATTGTTTTGCTTTCCTTTTTATCTGCAATTATTCTCCTGTTATCTTGTTTCAAATATTTACATTTGTGACCTTCTTTTATAGCTTAATGGTCATATACTTATTTTATTTCCTAAATATCAGTTTTTGGTTCCATGGCAACCCACTCCAGTATTCTTGCCTGGAGAATCCTGTGGACAGAGGAGCCTGGTGGGCTGCTGTCCATGGGGTTGCACAGAGTCGGGCACGACTGAAGCGACTTAGCATGCATGCATGCATTATCTCTATTTTTCTTATTTCTTCTCTAATTTTTATCTTTGTTAAAACTATTTTTTTCCTTAGTGTGTCTACTTATTTTCCATAAATATTTTAAATCAAAAGTTAATTAATTAATTTTTATTATTTCTTATTAATCACTGTAAGCACATAAGGCTATGGATTCTTCTCTGAACATGGATATAGCCCATATCCCTTAGATATAGTTCCAATTAGGTAGCAATTTCAATTATCATTATTTTCTCTAAAATTTGAAACTAGCTATTTGGCCCTTAGTCATCTGTCTGGTGGGTTTACATTAAGGATAACATTGAATGATTTATGATTCATGTCTTGTTTTAATCGAATTTTGATGGGGAATAGTTTTTATCATTTTGTGAAACAGAAATTAGTCCAATTTTTGAGTAGAGAAGGAGTCCAGAATGTTTGATTTTAGATGTCCTTAGAAAATGTGATGCAGGCCACCATTTACAAAATAAGTTACATAATGTTGACCACATATCAGTGCAGGGAACTGAGTGTGGCTGTTCAGACTAGGGTCCCTCCCAGCACAGGAAAGGGCAAGGGAGTCCCAGAAAAACATCTTCTGCTTCATTGATTACATTAAACCTTTGACTGTGTAGGTCACAAAAAATTGTGGAAAATTCTTAAAGAGATGGGGGTACCAGACCACCTTACCTGTCTCCTAAGAAACCTGTATGCCGGTCAAGAAGCAGCAGTTAGAACAGGACATGGAACAACTGACTGGTTCAAAATTGGGAAAGGAAGATGACAAGGCTGTATATTGTCACCCTGCTTATCTAACTTCTGTGCAGAGTGCACCATGCAAAATAGGCTGTATGACTCACAAGCTGGAATCAAGATTGCTGGGAGAAATATCAACAACCTCAGATATGCACATAATATCACTCTAATGGCATAAAGTAAAGAAAAACTAAAGAGCCTCTTGATGAAGGTGAAAAAAGAGAGTGAAAAAGCTGGTTTGAAATTCAGCGTCTCAAAAACTAAGATTATGGTATCTGGTCCCATCACTTCATGGCAAATCAATGGGGAAAAAGTGGAGGCAGTGACAGATTTTATTTTCTTGGGCTCCAAAATCACTGTGGAATTTAACTCTGAATATTCACTGGAAGGACTGATACTGAAGCTCCAATACTGTGGCCACTTGATGCAAAGAGCTGACTCATTGGAAAAGACCCTGATGCTGAGAAAGATTGAAGGCAAAAGGAGAAAAGGGCAGCAGAGGATGAGAAGGTTAGGTAGCATCACCGATTCAATGGACATAAATTTGTGCAAACTCAGGGAGATAGTGGAGGACAGAGGAGCCTGGCATCTTACAGTCCATGGAGTCACAGAGAGTCAGACATGACTTAACGACTCAACAACAACAGTCCAGGAAAGTGAGCTGCAGCGTCCCTCAGGAAACTCAATAACCTTTGTCTTCAAAGAACTGGTTATAAAACACAGATCTGAGTTGAAAGTCACGTTTATTTCTCACTATTGTTCAGTCCTTGCTGCTCAGTGGCTTATAGATCCCTGGAGATGAATGTTAATCAAAATATTTTTGAGAAAAGGAACACGTATTTCTTTGAAAGGGAGACATGAAGGTCACAGAGAGACTTTTCAGTTTTTAAGATTTTGCTTTTATTTTTTCACAGTAAGTGATTTGCCTTCTAGTTTCTCACTGTCTTTCTTCCTAGCAAAGCTTTTCATGTGTTCTTAGATTTTAGTATTACCCAAGGTTTTTTTGGTTTTTTTTGTTTTTTACTATATAGACTGCTATGGAGGGCATGACATTATGACAAGGGAGAAGAATAAGCAATTGCCTGAAAGTAAAACAAATGAAAAATAGCTTTTCAAATGAATTCTTATCCAGTGTGAAAATGAAAACATTTGCTGGCCTAATGTGATCTAAAGCACATTCGTAATTGACTTTGGATGAAGGGCATTTTTGGTGGGTTGGAGGTGATTTCGTTTTGGACACTTTCTTCCCCTTTTTAAAAAATTGGGGTATAGCTGCTTTACAATAATTGGGGCAATAATGTATCACTCACTTTTGGAAGCATGTTTGGTCAGAGCTGTGGTCAATTGGAGTAGGCTGAGAACAGAGTCCTTGGAAAAACAAATCTCTTTTTTAAAGCTATTTGCACATTTAGAAAGTCTAGCTGTCATTACACTCATTCCTGAGGAAATCAAATAAGACAGCCTCTCAATGTACTCTTTAATTCACTCACCAAGACACCCTGGAAGAGGCTGAAGGGAATCCCTTGGTCTGCAGAGCACGGGAAATCACAGCATAAAAGAAGCAAAGCGATTCCACCCAACAGGAAGTCGTCAGGTGCTGCTTCAAGATTTCGGAACAGATGAATTCTGTGATGAGTTTAGGATAGATGTAAGATCCTCTTGACTAAGAAGTAATTTCTGGAGGCCTTGGGACACTCATCCACCAGTTGGACTGCTCTGCTTGCTTTTAATTTCTTGATGGGCCAGTCCATAGGATACACCACATCAGTTCAGTTCAGTTCAGTTCAGTTCAGTCGCTCAGTCGTGTCCGACTCTTTGCGAGCCCATGAATCGCAGCACGCCAGGCCTCCGTCCGTCACCAACTCCCGGAGTTCACTCAGACTCACGTCCATCGAGTCCGTGATGCTATCCAGCCATCTCATCCTCGGTCGTCCCCTTCTCCTCCTGCCCCCAATCCCTCCCAGCATCAGAGTCTTTTCCAATGAGTCAACTCTTCATATGAGGTGGCCAAAGTACTGGAGCTTCAGCTTTAGCACCATTCCTTCCAAAGAAATCTCAGGGCTGATCTCCTTCAGAATGGACTGGTTGGATCTCCTTGCAGTCCAAGGGACTCTCAAGAGTCTTCTCCAACACCACAGTTCAAAAGCATCAATTCTTCAGCGCTCAGCCTTCTTCACAGTCCAACTCTCACATCCTTACATGACCACAGGAAAAACCATAGCCTTGACTAGATGGACCTTAGTCGGCCAAGTAATGTCTTTGCTTTTGAACATACTATCTTGGTTGGTCATAACTTTCCTTCCAAGGAGTAAGCGTCTTTTAATTTCATGGCTGCAGTCACCATCTGCAGTGATTTTGGAGCCCCAAAAAATAAAGTTTGACACTGTTTCCACTGTTTCCCCATCTATTTCCCATGAAGTGATGGGACCAGATGCCATGATCTTCGTTTTCTGAATGTTGAGCTTTAAGCCAACTTTTTCATTCTCCTCTTTCACTTTCATCAAGAGGCTTTTTAGCTCCTCTTCACTTTCTGCCATAAGGGTGGTGTCCTCTGCATATCTGAGGTGATTGATATTTCTCCCAGAAGTCTTAATTCCAGCTTGTGTTTCTTCCAACCCAGCGTTTCTCATGATGTACTCTGCATAGAAGTTAAATAAGCAGGGTGACAATAAACAGCCTTGACGTACTCCTTTTCCTATTTGGAACCAGTCTGTTGTTCCATGTCCAGTTCTAACTGTTGCTTCCTGACCTGCATACAGATTTCTCAAGAGGCAGGTTAGGTGGTCTGGTATTCCCATCTCTGTCAGACTTTTCCACAGTTTATTGTGATCCACACAGTCAAAGGCTTTGGCATAGTCAATAAAGCAGAAAGAGATGTTTTTCTGGAACTCTCTTTCTTTTTCCATGATCCAGTGGATGTTAGCAATTTGATCTCTGGTTCCTCTGCCTTTTCTAAAACCACCTTGAACCTCAGGGAGTTCACGGTTCACATATTGCTGAAGCCTGGCTTGGAGAATTTTGAGCATTACTTTACTAGCATGTGAGATGAGTGCAACTGTGCGGTAGTTTGAGCATTCTTTGGCATTGCCTTTCTTTGGCATTGGAATGAAAACGGACCTTTTCCAGTCCTGTGGCCACTGCTGAGTTTTCCAAATTTGCTGGCATATTGAGTGCAGCACTTTCACAGCATCATCTTTCAGGATTTGAAATAGCTCCACTGGAATTCCATCACCTCCACTAGCTTTGTTCGTAGTGATGCTTTCTAAGGCCCACTTGACTTCACATTCCAGGATGTCTGGCTCTAGATTAGTGATCACATCATCATGATTATCTGGGTTGTGAAGATCTCTTTTGTACAGTTCTTCTGTGTATTCTTGCCACTTCTTCTTAATATCTTCTGCTTCTGTTAGGTCCATACCATTTCTGTCCTTTATCGAGCCCATCTTTGCATGAAATGTTCCCTTGGTATCTCTAATTTTCTTGAAGAGATCTCTGGTCTTTCCCATTCTGTTGTTTTCCTCTATTTCTTTGCATTGATTGCTGAAGAAGGCTTTCTTATCTCTTCTTGCTATTCTTTGCAACTCTGCATTCAGATGCTTATATCTTTCCTTTTCTCCTTTGCTTTTCGCCTCTCTTCTCTTCACAGCTATTTGTATGGCCTCCCCAGACAGCCATTTTGCTTTTTTGCATTTCTTTTCCATGGGGATGGTCTTGGTCCCTGTCTCCTGTACAATGTCACGAACCTCCTTCCATAGTTCATCAGGCACTCTATCAGATCAGGCCCTTAAATCCATTTCTCACTTCCACTGTATAATCATAAGGGATTTGATTTAGGTTATACCTGAATGGTCTAGCAGTTTTCCCTACTTTCTTCAATTTAAGTCTGAATTTGGCAATAAGGAGTTCATGATCTGAGCCATAGTCAGCTCCTGGTCTTGTTTTTGTTGACTGTATAGAGCTTCTCCACCTTTGGCTGCAGAGAATATAATCAATCTGATTTTGGTGTTGACCATCTGGTGATGTCCATGTGTAGAGTCTTCTCTTGTGTTGTTGGAAGAGGGTGTTTGCTATGACCAGTGCATTTTCTTGGCAAAACTCTATTAGTCTTTGTCCTGCTTCATTCCACATTCCAAGGCCAAATTTGCCTGTTACTCCAGGTGTTTCTTGACTTCCTACTTTTGCATTCCAGTCCCCTATAATGAAAAGGACATCTCTTTTGGGTGTTAGTTCTAAAAGGTCTTGTAGGTCTTCATAGAACCATTCAACTTCAGCTTCTTCAGCACTACTGGTTGGGGCATAGACTTGGATAACTGTGATATTGAATGGTTTGCCTTGAAGATGAACAGAGATCATTCTGTCATTTTTGAGATTGCATCCAAGTACTGCATTTTGGACTCTTTTGTTGACCATGATGGCTACTCCATTTCTTCTGAGGGATTCCTGCCCGCAGTAGTAGATATAATGGTTATCTGAGTTAAATTCACCCATTACAGTCCATTTTAGTTCGCTGATTCCTAGAATGTCGACGTTCACTCTTGCCATCTCTTGTTTGACCACTTCCAATTTGCCTTGATTCATGGACCTGACATTCCAGGTTCCTATGCAATATTGCTCTTTACAGCAACACCACATGCTAAGAAGTTAAGAAGAATTTGTGATTATAACACAAAATAGAGGGAGTTGAAATAGCTTGTTGGTAAACAGAGGATATTTTCTTTCTACTTTTTGTCTAATCGCTCAGTTGTATCCAACTCTTTGAGACCCCATGGACTGCAGCATGCCATGCCTCCCTGTCCATCATCAACTCTTGGGGCCTACTCAAACTCATGTCTGTTGAGTCAGTGATGCCATCCAACCACCTCATCCTCTGTCGTCCCCTTCTCCTCCTGCCTTCAATCTTTCCCAGCATCAGGGTCTTTTCAAATGAGTTAGTTCTTTGCATCAGGTGGCCAAAGGATTGGAGTTTTAGCTTCAGCATCAGTCCTTCCAATGAATATTCAGGGTTGATTTCCTTTAGGATTAACTGGTTTGATCTCCTTGGAGTCCAAGGGACTCTCAACAGTCTTCTCCAACACCACAGTTCAAAAGCATCAGTTCTTTGGTGCTCAGCCTTTTTTTATGGTCCCGCTCTGACATCTGTGACTGACTACTACAGTCATGACATGACTACTGGAAAAACCATAGCTTTGACTACATAGCCCTTTGTTGGCAAAGTGATGTCTCTGCTTTTTAATACACTGTCTGTTCATCATGGCTTTTCTTCCAAGGAGCAAGTAATTCCACAAAATATTTTAAAAAAAAAAAAAGAGAGAGAGAGAGAGACTCTAAGAGAACCTCTAAATTCTGTCAGACTCTTCTTTGAAGTCTTGGTTTCTGATTGTTCCCTGTGCTTTCCGCTATAGAACTTGAGAGACTTGGATGACCGAGTGGTAAGGTGGGAACTGACATCTTTTAAGGGGAAAGTACGCAGATGAAGAGGATTCATCTAAACTCTCGGGAGGAAAGTCTGTCAGCTTGCAAGAAATAGACTTAGCCTCTCTTTCTCACTGGAACCACTGCTTCTGGTTTCCTGGACAATCTCTTCACATGTGAGGTTCCTGAAAGGCAGTGGTAAACTTGTAGACTGATGGGCTGCATCCTTTCCTTAAACTCCTCTTCCACTTCTATCCTCAGCCTCCCCTCCATACCACCTGACGCAACATCCAGTGAGCAGTAGGAATGAAAGTTAACTAACTTTTCAAATGATCGGATTACATACAATGTTTACATTCAAATGAGTGTTTTGACCTTCACAGTGACTTCTCATGGTGCTCCAAAAATTATAGTGATGTTGTTGGTGCTGAAATCATTTTAAACCCTCCACATTATGAACCTCTTTCTGTTCCTACAGAGGGTTTTATATAATCCTTTCAAGGGGCAAAAGTTGATTGACCAGATATATCTACAGGGAACCTACAATGAAATTGCACTTACCTGGAATACGAGCATTGTCGCCACTGCCTGCAGCCCCAAAGGCTGAGATCAGACTTTTGCAGGGTACTCGGAACTCATTACTCATACACACATACTGAAAAGATGATGTTACCACCTTCAATAGCTTCTGCGTTACTTTACGGCGAAAATCATGTTTTCTATTTTTTTGTCCAAAAGGTTATTTACCAAACCAATACTTCTGACAGCTTCCAGTTCACTTTGATTTTTTAATCGCTTGCCCTTTTGGGAAAGACAATTCAAATAAAGCAGGACTCGGGTCAAGCAGACCTGTTGCTTGGGGGTCGGCTGCAGCTCTGCAGCCCTTGTGCTGCTTCGCCTTTGTTGCTATTGCTGTTGATGGTGGAATGATCCGAGGGAAGGGGTGAGTAGGAGCAGGGATGATTACATCTCTGCTTTTGGACATTTTGCAAATTGGAGTGATTTACCTGGTATGTAACTGTTCTCTCTCTCACGTTCTTTTTAAGACAGATATAGAACATGTAAGAGAGCATGTTGGCAGCCATAGGAATTAGACTGTTTGGTTATTTACACGCTCTGCTACCTGGAAGAGTGTTACTTAATTGATTACTGGAAGTGTGTTCAGACCTGCGTCAGTCTGGTTTCTCTGCAAAGCAGACTCTGAATGATGAGCACGGGAGGTTCACTGCGTGCTCCTCCAGATGGTACAGGGCGAGCCCCAGACCACTGGGCAGACGTGGCCGAGATTCAGTCAAGGGTCAGCCTGATGAGGGGTCCTGTGGCAAAGGTCATCCTTAGGAAGAGTCCTGTTTGGGGAGGAAACAGCCAAGCCCTTGAAAGCGACTATGATCAGTCATTGACTAGAGGGTCTCCAAGAAGACCACGACCTCAGTTCCAGCTCCTGCTGGCACCACAGCTGGAGTCCGTCAGCCGAAATCCCTCCTTATGACTGGACGGTAAGGTCTTTCTTGAAGGAGATCCAAGCAGCCCCCCTCCATGGCTGCCCTGGTCCCCGAGTATGTCCTTCAGCTGTGGTCCTTTCTCCTAACATCCTCACCTTAGGGAGAGAAGTCACACAGAAATACAGGGAGGAAGGAAGAGTCTAATAGTGGCTTTTGAGCTCCCAAATAATTGAAGTTTTTTGCAGTTTTTTCTGCAAATTTTTTTTGGTGGGGCCATGCCATGAGGCTTGTGGGATCTTAGCTCCCAGACCAAGGGTCACACTCGTGCCCCCTGCAGTAGAAGCACAGAGGCCCAGCTGGACTGCCAGAGACATCTCCCAAAGAGTCTTTTGATGTGCATGGCTGTGACAGTTCCTTGAAAGAAAAGTCACTGTGTTTACCAAAAGCCCATCATGTCCAGTGAAAGAGAGAATAGGACAATTCTGTGGGCAGAGAAGTTTGCTGCCTACTTCCAGATGGGGAGAAAGGAAAGTGAGAGTGAAGAAGGAGCAGGAGAAGCTAAAGCCCGGGCTGAATCTGGGTCAGGAGGGGGACAGAGGAGAGAACCCAGGTACGAGGGGCCTGAGAGCCTGGCCTGGGATGGCACAGGCCCTTGGTCTCTCGCCAGTGGACTGAGAATCCCGCTGGCACACTGCCCACAAGCCTGCAGACGTCTGCCCAGAAGAGGTGCATCTGGGCAACTCATTCACAAAAAAGGGGACACTTTTCCTCTAATTTACACAAAGTTCCTTGGATACCAGCAGGGGCCAATGCTTTGCCTTCTGGATGAAGTCTGAGAAAATCACAAGACCTCAGAAGACCCTCCATCCAAGCAGGCACAGAGGGAGTGAATGCCAGCTGGCCTGCTTATAATCCGGAGCCTGGAGCTTCCGGACCGGGTCCTGGAGCGCAGTGCTGGGAAGTCTAGAACTTCTCCCTTCCAGGCCCAGTGCGGTGCTAAGAGGGGCCTGAAACCGGAAGACCTGGAGAGGTTTTAAAGTAGAAAAAGGAACTTATTCTGGAGGAGTAAGGAACTGAGGCCCAAGGAGCATATGACAATTAGTGGACCACAAGTGAGGGGCAGAGCTGGCTGATTTCCATTCCCCTCCACGCAGTACATGAACCCTGGGGACTCAGCAATAGCTCCGGGGACAAGTGGGAAGGATTGTTTAGGGAAAGAGGGCAATTCCTTAAACGCAATGAGTTTAAATGTCTGCCATCCAAAAGACTAGGAACCCAGAATAGTTGAGTGGTAGAAATATTAAGGATATATGTTTGTTTTCATACCTGAGCTTGTGACCTGAAAATATCAGGACCTCTTATTAACTCAAAACTGAGGTTCCAAGACAAAGTGAATTGCCAAAGATCTTCAAAACAGTTACGTGCAAAAGCAGTACTCACACTCGGGCTTTTGGACATCAGCCCCAGTGTTCTTTACCTTAACACTTTCTCCCTGCACCCTGTTAGGAAACTCAGCTGACACTGTGTGGTGTTTGGCACACAGCAGGTGCTAGATAAATGCATGCTAGTGAATGCTAATTGACTCATTTATTGCATCCCTGAAGGTCCAATTAGCTGCACACACAAGGCTGAAAGGCTTTAGTGCTGGGTTTTAATTAGCAAACCAGGATGCGCCTAAGTGCCTTAGAGAAAGGGAGAGAGGCAGCTGATACCAGGATTTTAAATGATCAGAACCACTGATCTGTTTACACACATGATGCCAGAATCTCACTGGTGAGTGTTTACAGAAACATTGTTAACATCCAAAGTGCCGGGCATAGAGCTGGAACCTTGAAACGGCAGTGCTGGATGCCCGTCTCTTTCCTGTGAGGACACCCCCACCGCTGAGCTCAGACACGGGACTGCTCAGTGGCGAGGCTATTTTGACATTAGCATCCCTCCAACTGTTTACCTCCCAGCCTTGAAGTCTGGGAACCAGACCAACTTATTTTATATTTCAAATGCGAAGTGTTTAGCATAACTACATTGATTCCCAAAGTCAATTCTACTTTAACTCACACACAAACATACACAAAAGAAAATGCGCAGATTTCTTAATGGACTCATTTTAAGAGCCAAATATTTAGTGTTTGAAATGAAGCTGTTCAGAAACAAAAACAACCCAAATGTCCATCAGCAGAGGAATGGATAAATAATAGTGGTGCATTCAGATGTGGAATGCTACACAGTACTATAAGAGGATAAACTACTGATCTATACAATATAAGTGCATCACCGTGCATAAGTATGTCATAGTACAGAATAGCATGGATGACTCTCAATTATGTTGAGCGAAAGAGGCCAAGTTGCAAAAACCAAAATTGTACATTTATATAAAGTTCTAGAATAGGCCAAACAAATACTTGTTGAAAAAAAAGAAAAGTGGTTGCTTCCAGGATGAAGACTGTCTGGAAAAGGACACGAGGGAACTTTCTGAGTCGTAGAATTGTCTGTTTAGGATCTTTGGGTTTTACTGCAGCCAGATTATACCTCAAGAAAAAGAAATCAATTGAATTTTAAAAAGTGAAGCTCTACTCAAACCGGTGCTCTGTGACAGCCCAGAGGGATAGGATGGGAGGGAGGTGGGTTCAGGAAGGGGGACATGTATGTGTATACCTATGGCTGATTCTTGTTGATGTATGGCGGAAACCAACATAATAGTGTAAAGCAATTACCCTCAAATTTTAAAAAAAATTTAGAAAAACTTGAAAAAAAATTGAAGCTCTAATAAAAGATTGGAGAGATGGTTGCAGGTGGAGACTTCAGAAGGCTACCCTGCTAACTTGTCTCCAAGGCCGTGTGTCCTTTCTCTGGCAGTCTGGCTGCCAGGGAAAGAAGTGTTGGGTAATTTTCTTAGTGGACAGATATTAGGCAATAGAACTCTTCGGATAATTTGTTTGCTAGCTGTGCGGAGGATATTTTAATTCATCTTTAATATAGAAAGCTTCAGTTTCTAGATCTGTAAAATGGGTATATTTGCAGTAACTATTTTGGTTATTGATTGCTGTGAAACAAACCACCCTACAAATTGGTGGCTTAAAACTATAATTTATTACATCACAATGTAGGATAACTAAGTAGTTCTTTTGCTTTACATGGAGTATATATATATATATATATATAATATATATATAAGTTTTAGGTGAACCACATGAATTCACGATTTTTAAAGATCATATTGCACTCATAGTTATTATAAAATATCGGCTGTGTTCTCCACGCTGCGCGCTATATCTTCGTAGCTTATTTAGTTTACACATAGTAGTTTGTACTCACCTCCTCTTTTTAAAAGAAACTTGGAGTCGAAGATTGCAGCTGAAGTTATGGTATTTTAGAGTCTGGAGTTGACTCCGGGTTTGTTACTGAACTTTCTGATCTTGTATATACTAGGACTTAGGCTGGGGTTATTATAAGGATCAAATCAAGCTCCACACAGATAACAGAAAAATCATAAACCACTATATGAATGTATAGCATGATGGCTATTACTGCCACTTGATGTGAAAGCCTCAATTAGAGCTTTTACAGTTGACTTAGAAGGCTAGGGTTCCCTCAGTCACGACATGTGGAGTAGATAACGCTGTACTCCTACAGTGACTTCTGCAGGTTTTATGTGAAAATTGTAACTTGTTTACGTTTGACCATGTGCATTTCCTCATCCTCACCCCACACGCCAGCACATTTCCCATTTACCCCAGTCTGTAGCGCTACCCCACCGTAAAGTGCCCTTGTATCTTCATTTAAACTGTATTTGGACAAGCACCAGGGTGGGAGGGGTGGGGCCAGCGTGAAAAGAAAAGGTGCATCGTCCCCTTTAAATCATTGCCTTGGCTTGTTTCAACGTGAAATACTCAGGATTTTCATTTTTGCCAAGTCAGCTCATTTGCTTCCCCCTCCCCCTGCCGCCCCCCAATTATCTTTTGATAGCTGCATTTGCTGAACGAATTTTACTTTAGCTTCATAAAAAAAGGAGCACAGCTAAATAGACTTTGAAACCATCTGTTTGGAACTTAGTCATGATGTATCGGTGCCTTTTTCTAGATGATAAAAACTTGGAAATGCTAAGTGTAGATTGAAAGCAATATCTCGCTAATTTAATGCACAGGTGTCTAAGGCACTGCTGGCAAGACGGACAAGGGGATTTAGAGGCTGCATGTCACTGCCTTAGGCTTTAGAAAATTAAAGAACTCCGGCGAGACAAGAAGAGAAGAACATTCCTCTAGGTTTCTGGCTTTTTGTTAGTAATCCATGTGAAGTATCTGAGTACATTTAGCACACATTATTTGTCAAATACTTCTAGGAATTGTAGAATTAATTAAAGAGAACAGACTTTTGTAATGCCTGTGTAAGCTTAGCAGTTCTCTTCATAGGAGAAAATGCTATCCAAATTCAAATGTTGCAGAAACATATGGCTGACAACTTGGCTTTAAGATGAGACACAAGCTGGCATAGTGTTTTCAGCTGTGGACCCTGTAATTTGGCAGAACTCTGTTCAGATATTTATTCCACCATTTCCTTGGTATGTGACCCACAATTACATTCTCATAAGCTTCAGTTTCTAGATCTGTAAAATGGGTATTTTTGCAGTAACTATTTCAGTTATTGATTGCTGTGAAACATACCGCCCCACAAATTGGTGACTTAAAACTATAATTTATTACATCAAAATGTAGGACAACTGAGTGGTTCTTTTGCTTTACATGGTATCAGATGTGACATTAGATTAAGTCCTAGGAGGCTCCAGTCATCTGGCGGCTAGACTGGGAACTCAGAGTTCCAGTGACCAGGGGGCCCTGGTTCTTCTCCAGGGGCATGTCATCTGACTTCCAATAAAGAACATTCCAAGAAGAAAGTGGGAGCTTTCAGGCCAGTGAAGGGCTGAGCTCAGAATTGGCACAGCACCATTTCTGCTGTATTCTACTGATCAACTGTGAAGAGGAAATAAAATTTGAACATTTTCTGAAAGAAAGTTGAAAAGTGAAAGTTAGTCACTCAGTCATGTCCGACTCTTTGCGATCCCATGGACTGTAGCCCACCAGGCCCTTCTGCCATGGAACTCTCCAGGCAAGAATACTAGAGTGGGTTGCCATTTCCTCCTCCAGGGAATCTTCCTGACCCAGGGATTGAACTTGAGTCTCTCGCAATGCAGGCAGATTCTTTACCATCTGAGCCTTATTAACATTGATATTATGCCAGTCCTACTGTAGTTTAGATGATAGGAAATGGCATTAGGCCATCTAAAATTAAGGCTTGGGGGACTGAAAAATCTATAGTGATGACATATTTAAGATCAATTAAAAAATCAAAATGGAGTAACCGTTGTTCAGACACCCTAAAGGGAGCCAGGTGGCCATTGTGGATTTGCTTTCAGACACTATTCCTCCCAGAGAAGGTGATGGCGACCCCACTCCAGCACTCTTGCCTGGAACATCCCATGGACGAAGGAGCCTGGTGGGCTGCAGTCCATGGAGTGGCTAAGAGTCAGACATGACTGAGCGACTTCACTTTCACTTTTCACTTTCATGCATTGGAGAAGGAAATGGCAACCCACTCCAGTACTCTTGCCTGGAAAATCCCATGGACAGGGGAGCCTGGTAGGCTGCAGTCCATGGAGTGGCTACGAGTTGGACACTACTTTCACTTTTCACTTTCACGCATAATGGCACCCAACTCCAGTATTCTTGCCTGGAGAATCCCAGGGACGGGGTAGCCTAGTGGGCTGCCGTCTATGGGGTCGCACAGAGTCGGACACGACAGAAGCGACTTAGCAGCAGCAGCAGTATTCCTCCATCATGCAGAAAGTGTATTTTCTGAACTGTATCAGATTTGAGGCCGTATCAGCTGTTTCACAGTGTCTGCCAGGGCCTGCTGGCTGCAACCTTGTAGCTTCAAATTCCCGCCCTACCCACCCCACTCCCACCCTCACAAGTGTGTAATGATTTTGAACCTCAACTCATCCTCGCTTTGCAGGCACCCTTACTTCTTGGCAGCTCCAGTCTAACTCTGGACAAAAAATGCATGTGACCTTGTGAGGTTTTGTTGCCTTTCTAAGTTTTCCCCATTTTGTGGTTCAGCAGAACACAAATCAATTGCTTTTGAATCTGTGTCTCCTAGACTACAGTCCTAACAAGCCCCCCAAAACGCCTCTTTATCTCCATCAGGTCTTCATTTCTCGAATTCTGGTTAACAGTAGGCACTGTAAATATAGATCTTCGGTATCCGGTTAACCAGCCTCACTTGATAGTTAGAGAAACTGAGTCCCACAGAGAAGCATAACCTCCTGAAGGTCACACAGCTCTTGATAGAGTTCAGTTTAAAAATGAATCTCCTACCTAGTCCATTCTTCTTCACAGCAGGCATTTTCTTTGCTTCCCCAGGGTCTCAGTTCCTCTATTTGTAAATTGGAGCTAACAGTGAAACGCTTTCCTTAAAGTGCCATTGTAACGATTCAGTGCATTAGTGGATGTAAAGTGTTCACTACAATGTCTGACAATAAGTACATTCTCACTAATTGCTAGACGCTACTTCTACAACATTTTTCAGTGGCTATGAGAGAGTGGCTGGAATTCAGTGGATAACTTCAGACTTCCATAAACCAAGAAATCACCCTATCTCTTTAAAACTAGTCACTTTCCCATATCTGTTAATTTCTCTCCAATAACCTTTAGAATCTATTCACTTCTCCCCAAGCCCTGTGTGTGTGTGTCTGTGTGTCGCTTAGTCATGCCCCGCTCTGTGACCCCATGGGCTGTAGCCCGCCAGGCACCTCTGTGGAATTCTCTGGGCAAGAATATTGGAGTGGGTTGCCTTTCCCTGCTCCATGGAATTGTTCTGAGCCAGGGATTGAACCCAGGTCTTTTGCATTGCAGGCAGATGCTTTACTGTCTGAGCCACCAGGGAAGCCCCATGCCCTATGTTGCTATCTTAATATTCATGCCATTTCAAACTGAGGTCGTGGCAACAGCCTCTTAGTTGATCTTCTAAGCCTCTAAGAGTTCTCAGACAATTTTTAAAATATGAAAATAATTCAATAAAATAATAAGTAAATAAATGACGTTTAATTCAGGAGCAGATGGCGGTAATATAGCAGTGAAGACTGCTGGATGTCTAACCAGCACCGATCGCCAATTACTTTCTTCTTAACAGGAAAACCCTTCTTTAATTTTGTTCAGATATTCACCCTTCCTTCCTACAATCGAAGGCCTAAGGGAAAGCTGAACCACTTCCTTGTCCAAAGAATGTTTGATTAGGTTAAGGGCAATTTTTCTCAAAAAGGGTCTTGACATTTTAGGTGGTACCATTCTTCTTTGTGAAAAACTGTCCATATATCACTGGACATTTAGCAGTCTAGGTATTTTATGCTAAATATTAAGAGCCATCTAGTCATTGTGACCACCAAAAATTGCCAAATAGTTTAACTGTCTAATTTGTGAACCACTAGTCTAAAGGTTCAGAGTAGGCATGTGATCCAATTCTGATGATTAAGAGATAAAGAAAATTGTAGGTCCATCCATATCTCTGGGCTTCCCTGGTGGCTCAAATGGTAAAGATTCCACCTGCAATGCAGGAGATTTGGGTTGGATCCCTGGGCTGGGAAGATCCCCTGGAGGGGATCCCCTGGAGGAGGGCATGGCAACCCACTCCAGTATTCTTGCCTGGAGAATTCCATGGATAAAGGAGCCTGGCGGGCTGCATTCCATGAGATCACAAAGAGTCGGACAGGACTGAGCAACTAAGCACGCATCATCCATATCTCTAGAAAAGATCCACTTTTGTCTCTTTTTATGGCTGAGTAATATTCCACTGTGTGTGTGTGTGTGTGTGTGTGTGTGTGTGTGCGCGCGCGCACGCGCGTTACATCTTCTTTATCTGTTCATCTGTTGATGGGCACCTAGGTTGCTTCCCTGTCCTGGCTATTGTAGACAGTGCTGCTTTGAACATTGGGATGCATGTGTCTTTTGGAAGCATGGTTCTCTTTGGATATATGCCCAGGAGTGGGATTGCTGGGTCATATGCTAGTTCTACTTTCAGTTTTTTAAAGAAACCTCCACAAAGGTCCCAAGAGAGATGCTCTTTTCCTCTCAGTTATGTCATGTCTGTGCTGATCATCTTGAACTGCCACCTACGACCATCCTGAAAATGAAACTACCCCAAGCCTGGTGGACTGGAAGAAATGCCAAACTCTGGTTGCTGACTTTCTAAATCAAATAACTCTAAGGCTTACACCCTCTTGGGACTTCTTTTGATGTTAGAGCACAAATTTTTAACACTTAAACCAGTTTGAAATGACATTTCTGTTACTTGCTGCTGAAAGCACCCTAAATAATCTATATAATATATTTGGTCCTTAAACCCACCTAGAAGTAAGGGGAATTTTCATCTAGACTGGTCATTGTTTTTGAGAGGTAAAACCAGATCTGTATTACAAAGCACTTCTCTCTCTCTTTCCTCCTAATCCATTCAGAGAATTGATTTTAAAACTGAGAAAAATCATTTGGAAAAAAATAGCATGCAACTTTGTTGACTCAACCAAATATATATTGATTTTTTTGCTAGATGGAAGGAGAAATATTGTTCTATCTCCTACAGCTTACTGGTTGGATTAGCTCTTTGCTATTTCTAGATTTATCCGTTATCTTCCTGATTCCTCTCCCTCATTTCCTCTTTTGTTTTAATGGAAGGTAACTCCTTTTGGGGGCAGCTGGAATGGAGGTCAATCTCAACTTTTAGGGGTTATACGCAACAGAAAAAGTTGAACAGACCTTTTGGTTAGCATTGGAAGGAAAACTTCTATCCAAAGAAACAGCTATCTGCATCTGTAAGCAAAAGAAAATACTAGCTACTCTTTATAACCGATTTCACGGTTTAGTTTTGTCTTTGAATCCCAGGCCACGGGAAGGGAAGGTCTGTACAGCCCAAACAGAGACAAGCAGAGAAACTCAGCTTAAAGTAAAAGACTTCTGCAAAGTTGGTTTTTTCCCGTGTGTAATTCAAGGTGGAAGTTACATGAAAGCATGAATTATAACGCTGACACGTTCTTTCAGAACTTAGGCAGAAATAGGAAATGCATCCTTTGATGTATTTCTTTTGGACAAACTTTTGTCTAGATCACAGTGGACAGGGGTTTCAGTTCCCCAGGTCTTGAGTCTGTTCCTTGAAGAAGATAAACTTTTTCCTGGCACATGTAGATGAGAGAAAAATCTACATTCCTTTGAAGACTGTTTGGCTATTCGCGGTGCATTCCTGAAAGGCTGTCAGTCTGTTCTAACTGAACTTAGGTAATTGAAATTTCCTGGCAGTGAGAGGAGCAGGTGGAGGGGAGGAAGAGGCTGGCTTGGGGCAGGAATGAGGGCTGGGGCGGGGACGGGAGGGTCTGAAAGTGTCCTCTGGAGTCTCCACCACCAGCACACTCCCTCCATCCTCTCACACAGACAGCATCCTTGTGAGCCCACAAGGCATCTCTCCCACCGTGGCACACACTGTGGCTACCCGGATAGCATGACTAGCGTGATACACGAGCATTCCAGGATTTCTCGGCTTGCTCCAACATTGATCTGAGTAATTAAAAGGTCTCTATGCTGCTTTTGGTAGAATGGATTTATCATCTTCCCTTCTTCAAAAGATTAATATTATCTATTGTTACTGTTAAAAGTCTGTCCTGGGCATTTTTCTTTTTCTTTTCTTTTCCCCTCCTCCCTTCCTTCCTTCCTTTCCTCCTCCCTCCCGTTTTCTTCTTCTTCCTTCCTTTCTTTTCCTTTTTTAAATATTGTGACTGCCGTGCATCTCATCCCCATTCGTATCACTGAAAGATTCCAGAATGCACTTCTCACTCCAGAAACATCAAATTGGAGCCCTTTGGTCACAATCTTGTAGGAAGGGCTCAGACATGTGAAATGAGTTTGACACTCAGACTGGACTTTGGGTCCAGAGCTGGTGATAAATGAGAGGCGAGTCCTTTCTGTTGGTCCATCAGGACCTTTTCCTGGTACAGCCCCACCAGCAGCAGCCTGCTGTGTGCCCCTCCAGCAGGGAGCAGGGCTGTGTCCCGCGCGTATTCAGTGTCTGACCATGGTCCCTGCCGTGGTCCCAGGACTGATTCTGTAGCAGGGCTTATGATGAGCCTGGCTACCTAACGACTCTACAGGCTGCTGTGATCAGTTATTAATGTAACACAGCTGTCTCCATCTTTTAATATGTGTTTCATGAGCCATCAGAGTTTTCTACTGTCTTCTAAATTCCTGCTCTGTCTTGTGAAGAATCGTTAAATCAATAGTTTTCAGCTGGGGAGGATTTTGTCCTGTGGAGGATACTTGACTTAATTCTCCCTGTCTTTTGAATGTTTTAGGTAGCTTGCTTATCTTTCATGATCTTGGAATCACGGCCGTATGCACAAGATAACTTACGGGGTCCAGCAGCATCGTCCCCTCTGCTGGGGTATATGATCTAGGGGTGCCCCTGTGTGGGTAGAGTGGGACCCCTGATGTGGCAAGCTTCTAGGCAGGGCTGGGCCCTGCCTGGTTGGCTGCCCGGCCATGCCCCAGAGGCCGCAGCCACAGGACCTTGGACAGAACCAGGTCCTAGCTCTGCTGGCTGTGGGCCTGGGGACCCTGGGCAGCTGGCTGCAGGGCCTGGGGTGTTCCAGGGCTGGGGCTCGCTGGCTGGTGGGCAGGTAAGCTCCCAGCACTGATGAGACAGAGGGAGCACTCCAAAATGGTACCTGCTGTTTGGTAGAATCAGCTCCCTGTTCTGGCAGCTATGTTGCTAGAGGAGTCCCCTTTGCTTCCTGCCTCTCAGGGAGGCTCTCGGAGACCAGCAGAGGGTCTAACCCAGGCCCCTTCCCAGTGCCTGTCTGCCCCAGGACCAGACCATGTGCCATTTAGCATGTACCCTCGAGGAGCAGAGCCTCTTTTTCCTACAGCCCTCTGGCTCCCCAGAACCGCACCTGCAAAGCCAGGCATCCTGGGGCTGCTCTTCCTGAGGCAGGACCCACAGGCTGGGAAGCCTGACATGGGACTCAGAGCCCTCACTCCTTGAGCAGAACTTCTACAGTCGTAAACATCCTCTTGCTTTGTGGGCTATCCACCTCGATGGGTGGGTCCTGACTACACCGTGTCTCTGCCCCCTCACTCATCCCATGGGGCCCCTTTTTTATATCTTTAGTTGTGGAAGATCTTTTCTGCTAGTCTTCTCTATGATCAATGGCATTTGGAGAGAGAAAAGAGAAATGGAATCTTGGACATATCAGAGGGGTATAGAGAATGGCATCACCAACTCCATGGACACGAGTTTCAGCAAGCTCTGGAAGTTGGTGATGGACAGGGAAGCCTCATGTGCTGCAGTCCATGGGGTCACAAAGAGTCAGACACGATTGAGCAACTGAACTGAACTGATGGAGAATTTGGGGTCAGTTCTCAGAACACTTCTCTTGGAAAAGTACTGTGCTAGATCTTAGGGTAGAGAGATATGAATAAACATTGCTTGGTCACTTCAGTCGTATCTGACTCTCTGTGATCCCGTTGACTGTAGCCCACCAGGCTCCTCGGTCCATGGGATTCTCCAGGCAAGAATACTGGAGTGGGTTTCCATTTGGTAGAATCAGCTCCCCATTTTGGCAACTATGTTGCAGGGGGTCTTCCTGACCCAGGGATTGAACCTGCGTCTCTTACATCTCCTGCATTGCAGGTGGATTCTTTACCACTAATGCTACCTGGGAAGCCTTACTTTTGCATTGTCTATGAGGAAAGGATTTACAAACAGCATGATTGAGAAGGAATGTTTTCATTTCAAACGGGATTTAATTTTTAAAAGAGTTGTTTATATGCCCATAGTACATGTACTTATGAATAGGGTTTCATTAATGTCAAGTTAACTGAAGATTCCTGTAAATTATGTATTCTGTCATCCAGGTTCATCTTAATTTTTTAAAATACCATCATTCATCAAAAGGTTAATCTGATTAGTGGGGGGGGCGGTTATTTTTACAATGCCTTTTGAGATAAGACCATTATGGCAATTATGTTCAGTTTGGAGCCAGGGGTCTAAAGAAAATTTCTCATCCTTTCATGGGAAAGCTTTTCCTAAAGAGGATGAGTGCATTTTATCTCAATATTTTCCTGCATCCCTCCCATCTGTTAGATTTCTCGACTATATTTTGACAGTCGTGGTCATCCACACTGGGCTCAGGGCTCAAAGCAATCAATATCACATCCTGAAATTCAAGCCCTTTATACTTCCTTCCTGAAATTCAAGCCCTTTACACTTCCTCAATAGCTCAGTTGGTAAAGAATCTGCCTGCAAAGCAAGAGGCCCCAGCCAATTCCTGGGTTGGGAAGATCCGCTAGAGAAAGGATAGGCTACCCACTCCAGCATTCTTGGGTTTCCCTTGTGATTCAGCTGGTAAAGAATCCGCCTGCAATGCGGGAGACCTGGTTTTGATCCCTGGGTTGGGAAGATCCCCTGAAGATGGGAAAGGCTACCCACTCCAGTATTCTGGCCTGGAGAAGTCCATGGACGGTCCACGGAGTCACAGAGTCAGACATGACTGAGCAACTTAAAAAAAAAAAAACCAAAAAGGTATTATTCCACACTAAAATTTCAAGAACCAAACATACCAGTATCGTGTATGAAATTAGCATCTTCCAATGATTGAATGACAGTGTTTACAGTTTTTCTAAAATATAAGCATCTTGAGGACAGGAGTTATGTTGAGCTCATCTTTATTAACCCCAGCCACTTGGAAAAACACAGGTGCTTAAAGAGCAACTATCTGGACTGAATTCGTGGAAGAATTAGAATGCTTGATGAACTTAGACTAGCTTTCACCGACCAATGCATAGAATCAAAAACAACTCTCTAGTGAACTCCCAACTGAATACCAGAGGAATTATGGTATTATTTTTGTTGTTCTCTACATACAAACCACCAGACTAGATACAGAATCTTGGAAAATATTTACATGAGATTTCTTTTTCTTGATTGGAGTGTGAATTTCCAAAAATCTTCCCAAGATAAGAAATCCACTTTCTCATTTTACCTAATTGGTCAACACTTTAGTAATTGGAAAGATGCTAAGAGATGCCATTCAGTACAAAATTATGGCTCTCAGTGGTTGTTGTAAAAGTGACATTAACTGGAAATAATAATGACTGTTAATCTGTGAATAAATGGTAGCAGGAAGCGCACCAGACAAAATGCATCCTCTGAGGTCTGGGTTCATGGCGTTTAGACCTGATCCCAGTCACTCTCCAAAGAAATGTGCAGAGCTCCTGAACTGTAAAATATTTGAAATACTATAGGAAGCTCAGCAATTAATTGAAAGACATTGGACACCTACCCTATTCTCTACCATTACAGGCTTACCAGTGTTAGCTGATCAGTAGTGTCCAACTCTTTGCGACCCCATGGAACCCACCAGTCTCCTCTGTCCATGGAATTCTCCAGGCAAGAATACTAGAGTGTGTTACCATTCCCTTCTCCAGGGGATCCTCATGACCCTGGGATCAAACCCAGATCTCCTGCATTGCAGGCAGATTCTATATCATCAGAGCCCACCAGGGAATCACAGGCTTATAAGCGGAATTCATAAATAGTATTGTGGAGAAGGCAATGGCACCCCACTCCAGTACTCTTGCCTGGAAAATCCCATGGACGGAGGAGCCTGGTAGGCTGCAGTCCATGGGGTCGCTAAGAGTCAGACACGACTAAGCAACTTCCCTTTCAATTTTCACTTACATGCACTGGAGAAGGAAATGGTAACCCATTCCAGTGTTCTTGCCTGGAGAATCCCAGGGACGGGGGAGCCTGGTGGGCTGCCATCTATGGGAGTCACACAGAGTCGGACACGACTGAAGCAACTTAGCAGCAGCAGCATAAATAGTATTGACATGAGAAGCCTAATAAAAGACTGTTGTGGCGACTCAGTGGTGAAGAACCCACCTGCCAATGTGGGAGATGTGGGTTCTGCTCATTCGTTCTGCATTCTGCTCACTTTTACCCTCTAGGAAGCATTTCTATTCTGACTTTGCTTTGGAGGATCCTTTGATGAATAGTTATGGTGATGTCTTCTTTCTTTTATAATTTTATTTTCGGGTTTTGATCATTTTAAGTGGAGTAAGAATTGTTCATCTTCCTATGTTTGCTGTGAGGGATGCACATTATTTTGAGGCATGGATACTGTCAGGACATGAATTGTTGTAGCCTGCCTGGCACCAAGCCACATGGTGCTGTAATGCACACAGGCCTGAGGACTGGCTTTCTGGAGCTGCATGTGTGATGTCTCAAGAATGCAGAGGAGGAAGAAGGGGGTCACCATGTTTGTAAACCCCAAACACAAGCTCTAGTGCTCACCACCAGTCCCAGGATTTAATTAAAACTATTAGGAAAGCTTCAAGTCATAGAAACTTAATATAAAAGCAGAACTGAGCAAACTCTTTGGGCAAATGGAAGAGCTAGCTTTCTTCCTCCAGTGAACTGCCAAGGATTTAGTGTTTATCTTGCAACAGAATTAGACTATGTGTCCAGGTTTCAGAATGGAAGCTTTGTTTCTTTCTCATTTTTTCCCCTGGTGCATCCATCTAAATAGCTTAAAAGATTATCCTTGCTAATTCCCCATATCCTTTTTGCTTCTAGCCTTTTAGAGTGCCTGATCAGAACTCATAGTGGTCCCTTGGTATATGAAGCTGAGGCATACTGGAATCATTAAAAAGAATTACTGACCTTGGTTCTAATAAGATGTTCAGAAATTGCTGAAGGTACAGCGTATTTGTGTGTCAAAAGCATGGCTTTGGAAAAGATACACATCAGATGCCCCCTCCTCCCTCAGCCCCTGCCACCACACAGGTGGAAGAAGAGGTTTCTGTGATCTATGTAAACCTGGTGTAAGTATATTCTGCTGAGATGAGCTTGAAACGTTACACCGATCTTTCTCCTAATGAGTTTCAAGGGGGAAACGGGCTGTACAGCGTTTTCACATGCTGATGGAAGTTGCCTGAAATGGGAAGATTGCAAACGCCTCAATTCTTAGGTGCTGTGACCCTTCCCCTTTACACTGGAAAAAGACCCTGATGCTGGGAAAGATTAAGGGCAAGAGGAGAAAGGGGTGACAGAGGATGAGACAGTTGGATGGCATCGCTGACTCAATGGACATGAATTTGAGCAAACTCAGGGAGGTGGCAAAGGACTGGGGAGCCTGGGATGCTGCAGTCCGTGGGGTTGCAAAGAGCTAGGCACGACTGAGCGGCTGAACGACACCACCAACCCTTCCCCACCTGGAGAGAGGGAGAGAGATCCTCTGCTCTGTTACTGACTGCTTTTCACAGAAAGCGGAGTCGCTGATGTGATTTGCAAACTTGGTGCTTTCCAAGGGCCACCTTTTCCTAGGGGGCCAGGTAAGTCTCAGCAGCAGAGTCTGCTTTCAGCAACAGATCTGGGAGAGAGGAAAGCCTCACTGAGCTTTACAAACCTCAGTTCAGCCCTCCAGCCGTGCATCCTGTAGGGCACCCACAGGCCGTGGGCAGGGGCTGTTTCTTGTGCACTTGCCCAGGCATTAAGAAACACGTGCTGGGCTTCCCTGGTGACTCAGTGGCAAAGAATCCGCCTGCCAATGCCGGGGACTTGGATTCGATCCCTGGTCCAGGAAGATCCCATGTGCCTTGGAGCAACTAAGCCCATGATTCACAGCTACTGAAACCCGCGCACGCTAGAGCTCGTGGTCCGCAGCAGGAGACGCCGTGCGCCGCAGCTAGAGCGTGGCCTCCGCTCGCTGGAGCTAGAGCAAAGCCCACGCAGCAAGGAAGGCCCAGCACAGCAGTAAACAAATCAACAAAGAAAAGGTTTTAAAAACGAGCAGAAGCCAGTGCTGTGTCCTAGCACCGACCGTCTTGAGTACAGGTAGAGGGGAACGAGCAGCGGCTGGCTTCCAAGGCAGCGGCAGCTCCAGCCGAGGGCAGCCCTGTAGGCGTTGACTTCCGGTCTTGCTTCCAGCCCAGGCTCCTGTTTTCTCTCCACTCTGTATCACGTGGCCAATCACATTTCCCCTTCTGCTGTGATTTCCTGGGGAGTCCATGTCTATTGTCTGCGATGGGTAACAGATCCCCTGGGTGAGCCGCGGCTGATGGCCCAGAGCAGTTGAGGGGTTAAAGCCTGAATAACAGCCCTTGGATTCCACGTAGAAGGTGCCAGTGCAGTTCAGGCGTTGGTTTGTATTACAGGGGGGCAGCCCGTCCGACGTAGGTGAGTGGAAGCTGCCCACCCCATCTGCCTCCATGGTTCCTTCTCTGGTGACTAGGGCATTAAAAAAGGGGATAAAGAATTCCAAAGAACTGATTTCTTCACAGACTGAATGGACCTGTTGGTGACTGTCGAAGGGTACTAGCGCTTGTGTCTTTTTTATAGATGGGAACAACCTGGAGTCAGCAAGCTCACTGTTTAGAAAATTTTACTTTGGGGCATAGTTGATTTATAAAGCTATGTTAGTTTCAGGTGTACAGCAAGTTGTTCAGTTACACACACATATGTGTCTATTCTTTTTTAGGTTATTTTCTCATATCGGTTATTCTAGAACATTGAGTAGAATTTCCTGTGCTTAACACTAGGTCCCTGTTGATTATCTGTTTTATAAACAATAGTGTGCATATGTTCATCCCAAAAGTCTATCGACAGAGGAATGGATAAAGAAGATGTGGCCCGTATGTACAATGGAATATTACTCGGCCATTAAAAGGAATAGAAGGCAGATGGCTTTGTTTTATCCAGGCAAGAATACTAGAGTGGGTAGCCGTTCCCTTCTCCACAGGATCTTCCTGACTCAGGGATTGAACCTGGGTCTCCCACATTGCAAGTGGATTCTTTACCATCTGAGGCACCAGGGAAGCCCAAACTGGTGTTCACATCTCTGTCTCTGCTGTGACAATGCTGTATGACCTTGGGAAAGTTCTTCACCTTTCTGAGTCTCTGTTCCGTCCTCTGCAAATTGGGTGTAGTAACCAGCTCGTACTGTTTATTTTGAAGACTAAATAAGAAAATAGATGTTAAAGGCCCACTGTCAGTTGGTCATATAACAATTTTGTTACTGATGATTGATTATGATGGTTATTATTCATGTGTTCATTGTCATTAATGTTATTAGTGCTTTACTATATAAAGTTTACCCAAATCTATAATATTCTTGCTTATTTTTTCTCCTCCAGGAAAATATTAGAAGCTTCATTCTTGTGTATTTCGTTTGTCATTGTGTCCTGAATATCCAACATAGAGTAGGGCTAATATTTGTAGAACAAGCTTGTGCAACTGCTGTTATTCTACGCTTCTGCTTCCTGTTAATGCTGTTCTAGACCATGAGGCCAGCCCTGTTTATATATGCAGCCGAGAACCTAGCATGGTGTTTGGAAGAATGTATAAACACAACATCTATTATTAAATAAATGAACAAAGAAACTAAAGCTGTGTCTGCCCCAATTATCCTTCTAAATAGAAACTTTCTTGGTGATAGAGACTGTGGCTTATCTTTGTATCCATGGAACCTAATAGGGGTCCAGTAAACATTTGCTGAATTTATTCTGTGAAAATTGAGAGGAAGGATTTGTGGCTACGTTACAGGATTGCAATGAGCTGAGTTCATTTCTGCTTGTCCTTCTATTTTCTGTCTGACTTGGTATATTTCTAGGCTCTATTGTGGAAACTGGCATGCGAATCTATCAACAGGAAGACAAGAGGGATTAACTTAATCAGTACTGAGTTATTGTTCCCCGTAAGACCAAAGCACAGCCCTTCGTCATTTCTACTCCTGCCTCCTGACACGGGAAGAGGCAAACCGCAATCTGCTCCTGCTTCCTCACCCACCCTGAATTTGTTTATGCAGGTGAGGACGAGTATGAAGAACACACCAGCAGTGATACTGACCAGGGTGCTGGAACTCCTTAATCAATAGAAATTGACAAGAGGCCAGACTAGGCAAGTCTTTATTGGGGTCTGCTGTGCAGCAGGGAGCAAGAACAAGTAACAGGATCCCTTGCTCACTTGCTCCCCAAGTCGGAGGGGGGAGCTGCTTCCTTATAAGGGGTGAAGGTAGGGCTGGGTTCTGGAGTCAGGCTGGAGGGTGGCTTAGGTGGTCTGCCCACCCCTTAGGTGGTGCTGAGTTCAGGGGCATATGCAGTACCCTGCTTTTGCTCTCTACACCCTGCTTTTGTTCCTGACCCCTCAGAAGTTGCAGTTGGGTTCTTTGGGGGGGCCTTCTTGTATCTTTTTGTCCACAGTTAGCCCCAACTGCACATGCACGCAGTTAGTTTTAGTTCTTTGTTTTCTGAAGGGGAAAATAACTCATTTGAGAGTGATATGCAGTCAGGGTGCCTGGAAGGAAGGATTGGCTTTCATCAGGAGTGGTGGTGCTATAATGGGCTGGTTATGTAAACACAGGAGTCTTGAGCTCTTCTCAACACCAGCTACCATAGGTACCCATCCCCCTGCAAAGCCAGCTCTCTGATGAATGGTATTTGCTCTGCAATGTGGATAGGAAGGGAGAACTCTGACTGGGAAGGGAGCTGACTGCCTCCTTCAGCACCCAGGACAATTCCTTAATGGCTTTACTCAGGACATGGGTCCATGTCCTCCATCAGTGACTGGGACCTGACCAATGACCGCCTGCACAGACATCACCCAGGAGTGAGGAGTCACTCACCGTGTCCACCAGAGTGATGAGCAGTCACTGCGAAACACGCCACTTGAATTATCCAACTGGTATTTAATCTGCACTCACCCTCATCCTCATGCTCACTCTCTTGTTCAGTCACTAAGTTGTGTCTGACTCTTTGCAACCCCATGACCTGCAGCACTCCAGGCTTTTCTGGAGCTGCTCAAACTCATGTCCATCGAGTTGGTGATGCCATCCAACCATCTCATCCTCTGAACTGACTGACTGAAACAACACAAGGACTTGGCTTGTAATCACAGCTCTGTGAGGCTCTAGAATCTCTTGAAGGTTCCTCCCTAGCTGTGTGACTTTGAAAGAGTCAAACAACTCTGAGTCGTCATTGTAAATATAACGTTCTAGCTTGCCTGAAGATGCTTGGCTTTTCGATGTCTCTGTGACTCTGATTGTCCTGTCATGAAACTGCTCTGGACGGTCCTAGCTGGAGTGGCTCTGGGGGGTCAGTGGGGACCCAGAGGATATTCTCACAGTCAATGCCACTCTCCTTTCACATTTCCCCTCTGAACCTTGGATATCTGTTGATGTGAACGAATATCATGTCAGAGCCCCGTGCAAACTGGAAGCTGGAAACTACAGTTAAAACCTGGAAGCTACAGAAGGGCCTCCAAACATGACATTTTACCAGAGTCCTAAGGGTCGGTGACAGAACCTGAAAGGAGCTCAGATGGTGAGCACAGGGACAGTCCCAGCAACTGGGAACTGGACACAACCCCAGTGCCCGCCAGAGAAAGAACGGGCAGAGAACTCGTGATGTGGCAGCCCAACGTGCTCAAGGAAAGGAACGAACCTCTGAGGCACGCAACAACACCGCTCCGCCCCACAGACCTTAGGCTGAGTGAGAGAAGCCAGTAATTCACACTGGCGGAGACCATTTCTGTGAATTTACAGAGCAGGCAAAACTGCATGATAGAGAAGTTAGATTACTGGGTTCCCTGGGCCGGGGGTTGGCATGAGGTGGATACACTTAGGGGACTGGCTTGGACATGCGGTTGCACAAAAGTTCTGTACGTTGATCTGGTGGTAGGTACGTGAGTGTTTGGGCTTCTCTGCTGGCTCAGTTGTAAAGGACCTGCCTGCCAAAGCAGGAGATGCGTGTTTGATCCCTGGGTCAGGAAGATCCCCTGGAGAAGGACATGGAAACCAACTCCAGTATTCTTGCCTGGAAAATCTCATGGACAGAAGAGCCTGGCAGGATACAGTCCATAGGGTCACAAAAGAGTCAAACACAGCTGAGCAACTAAACACTGGACAACAATAAAGTGTTTATATGTGTGAAATATCATCCAGCTGTTACCGAAGATTAGTGCACAAATGTGTGTTTTATCCTAATAAATATGTATGTACGTACAATTATTTGGCCATTTGGGATATGGCATGTAATACACTCACTTGTATTTTTGTTGTTTAGTTGCTAAGTCATGTCTGACTCTCTTGTGACTCCATGGACCATAGCCCACCAGGCTCCTCTGAATACTGGAGTGGGTTGCCGTTTCCTCCCCCAGGGGATCTTCCTGACCCAGGGATGAAACCTGCATCTCCTGCATTGGCAGGCGGATTCATCACCACTGAACCACCAGGGAAGCCCATATATATGTATGCACACACATATACACATACGTGCTTTCTTATTCCACAAAGGAAATGGGAAGAAAAAAAAGGTCTCTTCAGTGAGCAAATCCCACAGCAGTGTTACTGTTGATACCAATACCGCATGTGAGTTTCAAGGCCTAGTTCACTTCAGTCCAGGTCAGTCGCTCAGTCGTGTTTGACTCTTAGCGACCCCATGAATCGCAGCACGCCAGGACTCCCAGTCCATCACCAACTCCTGGAGTTCACCCAGACTCACGTCCATCGAGTCAGTGATGCCATTCAGCCATCTCATCCTCTGTCGTCCCTGTCTCCTCCTGCCCCCAATCCCTCCCAGCCTCAGAGTCTTTTCCAATGAGTCAACTCTTTGCATCAGGTGGCCAAAGTATTGGAGTTTCAGCTTCAGCATCAGTCCTTCCAATGAACACCCAGGGCTGATCTCCTTCAGAATGGACTGGTTGGATCTCCTTGCAGTCCAAGGGACTCTCAAGAGTCTTCTCCAACACCACAGTTCAAAAGCATCAATTCTCTGGTTCTCAGCTTTCTTTAGAGTCCAACTCTCACATCCATACATGACCACTGGAAAAACCATAGCCTTGACTAGATGGACCTTTGTTGGCTAAGTAATGTCTCTGCTTTTGAATATGCTATCTAGGTTGGTCATAACTTTCCTTCCAAGGAGTAAGCGTCTTTTAATTTCATGACTGCAATCACCATCTGCAATGATTTTGGAGCCCCAAAAAATAAAGTCTGACACTCTTTCCCCATCTATTTCTCATGAAGTGATGGGACCAGATGCCATGATCTTAGTTTTCTGAATATTGAACTTTAGGCCAACTTTTTCACTCTCCTCTTTCACTTTCATCAAGAGGCTTTTTAGCTCCTCTTCACTTTCTGCCATAAGGGTGGTGTCATCTGCATATCTGAGGTTATTGATATTTCTCCTGGCAATCTTGATTCCAGCTTGTGCTTCTTCCAGCCCAGAGTTTCTCATGATGTACTCTGTATATAAGTTAAATAAGCAGGGTGACAATATACAGCCTTGACGTACTCCTTTTCCTATTTGGAACCAGTCTGTTGTGCCGTGTCCAGTTCTAACTGTTGCTTCCTGACCTGCATATAGGTTTCTCAAGAGGCAGGTCAGGTGGTCTGGGATTCCCATCTCTTTCACAATTTTCCGCAGTTTATTGCGATTCACACAGGCAAAGGCTTTGGCATAGTCAATAAAGCAGAAATAGATGTTTTTTCTGGAACTCTCTTGCTTTTTGATGATCCAGCGGATGTTAGCAATTTGATCTCTGGTTCCTCTGCCTTTTCGAAAACCAGCTTGAACATCTGGAAGTTCACGGTTCACATCTTGCTGAAGCCTGGCTTGGAGAATCTTGAGCATTACTTTACTAGCCTGTGATGAGTGCAATTGTGCGGTAGTTCGAGCATTCTTTGGCATTGCCTTTCTTTGGGATTGGAATGAAAACTGACCTTTTCCAGTCCTGTGGCCACTGCTGAGTTTTCCAAATTGGCTGGCATATTGAGTGCAGCACTTTCACAGCATCATCTTTCAGGATTTGAAATAGCTCCACTGGAATTCCATCACCTCCACTAGCTTTGTTCGTAGTGATGCTTTCTAAGGCCCACTTGACTTCACATTCCAGGATGTCTGGCTCTAGATTAGTGATCACACCATTGTGATTATCTGGTTTGTGAAGATCTTTTTTGTACAGTTCTTCTGTGTATTCTTGCCGCCTCTTCTTAATATCTTCTGCTTCTGTTAGGTCCGTACCATTTCTGTCCTTTATCGAGCCCATCTTTGCATGAAATGTTCCCTTGGTATCTCTAATTTTCTTGAAGAGATCTCTGGTCTTTCCCATTCTGTTGTTTTCCCCTATTTCTTTGCACTGATTGCTGAGGAAGGCTTTCTTAACTCTCCTTGCTATTCTTTGGAACTCTGCATTCAGATGCTTATATCTTTCCTTTTCTCCTTTGCGTTTCACTTCTCTTCTTTTCACAGCTATTTGTAAGGCCTCTCCAGAGAGCCATTTTGCTTTTTCGCATTTCTTTTTCTTGGGAATGGTCTTAATCCCTGTCTCCTGTACAATGTCACGAACCTCCATCCAGAGTTCATCAGGCACTCTTATCTATCAGATCTAGTCCCTTAAATCTATTTCTCACTGCCACTGTATAATCATAAGGGATTTGATTTGGGTCATACCTGAATGGTCTAGTGGTTTTCCCTACTTTCTTCAATTTAAGTCTGAATTTGGCAATAAGGAGTTCATGATCTGAGCCACAGTCAGCTCCCGGTCTTGTTTTTGTTGACTGTATAGAGCTTCTCTATCTTTGGCTGCAAAGAATATAATCAATCTGATTCCGGTGTTGACCATCTGGTCATGTCCATGTGCCATGTGTAGAGTCTTCTCTTGTGTTGTTGGAAGAGGGTGTTTGCTATGACCAGTGCATTTTCTTGGCAAAAGTTTATTAGCCTTTGCCCTGCTTCATTCTGTACTCCAAGGCCAAATTTGCCTGTTACTCCAGGTGTTTCTTGACTTCCTACTTTTGCATTCCAATCCCCTATAATGAAAAGGACATCTTTTTTGGGTGTTAGTTCTAAAAGGTCTTGTAGGTCTTCATAGAACCATTCAACTTCAGCTTCTTCAGCATTACTGGTTGGGGCATAGACTTGGATTACTGTGATATTGAATGGTTTGCCTTGGAAACGAACAGAAATCATTCTGTTGTTTTTGAGATTGCATCCAAGTACTGCATTTCAGACTCTTTTGTTGACCATGGTGGCTACTCCATTTCTTCTGAGGGATTCCTGCCCACAGTAGTAGATATAATGGTTATCTGAGTTAAATTCACCCATTCCAGTCCATTTTAGTTCGCTGATTCCTAGAATGTTGACGTTCACTCTTGCCATCTCCTGTTTGACCACTTCCAATTTGCTTTGATTCATGGACCTGACATTCCAGGTTCCTATGCATTACTGCCCTTTCTAGCATTGGACCTTGCTTCTATCACCAGTTGCACCCATAGCTGGGTATTGTTTTTGCTTTGGCTCCATCCCTTCTTTTCTTTCTGAAGTTATTTCTCCACTGATCTCCAGTAGCATATTGGGCGTGTATTGCCCTGGAAAGTTCCTCTTTCAGTATCCTATCATTTTGCCTTCTCATATGTTCATGGGGTTCTCAAGGCAAGAATACTGAAGTGGTTTGCCATTCCCTTCTCCAGTGGACCACATTCTGTCAGACCTCTCCACCATGACCCGCCCGTCTTGGGTGGCCCCACACGGCATGGCTTAGTTTCCTTGAGTTAGACCAGGCTGTGGTCCGTGTGATCAGATTGGCTAGTTTTCCGTGATTATGGTTTCAGTGTGTCTGCCCTCTGATCCCCCTTGCAACACCTACCATCTTACTTGGCTCTCTCTTACCTTGGATGTAGGGTATCTCCTCATGGCTGCCCCTCCTGACCTTGGATTTGGAGTAGCTCCTCTCGAGGCTCTAGAGGCCTGGAGGCTAGATTATATTTATGGTTATGAGGAAATTATTTCTGAGGAAGGTAAACCCCTACTAAATTACTAATCAGTCTCTGAATGGTGATTTTGAAGGTACAAAATGAGTCAGATAAAATTTATTTTGACAAGATCAAATTGTATTGACATCTCAGCAATGGTCTCTGACCTCATTAGTTAGTTAACACAGGAAAGACTACAGTAAACTGTCAATCACTAAAGCTCAGTCAGAGCCATCTTTTAGAATGTGGAATCCTTGTGCTAAAATCACCATGAAGTCCATTAATTAGGAAGAAGTGAATACCTCTCTTTTTAAAATTATATAATTAAATTTATTTTGGGACTTATACGTTAAAACCAAAGACAAAGAAAAGTACTGTTACTAGAAATAAATTATTTTAATCTTTTAAAATGTGTGTAGCTCTAGAACTTTCCCAGGCTCCTCTACTTTCTGAAAAGCACAGAGTGAAAGACAATGAGGATGCATTTTCTCAAGAAGGATATTTTCTAGAAATGCTGAGAAAACAGCATTGTATTTCCCTAGCAAAGAGCCTTTTGCCATTCAAACTTCAGGTTAATATTAAACTCATCAAATGTCCACAAGGAAAGAAACCACAGTTACACTGGGTTATGATGCAAGAAAATAAAATGGATTTTAGGCTATTTCTTCATTGTTCTTTGATGGGAAAAAAAAATTCAGAGGGGATTAAATATCCCCCATGTTTTCCAAATGAGGAAGCTGGAGCCAGGTAGGCAGTTACTTGCCCGAGGTCATCCTGTGACGCTGCTTCTCAGTCATCTGGGACCACAGCCTCGCACTACCCTGGAGTTGCCTAGGAATCCAAATCCCAGTTCCCACTCCAGACTGCCTGAGTCAGAAGCTCTAAAGATGGAACTCAACAGTCTGTGTCTTAAGCCCCACAGATTGAGTCTGAAACAGCAAAACTTTCTCCTTGCCGGAAGTCATATTTTCCAAAGTTCCTAGAGAAAAAACCAAGAACAGAGCCATATAGGAAAGTGAAATTTATTTCTGATCACTACTTTCACAGTCTCAGAAATTTTCCATTATTTGTATTACATTACAGTGGCCAGGAACCCAAGATCAAATTGCTAACATTCGTTGGATCATAGAAAAAAGTAAGGGGTTCCAAAAACACATCTACTTCTGCTTCATTGACTATGCTAAAATCTTTGACTGTGTGGATCACAACAAACTGTGGAAAATTCTGACAGAGATGGGAGTACCAGACAACCTGACCTGCCTCCTGAGAAACCTGTATGCAGGTCAAGAAGCAACAGTTAGAATTGGACATGGAACAGTGGACTGGTTCAAAATTGGGAAAGGATTATGTCAAGGCTGTATATTGTCACCCTGCTTATTTAACTTCTATGAAGAGTATATCTGCGACATGCTGGGCTGGAGGAAGCACAAGCTGGAATCAAGATTGCCAGGAGAAATATCAATAACCTCAGATATGCAGATATCAGCCTAATGGCAGAAAGTGAAGAGGAACTAAAGAAGCTCTTGATGAGGGTGAAAGAGGAGAGTGAAAAAGCTGGCTTAAAACTCAACATTCAAAAAACTAAGAGCTAACTCATTGGAAAAGACCCTGATGCTGGGAAAGACTGAGGACAGGAGAAGGTGGATGAGGATGAGATTGTTGGATGGACTCAGTGGACTCAATGGACATGACTTTGAGCAAACTTTGGGAGAGAGTAAAGGACAGGGAAGCCTGGAGTGCTGCAGTTCATGGGGTCACAAATAGTAGGACACAACTTAGCAACTGAATAATAACAATTTCACTTCCTGGTAAATAGATGGGGAAACAATGAGAACAGTGATAGACTTTATTTTCTTGTGCTCCAAAATCACTGCAGATGTTGACTGCAGCCATGAAATTAAAAGACGCTTGTTCCTTGGCAGAAAAGCTATGACAAACCTAGACAGCATATTCAAAAGCAGAGACATCACTTTGCCAACAAAGGGCTGTAGTCAGAGCTATTGTTTTTGCAGTAGTTTTGTATGGATGGAGAAAGAAAGCTGGGCGCTGAAGAATTGATGCTTTTGAACTGTGGTGTTGAAGCAGACTCTTGAGAGTCCCATGGACTGCAAGGAGATTAAACCAGTCCATCCTAAAGGAAATCAGTCCTGAATATTCATTGGAGACTGATGTTGAAGCTGAAACTCCAATATTTTGGCCACCTGATGCGAAGAACTGACTCATTTGAAAAGACCCTGATTCTGGGAAAGACTGAAGGCAGGAGGAGAAGGGGATGGCAGAGGATGAGATGGTTGACGGCATCACTGACTTGACGGACATGAGTTTGAGAAAGCTCTGAGAGTTGGTGATGGACAGGGAAGTCTGCTGTGCTGCAGTCCATGGGGTCACAAAGAGTCAGACACGACTGAATGACTGAACTGAACTGAACAACAGCAGTGGCCTTTGGGGAAAGCTGAGCTCTCCATACTAATAACAACAGAATTGCAGGCAAAAGCAACATGAGTCCATTTAGCAAACTCTTTTGAGATCTGAGAGATGCGCCTTTATTATAGTGGTTTCTAACTAGAGAACTCAGTATTCTGCAGTATTTCTTATGTGATTTAGGTAGGCTCCTTTGGAGATCTAAGATGCTTACTCCCAGAACAAATCATGAATCACTGATTTTATATCCAGGCATGATCTTTGGAAGGCTGCCAGTGAAACCCCTTTGTCTTCCTTTGGGCCTCTGTCTGAACTCACAGATGGGGCCCAGGAAGGTGCTGAGAATGAGTGGAAGGCAGACAGCAAAGCTGTTGATAACCGGGGACACAGGCCCTGCCGCAGAGCAGGCAGCTCTTTCTCACCTCTGGCCAGTTGGTGCTGCTTTGGAATAAAGACCCCGCGGTTGTCTCATCTTTCAGGCTTTCATAGAAACCAGAAATCTGACTTTTTGCGGGAAAGGTCCTCATTTTTAAACATTAGCAGTAAACCTATATGTTTAAATGCCATGGAAGCCAAACACAGTGGGTACATGAGCCTTCGGTTCCTGCCCTCTGTCATGGAACACAGAATGCCTCGTGAGTGCATGATGGCCAGGCATGCCTGGAGAGTGAGTCTGCCTGGGGTTGTCAACCTTGGGAGCATGGCCTCAGTTTACATGAACTTTCCAAAAGAAATGCCCAGCCCTGGAGAATATAGAGATGTAATGGTGTCAGTTTTAGGCAGGTCAGGCATTACCTTTCTCTGTGAGTGAGTGAAAGTCACTCAGTTGTGTCCGACTCTTTGGAGCCCCGTGGACTATACAGTCCATGGGATTCTCCAGGCCAGAATACTGGAGTGGGTAGCTTTTCCCTTCTGCAGGGGATCTTCCCAACCCAGGGATCAAACCCAGGTCTCCTGCATCGCAGGCAGATTCTTTACCAGCTGAGCCACCGCTCTCTGTGGAACGGTTCTCTGTGACCCTCACTGTTTGGGAGTTTGCTCTTCCCCTGACTTTTCATATTGGTCTTTGGCTGATGGGATGGCCTCTCCAACATGATTTCTAATGTCTTTGTCACAAACCCTGGGAGGAGTTGGAGCTAATAGGCACGTTAAGGGTCTGTATTCTGGCCTCACGTCCAAGTGAGGACACAGGTGAGGGGGGAGCCAGTGATGACCGGGGTCAACAGCTAGATATGGGGCAGCGGTTGGTGTGGAAACTGGGACCCACATCTCATTCCTGGTTCTTCATGTCTGCCCATGAAACACCATCTGCACTGAAGGAACTGTTGAGCCTTTGCCAACACAGGAAGCCTCCGGCCCTGGTTCTGAACACCTCCAAGTCATTTAGTGTCAATTCCTGAGGCACAAAGTGAAAAACAACAACAGCAATCCAGTAACCCTCTCCTGACTGAGGTGAGGAGATAACTACAAACATAATGCTAGCTTTCCAGAAAGGAAATTCAGTATTTCAATTGCCATCAATTGCCAGGCTATTATCTTCTATGCCAAAATTTTGTTCCCTAAAACACGAAAATGCTGTGTCTTGGTAGATGCTGAAATGTAGCTGTCACAGCAGTGCAATCAGGACTGTTGGTATGGGAATATTTTGGATCATGTTTGTTTCCTGATGAACTCATTTATGGAGTTAAGAGCCATGGGTCTCATGTACTGCATTTTCTAATAGCTATGTTGTTATTTTTATTTTAAAAAGTAGCCTTTGGATCATAAAATCTTATTTCTCAAAGGAGTATAAATTATCACCCACTTCAATGTTTTCTAAAATTTTAGCTGGAGAACCTGTTCTTCAAATAAATGTCATGCAGTTGCCCTGTATATAAAAAGAACTAATGCAGTAGTGAGGGTTCTGGAGTCCCTCCGGCAATACTTTTTTCCTGAATGCTCATTCTCAGTGTTTGCTTGCTTCATAAACTCCATAATCTCAGTAGCTTACACCAACAAGCATCTGTCCTCCTGAGATTCCGCATTGTGACCTGGATGACTCTCCTTTCGACTGTCATCGGGGTTGGGGGTGGGGAGGGTGGTGGAGTGCACGCTCCAAAATAGGATCAGGCTTAGCTCTGCCCTTCCGTGTGTCTCCTGTGGATCGGATTTAAAGGGACTTGAAACGCCAGGGAGAAACTGTACTTATGGTAGATTATGAAGTGTAGGAGAGCAGACTCTGTCCCCAGGGAGCTCTGCAAGCCTCTTAGCACTTTATGTCTGCTAACGTCTCATCGGCCCAAACAGTTCACACATATTCAAGCCCAGACTCAACAACACAGAGAATACCCTACTGACTATGCAACCAAAGGTTTATGTATAGGGTTCTCTTCCAGAAGAGTGAAAAATTCAGGCTACACATTCAGTCAACCACACACTCCTACTCCACAGTGACCTCTGAGTCAGCTCTATGTAACTCATTGCTGCTGCTGCTGCTGCTAAGTTGCTTCAGTCGTGTCCGACTCTGTGCGACCCCATAGACAGCAGCCCACCAGGCTCCCCCCGTCCCTGGGATTCTCCAAGCAAGAACACTGGAGTGGGTTGCCATTTCCTTCTCCAATGCTTGAAAGTGAAAAGGGAAAGTGAAGTTGCTCAGTCATATCCGACTCTTCACGACCCTGTGGACTGCAGCCCACCAGGCTCCTCCGTCCATGGGATTTTCCAGACATTAAACAACGTCTAAAACCATGCATGCTTGGAATCCGGTGATCTTATTTTACAAATGGGAGACACTGAGATTTCTAGAGATTAGTGGCTCCTCAAGGCCATCCTGAGAGAGACAGGTCTAGGAGCTTGGTGAGCTGACTCGGAGTTCAGGAACGTCCCCAGCACACGGTAGTTGATTTACCTTCACAGAATGGCCTGAGTTACCTGCATTAAGTGGCAATATTGCAAATATAATTCTGAAGATACTGAGCTGTCTGTATTCAGCTGGTGAGTTTAGAAGTCTGTTAATTAATTATTTTTAATCTTTTGGCCTCACCCATGGCATGCAGGATCTTAGTTCCCTGATCCGTGACTGAACCCAAGCACACTGCATTGCAAGTTGGGAGTCTTAATCCCTGGATCACCAGGGAAGTCCCTAGAAGTCTAACACAGAGACAGGAAGATGGCCTGAGCGCAGGGCAAGTCATGGAGCCAAGTTCCTCCAAGGTCTGGCGTTCAGTGATTGTGCAGACTTGTGTATTGTTCGCTTTCAAGCATCTTCCTTACAGGTGTCAGGCAGGAAAATAATGCTGTCCTCAGAGGGTTGCTGTGAGAATTAAGTGTCTGACAGAGTAACCATGAGTTCTTTTTCACCAGTTTATCCTCTGTAAAGCGGAGCTATGCCTTCCTTCTCTGTGTGCCGTGGGGAAGCTGCTCCTCTGCCGCCAGGAGCCATCCCCCTCACTGAGGACATAAATGTTTCAGACAGGAGACTGACTAATCAGCTCATGCAGCAAAGAGCAGAAAGGTCTGTCTTTTTTGCCCAATCCTCAAGGTTTTCCTAATGTACACTTTCCTATGATATGAGCAGAATCAAAATGACTGCTTTGAAGTCAAAATCCAAGATACCATACGTATATAGTCATCATTGTAATGGACAGCAAACTCCAAAGGCTTAAATAATTTATTCTTCAGCGAAATGTTTAAAGGCCATTTGGTCAGCAGGGGGCTTATTTGAGATGTAACTGGTGTGTTTTCTCCATTTTTTCTTGATGGCCAGATGGCATAATAAGGAGCTCTGTGACATGTTTGCATTACTCGAAGGTTTTATCACTTGGCCTTGCCTTTTTATCTGGAAGCTAGTTCTTGCACTGCCATCAAAATGTATCTATCAGTAGTCTGTCAAAATGTCTATACATGCTGGACTGGTTTTTGAGAAGCAAAGGCCTAATCTGAGAAAAGAAGATCTAGTCTTAAAAAATTTGCCCATAGCATCTTTCCACAAAATTTTGATAAATGTAATTGTGTTCATAGAGTATATTCATACCAGTGAGGTATAGTGCCTTCAATTATCTGGTGATTAAAATATTTTGTGAAAATCACTCTGTTGACTGGAATAGAAGTCATGATAGAAGTTCCTATAAACACATTTCCTCAAATACAAATGTATGTCTCAATATTTTGCAAACAGTCATCTACCTGGCTGTTTTTAGCATCTGCTACTCCTGAGTTTTATAGTTCAAATATAGTTCTTCCACCTGGGAATTTCCAGAGATCCTTTTCTTTTCATTCATTTCAATAATAAAACTTCACAGAATGTTGGGCAGAAGTTGTTGAGCTGAATATAGTAATACTTATAACTATAAAGACACTCTCTTCCATTGCTTACGTTATACTGAAAGTGGGGGCTTATTAAAAAATTTGAGTTAGTTTTCCCAGTTCTGGCACTTTCTCCCCCACCATACTCACATTCACTCTTTCTTTCTGTTCATTTACTTTATATCTTTTCTTAGCCCCACAGGATCCATTTATATTCCCCTTGGTATTCCATGATTGTGAATAACAGAGGGGCTTCTGCCTTCCAAGCTGATGTTTTACGTTAAAATTTAATTGAAGTTTAACCTGCCTATAGAAAATTGTACAGCTCCTAGGTGGATAGTTTAATGAATATTCATAAAGTGAACACATTCAACCATTACACAGATCAGGAAGAGAAAAGCAAGAATAGTCCAAAAGCCACCTTCATGCTCTTTTTGGTTACTACCTCCCATGGGTAACATGCTTGACCAAAACACTTATTTGATTATCCATTCTATTCATTTCCCCTTTTTTAAGCTGAATATTAGTTTCAAGTGTACAACATACTGACTGAATATTTTTATAGATTATACTTCATTTAAAGTTATAAAATATTGGCTATATTCCTTAGGCTGTACAATATATCCCTATAGCTTATTTATTTTATACATAATAGTTTATATCTCAACCTCCCTAACTTACCCGTCTCTGCTTTCCTCTCCTTACTGATAACCACCAGTTTGTTCTCTGTATCTGTGAATCAATTTCTACTTTGTTATATTCATCATTTGTTTTATTTTTCAAATTCCACATATAAGTGACAATATACTGTATTTATCGTTGCCTATCTGACTTCATTCACTAAGCATAATACCCTCCAGGTCACCCATGTTGTTGCAAATCACAAAATTTCTTTCTGTGGCTGAGTAGTATTCCACTGTGTATATGCCATGTCTTTATCCATTCATCCGTTGATGAACACTGAGGTTGCTTCCATATCTTGACTATTGTAAATAATGCTGCTTTGGACCCTGGTGAGTATGTATCTTTTTTCTAATTCGTGTTTCTTTTTTCTCTGGATACATATATATATATATATATATGCACCCAGGAGTGGAATTGCTGGACCATGCAGTAGTTCTGTTTTTAGTTATTTGAATAGTCTCCATAATGCTTCCTGTAGTTGTACCAGTTTACATTCCTACCAACAGTGTAAAGGGTTTCCTTTCCCCTGCATCTTTACCAACGTTTGTTATTTGAGGTGTGTTTGGTGATAGCATTCTGGCAGGTGTGAGGTGCTATCTCATTGTTTTTCAATGTGTTTTTCTCTGATGATTCATGATTTTGAACATCTCTTCATGTATATGTTGGCCATCTGTATGTCTTCTTTGGAAAAATGTCTGTTCAGGTCTTTTGCCCACTGATAACTGGTTTCTTTGTTCTTTTGATATTGAATTTTGTAAGTTGTTTATATATTTTGGCTTTCAACCCCTAAGCAATTGTATCATTTGCAAATATTTTCTCCAGTTCAGTAGGCAGTCTTTTTGTTTTGTTGATGGTTTCCTTTGGTATGCAAAAGCTTTTAAATTTAATTAGATCCCATTTGTGAACTTTTGGTTTAGTTTCCTTTGTCTGAAAATGTACTTATATATAGACATATATACACATACATATATATATAGATACATGCAAAAATTCTCAACAAAATATTAGCAAATTAAATTCAATAATATATAAAAAAGAACATATGTCATGATTAACTGTGATTTATTTCAGGGGTTGTAAGGATGGTTCAGTATCCATAAACCACTCAGTGTGATACACCACATTAACAAAATGGAGGATAAAAATTGCATGACTATTTCAATAAATGCAGAAAAACTTTGGACAAAATTCAACATCCATTTATGATTAAAAGCTTTCATCAAAATTGATAAATATAGAATATATCTCAGCGTAATAAAGTCTACTAATCATAAACCATAGCTAACATCATACTCAATGGTGAAAGCAGAAAACTTTTCCTTTAAAATCAGGAACAAGACAAAGTACCCACTCTAACAACTTTTATTTAGTGTAGCATTGAAATTCTTAGCCACCACAATCAGACAAGAAAAACAAACAAAAAAAAAGAAGAAATAAAACTCACTACTTGCAGATGGCATGATACTTTGTTTATAAAACCCTAAAGTCTCTAGCTAAAACTATTAGAACTAATAAATTAAATCATCAAAGTTGCAGGATGTAAGACTGTTATACAGAAATCTGTTGCTTTTCTATATACTAATAATGGACTCTCATAAAGAGAAAGCAAGAAAACTACTTTATTTATAATCAAAACCAAAAGAATAAAATACCTGTGAATAAACTTAGTCAAGTTTATTAATAAACTCTAAGTTAATAAACTTAAAATAATTTAAAAGTTAAGTTAAATAACTTAAAAGTTAATAAACTTAAACCAAGGAGGTGAAAGATCTATACTCTGAAAACTATAAAACACTGATGAAGAAAATTGAGGATGATAAAAAGAAAATGGAATGATATCCTGTGTTTCTGACTTGGAAGAATTAATATTGTTATAACGTCAAACAATCTGTAGATTTAATGCAATTTAAAATAATCCTTAAAAAATAAATGGTTTGGTGGTTTAGTCATTAAGTCATGTCCGACTCGTATGACCCCACTGACTGTAGCCTGCCAGGCTCCTCTGTCTGTGGGATTCTCCAGGGAAGAATACTGGAGTGGGTTGTCATGCCCTCCTCCAGGGGATCTTCCCAACCCAAGAATCAAACCCAGGTCTCCTGCCTTGCAGGCAGATTCTTTACCAACTGAGCTACAAGGGAAGCCCTTTAATAAATAAATAGCTCTTGATAAAAATGTGTATAAGTCCTTTAGCTCTGTTTTCTTTCTTTAAGATTGTCTTGGCTATTTGGGGGTTTGTTTGTTTATTTTTGCATTTCTGTGTTTAAATTTGGAATCATATGTTGAAGAACTACAGGGAAAAGAAGAAGAAACCTGCTAGGATTTTGACTGGGATTGTCCTGCATTTATAGATCAATCGAGAGAGAGATGATATCTTTGAAATACTGAAATCTGAATTGAAATTTGATTGTACTGTGAATGCACCCCTCCTACCATCCCACTGTGGCTGCTTCTTTGTCTTTGGAAGTAGGTTCCAGTTTGTTAGTAGGTTCCAGTCTTTGTCGATTGCTGTTCAGCAGTTAGTTGTGATTTTGGCACCTCGTCTCACACAAGTGTGAGAGGAGGGGAGCTGAGGTCTTCCTTTTTCTGTCATCTCATTCTTGCTCCCAATGAACTGCCCCACCCTGTAAAAGATGCCTGGATTTTGAAATCAGTCTGACCTGGGTTCAAATTCCAGCTGCACCAGTGTGATCTGGGGCAGGTTATTCGGCCCCTCCGAGCGGCAGTCTCATCTTCTCTTTCCCCTTGGTGCTCAGTCTAGTTTGACTGACTTACAGGGGGCTGTGTGTGGAGGCCTTGCCCTTGGTGCTTCAGACCAAAGCTTCTAGTGCAAAATGGCTGTGCTGACATCAGCTACTATTTTAGCAATTGTTATGAGCAGTTAAACATCTTGACTCCAGATTCTTGAATTTAGCTAGTCTTTCCTGAACTCAGGAAGATAGCTTAAGCCTAAAGTCCTAAAATGTAGAGATATTTCAGCCCCTCAAAACTGTTGTTTCAGACAAGATTTGAATTGACCATGTATGACATTCCCATTCTAACTCCACAACATGACCATTAGGCAACAGTGTAAGCTTCTGATTGTGAAATCCACATGTTAGTGTGAGGGTCTTAGGTAATCAAAACCATAAGGACTTGAGAGCTGAGCTCAACTGTAGGGAGCTCCTTTAATCATCGGGAAAGGGGTTTCTTCTTTCCTTCTTCCTTCCTTTCTTTCTTTTTTTTCAAGGTTATACTGAGTACAATCTCACTGGCAGATAACCATGCCAGGCAGGCAATGTAAAAAGAGTATATACTTCTGTTTGAAGTAAGCTATAGGAAGTGAGAGAGGCAATTAAATACAAATCCTGGCATCCAGCTTGTTTCAACACTTTTCGTATTTTGCATAGAAGCTGCCACATGTTGAGAATTTATTAAATGTGAAGGCTTAGCAGCCCTTTTATGCACAACATTTCTTTACCTGAGGTTCAGGTTTACCATCCGACCATTCCCTTTGACAAAAATCTGCCTCTGTATCCAAACCATTCATAATCGCATAAAAGTGAGGGCTAGTCATCTACCCCATCTCATCATATCAGGAACTATTGTTCAGGCCTTCCAGCTGGCTTTCAGGGTTTGTTTCCCTATTGGTCCTTGTGTTAAAAATTGTTGAGCTTTCCCCTGAAAAAAGAATTTGCCATTTTCACCCTAGAGTCACACATCTTTCCTAATGAATGAGTTGTACAAATGCATACTTTCCAGAAAGCCCCTGAACACGTGGTTTCAGTGTCTTTTTTTATGATCTCACAACCTATTAATCATTATGTTATTTGTAACCAAAATAGATATGTAACGGAATCATTATATATTATTTGTCATGAAGAGTATTTCTGACTGCATCTGAATGTATGTCTGCATCTTCCCGACAGTTCTTCACCTACTAGTTCCCTGCCACAGGAGAAGGGAAAGAGTTCATGAACAATTGGATTACCATCAAGTTACTGGTTAGAACTAATTCCCTGGACCTGCCTACTGCAAAGACCGGCTGAGAAGTTTGATGTGTAGAGGAAAAGGAGAGACAGGAGCCATCAGTGAGCCAGGATCTGCTACTGTTCCTCCACTTTCGCTGAGAAGTTGGGCAGGAATAAGCCAGTGAGAGACAGGCCCTTTTCTGCTACTACACTGTTAGGCGGAAGGACCAATATGTGAAAGTCACTCAGTTGTGTCTGACTGTTTGCAATCCCATGGACTGTATCCCACCAGACTGTATCCATGGGATTCTCCAGGCAAGAATACTGGAGTGGGTAGCCTGTTCCCTTCTTCAGGGGATTTCCCAACCCAGGGATCAAACCCAGGTCTCCTGCATTGCAGGGGATTCTTTACAGTCTGAGCTACCAGGGAAGCCTGGAGGGACCAACAGAAGGCTCATTTAGCTCTGAGACACAGAAGTGGGGAAAGAACAGAAGTAGATGTGAGCTCAGCTCACAGAAGAAATAGCTGTGATCAGTCAGCTCGACAGCCATCATGTTAGGAGGCCATTCTGAGACTGGCCTTGCTTGTCTCACCCCTTTGGACATGGGAAGGAAGGGAGTATTGTTGGGTTAGCTCCCAGGTGGCCTCTGGAGACCTGAAGGTCATACACATGGGGCCAGACGTAGGGTATCAGGAAGAGGGGTGACTGGCCTTTTATCTGTTTTCTCCCCTTTGCCCACAAACTCACTAAGTAAGCTTCTTGTTGATGCACATGTTTGGCATGAAAGAAAGCTGAATTTAGTTGAGACGAACAGATTGGCTGGGAAATGCCAAAGTTGTACATGATTAGAATTAGCTTACAAAAGTCAGTCTTGGCCTTAGTCCTATTTGGATTTCCAAAGAATACTAAAAGGCATAAATCTTTTACCCTTTACTTACAGCTCCCCAGTATTGATGGGGATGCCGAGATGAGCTTGACAGAGGCTGTTCCCTCAGTGAGCCCATTGGATAAGATGGAGCTTAGCACACTCAGCAGGATCAGTAGTGCAGACAGAGGGACGACACCAAGGTGCCGAGGTAGAGAGGAAGAGTGAACGGCTGACTTTAGCGGGTAGAGGTAGAATCAAGGGAAGACCCCTCATGACAAGGAAAGGCTGAGCCTCAGCATTGAAGGGTAAGCAGGAGTTTTGAGTCTGGAAGCCTGAGCACTGGGCCAGGCGACACTGAGAGATGATTCTCTCCAGGCTCACACCAGCAACCAATTAGTTTTTACCTTACAGACATGATGAAGCTTGTAACTGATTAGATTTCTTTATTTGTGTTGGAAGTGCACATCCAAATTTGGGGTCCCAACAAGCAATTCTATGTATTTTTATGACATGTATCTTTATCTTTGATTTAATCTTTGTATCCATATCTTTTTTCTCTTTGCCTGTTTTTACAGACCAGCTGTATATTTCTCTGTTTTTTTGACATTGGAGTATAATTGCTTTATAATGTTGTGTTAATTTCTTCTGTACAACAAAGTGAATCAGCTATATGGATACACATATCCCCTCCGTCTTGAGCCTCCCTCCCACCCCACCCCCACCCCACCCCCGCTAGGACGTCTCAGAGCACCAAGCTGAGCTCCTTGTGCTATCCAGCAGCTTCCCATCAGCCGTTTATCTTACACATGGCGCTGTACATGTCAGCCTTGCTCTTTTAATTCACCCCACCCTCCCCTGGGTCCACTCTTTGTGTCTCTACTCCTGCCCTTCATAAAGATTCAGCTGTACCCCTTTTTTTAAGATTCCGCAAATGTGTGTTAATATGCAAGATTTGTTTTCCTCTTTCAGACTTAACTTTGTATGACAGTCTTTACGTCCATCTATGTCTCTGCAAATGTCATTTCCAATTCCTTTTTGAAACCAATTACAAAACAAGAAAGATTTTGGTCAAATCCTGCCTGGTTGGGTGTTTGTGGCAGGGAAGATGAGGGAGGCATGATGCGTTCGTCATTAGCATACCATGGGGAGAGACTCTATAAGATGGGGGGAGAGACTGCAAAACAAACGAGGACTCTAAACCCCTGTACGGGCAGTAGCTCTGCAACATGGAGAGAGAGTGAGACTCAAGAGACCGCTTGAAAATGTGCTATGCAAGATGCAAGGACTGCTTGGAGACCAAGAATGGCTTCCGGATTTCTGGTTTGAGCTATCGGGTAGGGATCCCACTGAAGTAGGGAAAAAGAAGAAGGGGAAAAAATAGCAGAGCAGAAAGGAAAATTCCAAGCATAAGTTCAGAAGATTATGGATCATCGGTTTCAGGTAGAGAAAGGAAGGGTGTGAGGTCGAAGTCACTGAGAGGCCAAGCGGAAATGGTAGAATCTGGTGATTACTATGATATCTGGTGGAAATGCAGTAATCATGGAGGAAGAAAGATGGGCAATTGTGGGTAAGACCATGGGGCTATGAGATTTAAGGACTCACAGAAAGAACCATATGGTTGGTTACCAGGATGTGGTCCTTGGAAGGAGCTGCTCCTGGTGGCAATAGGGGGTAGTCATCATGGTAAAGGAGGTCAAGAATAAGAATAAGCAGCAGCAGTGGATACTTCCATGAGCAGGAAGATTCCTTTGTGTGCACTGTCCACGTGAGCATGATCTGCAGATTGTTGGCAGGTAGGGATATGGGTATGTAATGTGCTTTATGCCAGGTGTCAAGAGATTCACGTCAGGAGACCTTGTAATTGTTAAACAGGAAATGGCATGGAGTCAGAACTGGGGGCAATAATACAGAAACCCCTCCTTCCATTTAGAGCCCAAGGAAAACAAGAGGCATTTCAGCATTCCACATGAAGCAGAGACAACAGAAATAATTCCCGCTGCTTGATCCTTCACAAGGCTGGTAGGTATCTGGACAAACAGGATAAGATATATGAAAGAATTTACAACGGTTGGAGCACAAACTTAGGCGGTATTAGTGATATTATATCAAAGTGAAATCCCTCATATTGATCACTCTCTTTACTCACAGGAGTTGGCTTATCTTGGCCGGAGCCGGTTTTCACAAGTCGAATCCTGACCAAAGCACAGACTGTTGCCACATCAGCCTGGGAGTCATACACGGGAGTCCTGGCACACGATTGACTGGTTCATGAGGCGCTGGTTCCAACAGAGCACCAGTTAAACACGAAGATGTCGGGTATAAAAAACAGTATTAGTATTGACTTGGATACATGAAACACTAGAATTAAAAATTCACTTATATGTTTAAAATCAAAGAAGACTCTATAGAAATTTTTAGGTTTGTGTGGATACTTTGCGGAGAAGGCAATGGCAGCCCACTCCAGTACTCTTGCCTGGAAAATCACATGGACGGAGGAGCCTGGTAGGCTGCAGTCCATGGGGTTGCTGAGTCGAACACGGCTGAGCGACTTCACTTTCACTTTTTACTTTCATGCATTGGAGAAGGAAATGGCAACCCACTCTAGTGTTCTTGCCTGGAGAATCCCAGGGACAGGGGAGCCTGGTAGCCTGCCGTCTATGGGGTCACATAGAGTCGGACACAACTGAAGCGACTTAGCAGCAGCAGCAGCAGTGGCTACTTTGGGGCTACTCTACTATATTTGTGGATTGTGTGTTTTCCCTTCTCCCTGATGGCCAGTGTGCCTAATAGTGGAAAAGTGTGAACATTTGTCATCACATGCAGCAGATTCTGGAGGCAATGCTGAAAGGCAGTGTTAACATTTGCTCACTGAAAACGTGGACAGTACAAACACACAGCTCCTGAAGTGCTGACATTGAAATGTCTAGCAGTCCTCTGGAAAGGTGAACTCTGGGAAGTTTGTGGGAGGCATCAGGACCATCAGAATATGGTCATCTGGATATGGGCACTAGAAACAACCCAAAGGCTTGGTAACAGGGTAATTAACACATTGCAGTTCATCTTTATAACTGTTACTAAGGTGATGATACACACACATCTGGGGCTTCCTAGGTGGTGCAATGGTAAAGAATCTGCCTGCCAGTGGAGGAGAGTCAAGAGATGTGAGTTTAATCCCTTGGTCAGAAAGATTCCTTGGAGAAGGCAATGGCAACCCACTCCAGTATTCTTGCCTGGGCAATCTCATGGACAGAGGAGCCTGGTGGGCTACATTCCGTGGGGTTACAAAGAGTCAGACACAACAGAACACACACACATATATTTGGTTGTATAGAAGTATGTTACATTAATTTTTTAAAAGATACCATGAAAGTGCTTCACATAAAATTTAGTTGTCATGTTCATAAGACAAAGCTTTGGAAATATATAAAGATATTAACAGTAGTTATTTGAGAATAGCAGGATTTGTGTGTGTGTGATTTAATTACATTTCCTTTTGTTCAACAGTATTTTCTAATTGGTCTACAATGAACACATATTGGTTAAAACAAATCAAATATCTATGGGGAATTGACCATAGTGTTGAGATCCAGCAAGTCTTTTCAGGAAGAACAGAAGTTTATTTACAATGAATGAGTTAGATCAGCATCTTTCTGTTCCTGCCTTCTCTGAATCCTGGAACCAAGCAGAACCCTGCAGCTCCCCTCCACCCCCAAGTGCCAAGGCCGCTTCACATCCCCTGCCTCTTCCTTGTAGAAAAGTCAAAGTCTCCCGGGCCTCCCTGAGTTACAAAAGGGCAGTCTTGAGTGGTTAATGATCAGGACAGTAGAGTCACAGACTCAGCAGCTGATGCCTGCTCCTGAGTTATTTTACAGATACTGTAACTGTCACTGGAGGGAAAAAGCCAGACTTTTTGAGGACCAGGCTGCAGCCATGATATCAGCTGCTCCACCTTGAGCGATACTGAATCTAGGACAGGCACAAACCCAAGAAATGGCCTTGAGAGAAGGAGATTCACATTACTGCTCAGAAGAATCTATGTCTTTGTGAGCATCCAAATAATTGTAGCTTGTTCTGCCCCTAAGTGGGCAACTAAAAACAAAGAGATACTACAGATTCATGTCAACATCTTCTACTCTGAGACTAGGGTGCCCTATGTCATCAGGAAGAAGTAATAGAAGATGACTCTTGGCCCCTAATCCCATAGAAATGGAATGATGTTCTGATAAGTAAGGATTTGTAAGGAGTTTGGGGTCAGAAAAGAACTCTTTTTAAGAAAGCGATCTCTGCAGGAGGCCCCTTTTCTTGTCAATTTAGCAAAGCTTTATTGTATTAATAGCTAACCTTAAATTAGGCACCCCTCACCTCTGGCCCAGACACACCTTTCATCACTTTTGATCACACCTTGCCCCACCTGTTCTTTCTACAGATCAAAGAAAAAGAAGAATTAGTAGTTAACAGATGCCCAGATCTCTTCCCCAGGTCCCCCTTCAGTAATCTTGTGAACAAACTGTGTGAACAAGATGGCATCTAAAGAAAGATCACAAACCTCGGGTGGTGATGACTCTGACCACCCCCATCCCATCTCAGCGATTAAATGAGATTACTTCCCTTTTTCCTTTAGAAACTTTTCATGGCTGAACAGAATCTTCAGAGTTGGTTTTGGAGGACACTGAGTTGGCCTTCTTCCCAAAGGCTGGTTTTCTATTTAAAAGCAGCATTTTCCTTTCTACCAACACTTGCCTCTTGGTGTTGATTTTTGAGTGGACAGCAGCTAGACCTGAGTTTGGTTACCAGTCCTTTCCCGGGAATCTGCCCAAGCAGGATCACGGTGGTCATGGGCTCTGTGGCTTGTCTACACTCTCACCATGATCTGCCAAATAAACCAGACAACAATACCTGCTAAACTTTGAAGGTCTTGGGTAGCTTTCTGGCATCTAGTGCGAACTGGCTCTATGCTCATGTGTTATTATTATTATTATTATTTGAGTCTTGAGGGAAAATCTTCAAGCCAGCTTTAGAAAGAGAAGCTGCTGTCATTTGTGAATGCAGTTAATTAGAATAACATTTGCTTTTAAGCATTCAATATTTGGCATGATTATCAGACCTAAAGGTTATGTTGTTCTATCAGATAAGCTGGGCTCCGAGTGTTGTCTGTTGTCTCCCCAGACTGGTGCTGGCTAAATATAGGAACCCGAGAGGCATAGGAATGACTGCCTTTGATATTAGATCTGCACATTATAGCGATGGAGCTCATCTAAGATTTTCATGGCACTATTGACAAGTGGATTTCCTCTGTGTGGACAAGTGCCTGGCTCATGGAAAGACTGTTCTTGGGAAGAGTTGGAGGGAAAGGTTGGTCCCATTGGGATCTTACCCAGTCAAGGTGGCTGCTTCAGCGGGGAAGCTGATATGGGCAAAAGCTATTTGATGATTGACAGGGCTTAGCATGCATTTCTAAGTGGCTGGGAATTAAACTGCCCAATTAAGAGAAACATCCTCCATAGAGAGCATAAACCTCACCCCACCCCTGATTTCAACAATCAGCTGCCACTGTCTAAGTGAAAAGTAAAAGCAAAAGTGAAAGTCGCTTAGTTGTGTCCGACTCTTCTCAACCCCATGGACTATATGGTCCATGGAATTCTCCAGGCCAGAAGACTGGAGTGGGTAGCCTTTCCCTTCTCCGGGGGATCTTCCCAACCCAGGGATTGAACTCAGGTCTCCTGCATTGCAGGCGGATTCTTTACCAGCTGAGCCACCAGGGAAGCCACTGTCTAAGGGAACCACTCAAGGCATAAGACATGTCCATCCTGAGAAATAACTCCTTTTCTCTCGCCAGTAATTTGCTGATGAAAATACCTAATGGAACAGAGACCAAAGTTCTGTCCCAGGTCGTGCCATGCATCAAGTAGAAATGGGGATGAGCTGGTAGGTAACTTTCTAATAGACTCACCTACTTTGGAGGGAAAAAAAGGAAGGTGTGTTTTTGGGCGGGGGGTGTGTGTGTGCAGGGCGGGGTGGGGGGGGGGTGGTGGGAGTGGTGACAGAGGAAGCCGGGCAGTGCCTACTGCCTCAGGCTGTGTTTCTAAGTTATTTTTCCCCCAGAGGAACTAACACATATTGACAATTTCACTCTGAAACTGCAGTTCATTGTAAGAGATGAAAGATGCATGAATACCATTAACGATAATGCTCAGTGGGGCCTGGGCTCATGAATAGTTTAAAAAGGAAACCCTGGTTGCTTTGATGGCTTCATTCATCATATCCTGAAGGAAGAATTCTGGTGGTATGGGTACTTTTGTGCTTCAAATCTTTGGTTTAAATGCAATGTTTGCTTCTCATTCATTCAATTTCCTCTCCACTTGCTTAAGTTTTTAGCCTGGTTAGGGCTAAGAGCAAACTTAAAAGCAGGCAAGTTACTGCCTGATAATTTGGTTTCTGTACCTTTAAATAATGTCATACTTTTTGAGGTCACTAGTGCCAAGTTTTGATACTCTTCAACCCGGTCAGTCACACACCTGTTAAGTTGGGCTTCTGGTCTTTCCTGTAGGTCCTTCCATCCAGTTGGAAGCTTAAACATGTAAAAATAGAAGGGAAGGGAGCAGGGCACAATCTTTAAAACGATGACATAGTTGTTGAGGATATGATAAAAACTAGTTAGAACCAATCAGGTCCAAGATGTTGGAAGATTTGATTTCTAGTGGGCCTTGAGCCTCATTCTGCACTCGTTGTAAGACAGTAGCTAAATGGCATACCCTGGGCTCTGGTTGGGTTCAAGTCCCAATCTGAGTTGTGTGTTTCAGTTTGATATCTGTGTCTCTTCAGCAAAATTATATTGCCCCATAAAATTTTGGTAGATGGTAGAAAGTTATCCCATGCATCTCACACGCTAGCAAAGTAATGCTCAAAATTCTCCAAGCCAGGCTGCAACAGTGCATGAACCGTGAACTTCCAGATGCTCAAGGCAGATTTAGAAAAGGCAGAGGAACCAGAGATCAAATCACCAACATCCGTTGGATCACTGAAAAAGCAAGAGAATTCCAGAAAAGCATCAATCTCTGCTTTATTGAGAAAGTTATCAGAACGTTGGTCTCCCCACTTAAGAAAAGTGAAAGTGAAGTTGCTCAGTCATGTCCGACTCTTTGTGACTCCATGGACTGTAGCCCACCAGGCTCCTCCATACATGGAATTTTCTAGGCAAGAGTACTGGAGTGGGTTGCCATTTCCTTCTCCAGGGGATCTTCCCAACCCCAGGGATCGAACCCGGGTCTCCTGCATTGTGGGCAGACGCTTTACCATCTGAGCCACCAGAGAATCCCACTTAAGAAGTTAGTACAAAGTGATTAGAGAGTCAAAGTTTCCATTCTCACAAGGGTGGACACACTGTGTCACTGCCCATTTCAGTGGACAAAGGATGCTGTGACCATCAAGCTGGTGCAGGAAGCAGGAACCACAGAGCTCAGAACCTCAGGACTGGCTTCAGCTTCTGGTTAGCCCTGGTGGAGAGCAGGAATGCTGCTGCGTGCTGGGCTCCTTCCCAAGATGTGTTTTCACCTATACGCCCGGCCACCTACAAACGGACACTTGCCATCTACTAGGACCGAATTATGAGCCCCTGTAGTCACTGACCTTTAATACCCTGGAAAGGAGATCAAGACAGAGAGCAGAGACGAGGCATCTGTGCTCTGGGAAGAACTGGCAGGGAAGGTCTTCAAATACATATTGTCAGAACATTTTATGAGCCTAAATTATTGCATCTTCTCATATCTGGAAAAGCACCAAGATCATTAACGGACATATCTGCTGCTTGTAACTGTCAGTAACGTTCATGAGATGGGCCTCCATGTTCTTCCCAAAATATGTGCTTGATTGCATATACTCCCCCTTCTCCAAAATCACGCGTATACTGACCTTTCCCCTGTCTTCGGGAAAGTTTCTTAAAGATCTCTGAAATGCTGTCTCCTGGGCTACGGTCCTCAGTTTGCCCCGCATATAACTTAACTCGCAACTTTTGCATTGTGTGTTTTTTTCAGCGTGTCCATCTGTTTGTGATTGAAATCCCTTTATCTTCTCTCCTCTGTCTCTGTTGTTCAGGAAACGCATGCCTCCTTCTGACCTGCGGGTTTTGCCGTCTGCCTTCTCTTTTCCCCATTGCAGGGGAGCCAATGGGCGATTCTTTGGTTCTTTATGACTGAGTGTCATCCCATCTGTCAAACCGCGACTCTTTCATCTGCTCCTGATTGTGTGGGTCAGAGTAGCACACGGGTGAGCAGAGATGGCTCTCGTGTCTCCCAGACAAGTGGGGCTTTTTCACCCACAAGTGGCCTTACCCAGGACAGCTCCACACAGGGCCCTGGTGCAACCTGGGGGGGTCATGTGTACAGGAATCTCCCTCCCTTCCTGGCTTGCTTCCTCCTTTCTCCACAAGCAGAATCTCTCAGGATCCCTCCCTTCCTGCAGGGTATCTGGACTTCTTCTGTGGGAGCTCAGTGCTACAAACAGAACGAAAGCAGATGCTGCTTTCCCAGATGCCAAAGACAGACATTAGTTACAACGGTAAGAGTGGATCAATTCAGGAATAACTATTCTAAGAGGGACGAGTCCAGCATGAGCTGAACTGAACTTCACGGAAAGAAAAGGCAGACTACTTTAAAGTCTGGGGTGCTAGGAGGAAAGCCCTGAGGGGTAAGAAGTCTAAGTGACTGAGCCTCTGGGTTTACAATTTGGCACTTACCCAGAAGAGAAACAGACTTCTCTTCTCGTACCTTTACGACAAGAGGCAGTGCTGGAACCTAACACAGTTCAGTTCATTTCAGTCGCTCAGTCTTGTCTGACTCTTTGTGACCCCATGGACTGCAGCACGCCAGGCCTCCCTGTCCATCACCAACTCCCGGGGCTTGCTCAAACTCATGCCTATCGAGTTGGTGATGTCATCCAACCATCTCATCCTCTGTCATCCCTCTCTCCTCCTGCCTTCAATCTTTCCCAGCATCAGGATCTTTTCCAATGAGTCAGTTCTTTGCATCAGGTGGCCAAAGTATTGGAGTTTCAGCTTCAGCATCAGTCCTTCCAATGAATATTCAGGACTGATTTCCTTCAGGATGGACTGGTTTGATATTGCTGTCCAAGGGACTCTTGAGAGTCTTCTCCAAAACCGCAGTTCACTGAAATTAGACCCTTATCTTGCCCCAGAAACTAGCTAGAGCAACAGTTATCTCCCTGAACATTTGCATTCCAAAGAGAAGTTTCTCAAGTCCCTGGAGAAATAGTCTAGGTAGCAGATTTACATCTCAAAAGGATTTTATAATTGCAAGCTTTCTAAAGTAACTGCTCTAGAGAGCACTGAGGTTTGGGGTGGAACAAACAATAAATTCTCCTGGTGGTGCTTGAGCTTCCTCAGCCAGGTGTTCTAAGCAGAGGCTAGGACACGACTGAGCGACTGACCTGACCTGAACTGAACTGAACTGAGGATCATCTCAGAGACACAGCTCTTGTTGCTGAAAGCCTTGCCAGTGTTTGGTCTCATAGTGCAGATGAAACCGAGCAGGACCTTGTGGCCCTCCTGGGCACAGAAACCTTTCTGTGTCTCCTATTTCTTATTTGTAAGGAATAGGCTCCAGCCTCCTTGACCTTCCCTGAGTTCCAAAGGGCAGATTCAAACAGTTGCTAATCAGGGCAGGAAGGGGATATGGAGATAAGGGAGGATCAGCCAAGAAACAATACTGCAACCTTGGTTCAGGGTCCTGAACCAAGGGATCACCTCAAGGGATCACCTCAAGGGATCAATTCAGTTCAGTTCAGTTCTTTCGCTCAGTCGTGTCCAACTCTTTGCAACCCCATGAACTGCAGCACGCCAGGCCTCCCTGTCCATCACCAACTCCCGAAGTTCACTCAAACTCATGTCCATCTAGTCGGTGATGCCATCCAGCCATCTCATCCTCTGTCATCCCCTTCTCCTCCTGCCCCCAATCCCTCCCAGCATCAGAGTCGTTTCCAGTGAGTCAACTCTTCACCTGAAGCAGCCAAAGTATTGGAGTTTCAGCTTCAGCATCAGTCCTTCCAGTGAACACCCAGGACTGATCTCCTTTAGGATACACATAACAATATCTTTGAGCACTTCTGTAAAACTAAGACCCCCAACAAATGGAAGATGTTAACTTCTTGATTAAGCACTCTTCATTCCAGAGAGAAGGTCAAAGTTTGATAACCTTGAGAACCACAGAAGCTCATCAGGAGACCGATGGAGACCAGATTAAAGAAATGCAGGCCCTGCACACAATCGGACCCTTATCAGCAACTTTGCCCTTGAACCATTGCTATGAAACTCCTCACCAAATCGGCCTAAGGTTGGGACACAGTTTTGAGGGCTTTAGTCCACTGTGACCCCCTTTGCCTGGCAGAGCAATAAAGCTATTCTTTTCTACTTCACCTCAAAATTTGTTTCCAAGATTTAATTCGGCCCCAGAGCACAGAAGCCGAGTTTTGGCGTCACCAGGGGTTTGGATGGAGCCGTTATGTGCTGACGGTTTTGTAGCTGTCACTGGCAGGCATTCTTAAGTCCTAAGTCCCCGAGCCCAGAGCTTAAATGCTGCGGCAGTCCTTTGGTTAAATCAAGTCAATAGGCCCAGCCTAGATTATTCAAAGGGAAGGGAGTGCCCAAGAGTGAATACTAAGAGACCTTGTTTATTGGATCCACAATTAAGTGATGGTTGCTTTTGTCTCTATGAACATAGGCCATTTTTATGGGGCAGAATACTCATGCTAAGGCCACCAGCCAACTCATAGGCAAATGCCTCTCCAGCTCCACTCAACTGTGGCAAAAGGTGGTTGGAATCACCACCATTAAATATAAATCAAGCAAGAAAACCTACACTTACGACAGTCCTCCTGGGAGCTTTTTTGATATCAGTGTTCTGACATGACAGGTTTTCAGTACTTCAGGAGACTCTTCAGTAGTGACAATGAGCCTGGAAGTCAGCTCTGATTTAGACCTCTGAGAACACTTAGGTGTTGTGTACTAGGTATTCAGACATAACAGACTGCTGCAAATTATTATAGTCTAAATGTGGCCAGAATTTTTGCTGTGGATAGAGTTACTGTTGATTTTTACTGCTTCACAAAGTCAGCAGGGAAGGACTACTACTGGAAAGATTCAGAACCCTATTTTGCTGGCTTTGTCTTACTCAGGCCAGGCTTACTGGCACATTTGGCAGAAGAGATGTTTAATTAATTACCAATTAAAGTTGACACAGTTTAATTTGGGTGTAACTTGAGTTCGGGTTTATATATACTCTGGAGCAATGAAGCCGAGCAGAACCCTTCAGGACTCCTGGGCACAAAAGTCTCTCTGTGTCTCCCGATTCTTGTAGGAAATAAGCTTCAGTCAGCCTCTTTGACTTTCCCTGAGTTCCAAGGGGCAGGTTCAAATAGCTGCTGATCGGGGGAGGGAGGGGATGTGGAAACAAGGGAGGAGCGGCCGACAAATAACAGTGCAGCCTTGGCCAGGCTCCCGGTTCCCCCTCCAGTGGCACACGTGACAATATGTTAGTTTTTCTGCAGAACTGCCACCCAGGCGGGGGATGGTAACTTCAGTCTGACCACAGGATTCCTGGACCGTAATCCTGTTACCTCACCACCAACCAATCAGAAGAGAGTCACGTGCCCTGCAGCCCTCCCCCCACATTTTGTCTATAAAAACTTTTCTCCCAGAATCATTGAGGAGCTCAGGGTTTTTGAGTGTGAACCACCAGTTCTCCTTTCTTGGCCCTTCGATAAAACTTACTCTGCTCCAGACTACAACCTCTTGGTTTGTTTGGCCTCACTATGTATTGGGCCAAAAGTAAAAATTTACCAAAAGTTTAGGGAAAAGATGTCCTATGTAATCGACTTATTTGGGTTTACATCAACAGTAGCAACAAGGTAGAATGCCTTAAGAAAATTTAGACATTTTAATTTTCCTGTTAATGTTTTATTTGAAATATCCACAGGGTTCTAACCTGTACTTTTGAAAACAAAGTTTTGGACAGAAAGCATACTGTATAATATATTTCACTGGTCAGATATTTTTTGTTCTTTATTATTAATACATGAGAAGAAAATTGTGGACATAATTGAAAAATATATCACTGACTTTTGTTCTTATCAATTATTAATAACAGTGTGGCAGAGTGGTGGAAGAGACATAGGCAAGAATAGAGGCACAGATGTATTTTTGAGTTAGTTCTAAACCTAACTTAAATGTATATATATTTTGGCCATTTGTTTTCAAGGAGGCTTAGGAGTTGATAAGTTCTTCATTAAAGATGTGTTGATGGTGATCTGCAGACATTGACTCTAGAACACGTCTCTATCACCTCTATTCACCTGAGAACTCGGGGCAAGACCACTCTCACAAACATGACATACAGACCAGGAAATCCCACAGCAATTGCTGCCCATCTTGTCAATTTCTAGGACATTTGGAAGTATAATTATTTCTCTCTACCTGTTGTTCTGTTCTCCAGTTAACTCTTGTTTCTTTCACCATTAAATTTTCTTCCTCTCAAATTCCCAGCAGAAAGCAGTTTAATAAACTCACTCACAGGAAGGTGCTTATAATTGAGACAAGAACAGTAAATATCATTTATTGAGATTGAACAATGGTCCAAAAATTATCACAAAACATCACAGAAAAGGTAGTATTGCTTATCCTTAAGCTGCAGATGAAGAAATGGAAGTTTAGACCGACTCCATAACATCTTTAAAATTATGGTTTGGAAATGACAAAGTTAGGATTTGAACTGAGTCAAGTCCCTCTGAAGGCCATATTCCCATGACTGCCATTCTAGGATTTTTCAAGAGGAAGAAAATATTTGAAGCATGAAGAGTTAAAGTAATTGAGATTATCTCTTGTGATGGAATTTCAAAATATTTTGAGGAAGCGGTACTTTAGAGTATTTAAAAATTGCTGTGTCTCTAAATGTTGTTTTGGAAACACACAGTAGAAGGGAGAACCCAGGCTTCACACCTTCTGCTCTCCTTTTCCACTTCATTCTAGCCTGTAATCATGGTCAACACAGAGGTTACATCTGGACGCATCATCACTTTTCTTTAGCTTAAATGATATTTCTCTTTTTTACAACTGAACCAGTTGTCAAGATTTTAAAATATGTTCATTATGCCTAAAAATTCTTATTTCCAGTTTCTTTAAAAAAAGAGAAAAACGGGCTTGAAGTTCCTCGTGGCAAGAAGAAGCCAGAGCTGAATGATGTCGGCTCCTGGGTGGGTCAATGTCTTCCTGGGTCCTCACAGTCCTTGCCTGACCCCCTGCCCGCAGGCACACTACCCGCCTTGGCTCTGAGTGGCGCTGGCACAGCTGCACACAGCTTCCTATCTGCTGGAGGCATCTGAAATCCCTGATCATTCCATCCCTGTTGTACACCCAGTGTGAGTTAGATCCATAACACATCAAGTCTTGGCAAGCAAGGACTTGTCTCGGATGACGATTTTCTCTTTTAGTGGTCACTTACTGCATGCTTGGAGCCGTGGTTCTCAGACTATACCGTCCAGCAGAATCACCTGGTGGGTGTTTTAACATATGGGTTGCTGGGACCCAGCCTCGGTGCTTCTGATTCACGAGGTCTGGAGTAGAAATTGGAAATTTGTGTTCCGAGCAAATCTCCGTGTGATGCTGAGGCTACTGGGAAACACATTCTCCTGCTTTAGGGAGACGTTTTTATGCCTGTGGACTGGATCGTGGTAAAACCAGTGTTCTTTCTTTTACCACTTTTTGTTCTTTCTTACATAACTTCCCGATTTTTGCAAAACTGTGTGTTTTATTTGCCACTCAAATGAAACCTTTCTCTTTTATTCTCCTGGAATTTCTCTGAGGCCAAGGCTGACAGCCATCCACCTGACATGGCTTAGAGACAGGAGGATGATTTTGGTGTGACACATAGACTTCCTCTCCTGCCTTGACTTTATATTTTTTCTTTGTTTTTGGTGTCTTTCCATGTTCTCTATGATGGTGACAGCCAACCTGTGGCTACTGTCCAGATGCCCCCTGCACTGCCACAGTCTCAGCCAGATTTGAAAACTCGGGGCATTTCCACCCCCAGCAGTTCACAGACCAGATCCTTATCTTCTTGTGAATCTATTTATACTACACAGATGGCTGGAATCCTCCAGCTGAGTCACACTTAAAAATTCAGAAAAGAAAAAACAATTTGGCAATGCTTTTTTTCTCTTGGCTATTTTCCACTGTGTATATTTTTCCCTAAATATTGTTTCTTATATTCTTAATGATCACATTCAAACTACTTTTCCCAAATATGTGGTTCATTTCTCAAGCTTCCCTTTAAATATATTGCTACATGTATTGATATCTTTCTCAACTCAGTTCAGATAAAGTCCTAAGAGATATCAGGAATGGGGAGAGGTGGCTAAGAGAAAGTGAGCCTGGTGTGCAGCGGTTTCCAGCTTACGCAGAGGACAGAAATCTGTGCAGCCTGAATCATTAGAGCTAAATTTCCTGTTTTCCTGCCTTGCACAGCAACTTGTAAGCACTTGCTTCCCAACACTGACCTTTCAAGAAAAAGAAGACCACAGGGATATATTTGTTCAGGGCTTCATTTAACAGGAATGCTTCATGAGAATATGTGCAACGACCAATATGAGGAAGCTGTGCCCACATTAGGATTTTTTTTTTTTGAGGTAGCAGCTATTCTCAATTAGCAGTCCCTCCAGCTGCAGCTGTGCACAAAGCCCCGCAGAGCACCTGGTCTAGAAAAGGGGGAAACAGAGTGTAGAAATGCATGAAATGAACAGGGACGTGGAAAGGAGGTGCTGCTGGTTTTTATTAAGCGGCAGTTTTGGAGCAGGTTCCCTATGAATCATAGACCATCAAAGTGACTTCACTTTCTATTTCATTAGAAAGGCGTACGTTCTTGCAAGAAAACCTGTTATGTTAGCCTTTAAGTTTTATGGAGCAGAGGATCTAGGTTTTAATTGTCAATTCTGAAAAATAAGTCTGAGGCAAAAATAATCCAATAAATAGAGAGTCAGCCTAGTGCAATTAAATTTTTATTTACAGACCATCAGCTATTTGACTAAGAGGTGGGACTGGACAGACCTGAAATTAAATTATTAGGATTTCAAATTGGAGATGAACAATGTCTGAAATTACAGAGTAGGTTTTTGATAACTTATGATTTAAGTGACAATGGCTGATTAATGCACAGCTTTTCAGACATACCTTATCATCAGGAAAGGACAAGTATAGCTTGAATTGGAAAGAAATAGACTATTAATATTTAGTGTAGCCAGAGATCAAGATGGTGGAGGAGGAGGATGCTGAGCTCACGTCCCCCAGCAAACTCATCAGAAATATAGTAGATGAGGAGCAGAGCTCATTGGCCAAGAGTCTGGCAGAAGAGCTCTTCTACAACCAGGGCCATAAAGAAAGATCCACATGGAATTGGCTTCCCTGGTAGCTCAGCTGGTAAAGAGTCTGCCTTCAGTGTGGGAGACCTGGGTTGGATCCCTGGGTTGGGAAGATCCCCTGAAGAAGGGAAAGGATACCCACTCCAGTATTCTTGCCTGGAGAGTTCCATGGATAGAGGAGCCTGGCAGGCTACAGTCCCTGGATGGGGTTGCAGAGTCAGACACGACTGAGCCACTTTCACATGGAGTTGGGTAGGGAGGGAGGAGAAGTGATCCTGCTGCACCCCTAGCGGGGACCCAGGAAAGGAGGGGACCTCCCTGGGTTTCTGGAGGGGACACCACAAGCTTGGGGATCCTCCCTGGTGAGCTAGGGGTTTGAGCCACATGCTGGACACCTCAACCGGGGTCTTCCAAAGAAGACATAGGAAACAATGCTCAACATTGTGAATTATAAGAGAAATGATAATCGAGACTGCAATGAGATATGACCTCATACCTATTAGAATGGTTATCGTCAAAAAGTCTACAGATAACAAATGTTAGTGAGAATGTGGAGATAAGGAAACTCTCCTGCACTACTGGTGGGAATGTAAGTTGGTGCAGTCACTACGGAGAATAGTATGAAGGTTCCTTTAAAAACCAAAAATAGAACTACCATGTGATCCAGCAATCCCTCTCCTTCACTCCTATGTGACGATGATGAAAACACTAATTTGAAAAGATACGTGTGCCCCAGTGTTCATAGCAGCACTGTTTACAACAGCCAAGACATGGAAGCAACCTAAATGTCCATCAACAGATGAATGGATAAAGAAGTGCCATGTGTATTTGGTTGTCTAAAAAGTTGGTTTGGGTTTTCCTTATGATTTTATACAAGGACCTGTGTATGGAATACACACACACACACACACACACACACACACACACACATACACACACAGTGGTATATTACCAGCCATAAAACAGAATAGAATTTTGCCATTTGGAAGAGCCATGGATGGACCTCCTTAGTAAAATAAGTCAGAGAAAGACAAATACTGTGTATTATCACTTTTATATGAAATCTAAAAAATAAAATGAATGATATAACAGAAACAGAAACAGATTTGCTGATATACAGAAGGGAATGGCAACCCAGACCAGTATTCTTGCCTGGAGAATTCCACGGACAGAGGAACCTGGTGAGCTACAGTCCACAGGGTTGCAAAGAGTCAGACACGGCTGAGCAACTAACACACACACTCATAACAAACTAGAGGGTAGATGGAAGCGGAAGGGGCAAGATTAGGGAGGGGACTCAAGAGACAAACTACTGTGTGTAACACAAACAAGCAATAAGGGTACTTTGTGCAGTGTAGTAGGGAGTATAGTCAAAATTTAATAATCATTTAAAATGGGATATAATCTTTAAAACTGGTGAATCCCTATGTAGTACACCTGAAACTAATATCATTTGTAAATCGCTCCATTTTATTTTATATTTACCTTTTAATTTTACTTATTACTATTTATTTTCTGTGCCGAGTCTTAGCTGTGGCATGCAAAAGCTTAGTTGTGGCATACGGGATCTAGTTCCCTGACCAGGGATTGAAATCAGGCCCCCAGCATCGGGAGCATGGCGCCTTAGCCACTGGACTGCCAGGGAAGTCCCTCAACTGTACTTTAATAGGAAAAAAAATTCTAAAGAAGAAACTATTTAATGCAGTAATATTTTTCAGTGGGCAACAAATGAATGAAGCTTTTCTTCAAGTTTTCTCTTTATAATGTTCTGCCACGTGCTAAGCGTAAGATTTACTTTCGGTCATATGCACTTCAATTTCAGACATTCTTAGCTTAACTTTACTTGTGTTAGAAAAAGGCCTGGAATGTCTGCTCCTTCTTTCTCACAGTCCGTATTTGAAAAAACAGAGAAGATACCTCTAAGTGTTAATGTCCAGATAGGATATGTCTTCTAGTGTGAACTGAATGATCCTGGCTACATCTTAATAAGATTCCAATAATGAGAGTTTAGGACTAGGAGGAAGATGCAGGAACAAATTATTTCTCCCCCTCAAAGCTTCTTTCTTCTGTGTCATACAAGGAAGCAATTACTGAAGGAAATGCTAGAAGGTTTCTAAAGATCGTCTCAGCCCTCAATCTTTTAAATCATCTCCTAGCGACTATGGTTCTGCCAAGATGGGAATGTGGACAGAAAAGTCTGGAAGAGAGGAAACTGACCTGGCGACCCACATCCTTCTGGCGCCGAGATAGCAGTGCTACTTCAAAGTCACGTCTCTCCTCACTTGAAAATGTTTCTTTTTCTTCTTTTTTCCCCTCTCTCTTTTTAAATAAAACTCTGTGAAGAAATACAAAGGGCCCTTGAGAATCCAACCTTCTTTCTGAGCTTTTGATCATGAGTACATTTGGTGCCGTGATGAACCAAACAAGGTTTTCTTATCACTCTTTCCACAAGGTAAGAAAAATGAATTTTCACCCAGGAGACCCTCTGTATGTATGTGTGAAGCAATTTGTTAAAGGATATCCCAGAAGTCTTCATCTTCTGATAAGGGTGAGTGATTTGTTTAATTTAGGAATGTCGTATCAGGAGATATTAACTGCTACAGATCAAGAGTCCTTTCCGTTTTGCAAAGATAGAGCAGTCAGAAGATTCTCGTACCTTTTATTCTATAGTCTGAGGACTACCAACTATCCCTACGTATCAGCCCAAATCTGCCTGGATAAATGATAGTTTATATTTCATTTTCTGACATTCTCCTGTGCACAAAAAGAGTCGTTACTTTGAACTTGGTGAACTTGCCTTTGAGGCAGCAAATAGACGCTGTGCTTCCTTTAATGGATGATGAACTGACCGTCATTATATTGAAGAGTTAATGAATGAAGACATACATAGATTCAAAAAGGGTTAAGAAAAAATAAAAGCTTAAAGCCTTCACAGAGACAGACCTTGAATCGATCATATAGGGAGCTATTTTAGGCTTAAATAACTTAGAGAATGACAAATACCATGGCCCACAAGCCTGCTCCTTTGGTATTTGTGTCTTGGTCCTGTTTCGCATCCTGAATATGACAGTGTGATATTTATTTGAGGCTGACGTTCTGATTGTTTCTGCAGGGTTCATCAACAGGACATAAAGCAATATTGGCTAAAGCAGAAGCGGTAATGAAGCTGAAGTGTACCTACCAGCGGGGTGATGGTATTTATAGATGCAACGGGGTTCACATGCTAAACTCAGAACACTCAGATGGAATTCAAGTGGCCTGCTCTCCTTGATAGCGCACGAAAGTGTACCCTTCAACCTGCAGACTAGAGAAGGCGCCACAGCTGTGATGCAAGGTTCATTTAACAAGGGTGGGCCAAGACTTTTTTCACAGTAAAAGCTTTCTGAGTGATCTCTTGTACAGTTATCATTACCAGAATCCAGCTGAATCACAGGTGCAAATCTCATTACTAGAAATTTTACTAATTAATGACACAGACTCTCCTCCCCCTGCCTTTAGCCAGGTTCCTCTGAGTGCTCTTCTTGGCCAGAACTAGTTCCTAACAGCGTGAAAATCAACCCCATCTCTACAGCTCAAAACATCAACCCCATCTCTACAGCTCAAAACACCAATTTCGTTTCTAACAGCCCAAGTCTACACCCCTCTCCCCTCTAAAGTGCATGCCTAGAAAAGTCAAGTTTTCTGCCCTTAAATTTCCTATTTATTTCAGCCAATCTCTGATAGGGCTGGCAGTACCCAGCTCTGCAGGAGGACATAATCCTAACTTCAGTCTCTGCCAACGGGCACAGCAGACCAGTGTCACCTTTACACTGATTAACCCTTTGTCATTTTCCATTTCTCTAATTCTACCGGGCCCCCTCTGGGACCCCTCTTTATGCCCCCATTTCCCTTTTAAAACGATGATTCTCTTCTGAACAACTGGAGAATGAGTTCTGTTCCTGCCAGACTCGTTCCTGTTAACCTGGTTATTACTGTTGGAAATCTGTCCTTCCTGCATCAGTGAGTGTGTGGTTTTGTTTATCTTCGATGGGCGTTTCCTGCAAGTCGTGTCATCTCCCAAGATCTCCCTTCCTTTCATATCAAAATGGTTGTCGGATGAAGGCAAAGTGGCTGCCCCTGCCAATGAGGGATATTTTTTCAGATTTCACTCCAAAAGACTGGAGCGTTTCTAGGCGCATACCAGATTTGCGTGTGTGTGTGTGTGTGTAGGCATGTGTCTATTGCAGATTAACAAAGGAGCACCTTCAATCTCTACCATTCTCCATTCTCTCTTTTTTTCCTCCCTTATCTCCCCAAAAGCTTGATAGAAAGAGATGTATATGGACTGAGAGGTAGACATACAGAGACACACACACACATAGACACACATGCCCACAAAGAAGGCTTCTGTTAGTCATAACAGCCAATAACTACTGAGCGTGCATGCAGGAGCAGGTGGATGCATCGTCCTCAGTCCTTTAAATGAGCACTTAGCCCAGAGCTTAGTACATAAGCATTCAATAAATGTGCTGAAGAAATTTCAACCATTTGAAATTCATTTTTAAAAAGGGTCTTCTCCCTTCAAACTTCCCAGTGAATTGTCAGTTAGGGTTGTTTTTGCTGGCAGAAGTGCTCAAGTATACAAGTATCTATTTGTGGTTAGTCTTCTTTAATGTTCAGCTAAACAACTAATATAATTAATTTCAAATCTTAGTTTTTCCTTAGCCTCTAGTGTCACCTTAAAAGCCTCAATTTAAAAAATCCAAGTGGTTTTATGTAAAGGTAAGAATACTTCCACTTACATTTTTATTAATGATCAACTATCTATAAAATTTAAAGATACAGATCTTATAAGGCATCCTATTTAGGAACAATTAACCCTATTTATAGAGCTTCCCTGGTGGTTCAGACAGTAAAGAACCTGCCTGTAAGGCAGGAGACTTGGCTTTGATCCCTGGGTTGGGAAGATCCCCTACAGGAGGAAATGGCCATCCACTCTAGTATTCTTGCCTGGGAACTCCCATGGACAGGGGAGCCTGGCAGGCTATAGTTAGTTCATGAGGTGGCAAAGACTCAGACACGACTGAGCAACTAACACTAAACTTCAACCTCATTTATACATTGAATTGAGCAGAGTCCCTTAAACATCTCAAACTACACTTATAGCCTACTGTAGCCTATTACTCTCTCAAACATTTCAAATATTAATATCTGAAAGGAGAAACATGACTTTAATGATAAAAATCTAAGCCTTTAAAAAATTAGAATATGTTAATGCCAACTTCCTAATTTATTTATATTAATATATACATGCTACTATACGTAAAATAGAGAACCAACATGGACCTACTGTAGCACAGCGAGCTCTACTCAATACTCTGTAATAACCTATAAGGGAAGAGAATCTGAAAAAGACCATATTTATCACTGAATTGAATCACTGCGCTGTACCCCTGAAACTAACACAACTTTGTAAGCCAAGTGAAGATACACACACATACGTCTAGACCAAAAGAGCATATATCTTTAGACTTATTTCAGTTGTTTCCTTTGACTTAGTAAATCCCCATCCACATTCTTCTGGACCTAATTGGAGTCACAAAATATAAGGTAACATTCACAGAATTTAGACCAGCCCCTTCGAAGTGCCTTTATTATTTCCATTTAAGCCGCTTTGTTTTCAAAGCGGAGGCATGCTCTGAGAAGTGTGAAACTGTTTCATCCCTGTAATTTTGGCTCAGTGTGTCAGGGTACTGAATAAGATGCATGAAGGTGAACACGCATATTTTAAATTGTTTCTCCTCTCTTTTTAAACATAAAGTCTTTCTCTGCTTTCAATTGGGCAGTTTTCATGCACTGGATAATAGCAGTTCATGTAAACATTTGTTCTAGTTTAGCCATGCATTTCTTTATTCTTTTATTTTTTAGTTTTATATCCTTACTGCTCTTTTGCCTTTATTTTTCTTTTCCTTGATTCCAGTAAAATGTAAATGTCATTATTGTCTTGTATTTGCTCAGTGCATTTATGACTTTCAAGCCAGTTGGCCTGTTTTCTAATCCACGAGTTTAGTGCAATGGTGGGTGAGATGATCTGTGGAAAGAACTAGACAGTTATAATGAATAGCCCCTTTCTGCTTAAGAGTTCTGTAAAACTTTATCAGTTCTTTTTGTACCAAAACAGCAACTCTTGTGTTAACTCAGAAGAAATGTTACTATTCTTAATTTTATAAGACTTAAAAATTTGATGAATCAGTGGGAGTTTGGGGTTAGTAGATACAAATTATTATATATCGAATGGATAAACAACAAGGTCCTACTGTATAGCACAGGGAACTATATTTAATATCCTAGGATAAACCATATGGAAAAGAATATTAAAAAGGATGTGTATATGTGTATAACTGAGTCACCTTGCTGTACAGAAGAATTTAGCACAACATCATAAATAAACTATGCCTAATAAAATGTTTTAAATTTGATGAATCAAATGTGTTTGTGGTAGGGATATGAACTATATATATTATAACAGGAGAGTGTCTATTAAGAAAAACATACAGGGCGTTTGGCTTTCCCTTTCTAAGGAAAAGCTGACACTGGCTGTTTAGGATCTAAACCTGATAGACATTAATATTACTATAAAAACTGCTGAATTCAATTCAGTGATGGGAAACTATCAATGAGATATGAGACATTCAAGATCTCTTTACAGCATCCCGTGGAGAGAGAGAATGAAATAGAGGGTTCCTTCTATAAGATCCATGATCTGCAATCTATGTAACTTTGTTTTAAAATATGTGTTCTCCAAAATGCTTCATGACTACTGTGAACCAGGATCTACACAGAAAACAGGTGATGGGTAGACTTACACATTCTCTACAAATTAGAATTGCAAAAGTTGGCTTCAGAAGACAAGGTGTTGAAATTTAGGGAACGGTCAAGTGGGGAGAGGAAAATCTCTGCTGGTGAAGAAATAGAGAAAAAATGATGCTGGCAAAGCTCAGAGGGACTGTTGCCATAATATATGTCTTCTTCCTGCTCTGGGCATGGAAGGGAATTAATATAAGATGCTGAAGACAGAAGACCATTCCCAAGGTTTCATAAGGGATAGTTTACTAGTTGTCATAAGGAATACTATCTAATGAGATATTCATGGCTCTTACTATGCTAAGGCATTTGGTTACATATCAAGGCCAGCTTGGGATTACTTTGTAGTTTGCAATCTATCATCACATACTTGATCTCACTGGAATCTTACAGTAGCCCTGAAATCAGAGGAAACAGCTGCCAAATGACAAATAAAAAAGTTGCAACCCATAGAGCTTATGTGACTCCACTTAGTCATAGAGTAGATATGAGTCAGTGCTTTTATTAAAATCTATGACTCTGATTCCTTATCCAGCTGGCTTTCTACCAGCATCCCTTTCTTTTCTTTATTTCTTTTTCTTTTCTTGCCACACCAGGTTGTCATGTGAGATGTTAGTTCCCTGAGCAGGGATCAAATCCTGCATTGGAAGCTCAGAGTCTTAACCACTGGACCACCAGGGATGTCCTAGCATATCTTCCTTAAAGTAGTAGTGCCAGTGGAAAAGCTTAAACTCAAGGATGAAAACATGAAGAAGCAGCCACACTTCATAATTATGAAGCTCCTAAATAAAGCTCATATTTGGCAAACAGACTCATGGACCAAATACAACCCACTACCCAGTTTTGTAAATAAACTTTTATTAGAACATAGCTACTCTCATTTGTTTATTACTTGTCTGTGGTGTTTTAGCTACCGCAGTAGATGAGTAGTTGCTGGAGAGACAATATGGCCTTGAAAAGTAGTATCTGAAGTATCTGCTACCTGGAGCAAGTATGTGAACAGGGCTTCCCAGGTGGCTCAGTGGATAAAGAATCCACCTGCCAAAGCAGAAGATGCAAGAGAGATGGGTTTGATCCCTGGGATGGAAAGATCCCCTAGAAGAGGAAATGTCAACCCAGTCCAGTCTATGAACAGAGGAGCCTGGCGGGTCACATTCCATGAGGTCACAAAAGAGTCAGACACAACTTAGCTACTGATCATGAACGTGAAGGGTTAGTATTTGCAAGAAAAGCACAAGAGAGGTGGACTCCTGTGGTGACCAGAAGGAAAAGCGTCCACCTCCTGTGGGAGACTGGAAGGTCTGGGTGTCTCTCCTTCCCTTTATCTGCTGCCCGAACAGTTACGGTGTGAGGGTGTAAAGGTTTGGACGGGCAGTGTGGGTGTGCTCCATCCCTCTTGGGCTCTGTTTCTTTAGGAAACAAGTAATTCAGCTTTTCAGGAAGAAATGTGTCAAAACACGAGAAAACGAGAAGAGCAGTTTGATTCTGAGGAAAATGAGTTTGATGCATGCTTGGCACTTCGCCATATTCTGGGACAAAACTGCATCTGTGTCTAAACAGTTCCTCAAACCCCAAAGCAGTTGAAGGTCAGAAGACTGGAAATGGCATCCCAGTAAGCGAAAAATGCACTCAGAAACAGGATTTTCAGAGGGCTCTAGACAAGGTCAAATGATGGCTGTATAAAACAGTTATCTCCGTGGGACGAGAGGAGAAGCCTGCATGTCCTAAGCAGGTGCTAATGACCAGGCACTATATACTTTTACATCCAGCACTTCTTCCAATATTGAAACAACTGCGTGAAGGCTAGATTTTTAAGCCCTTTGGGAAGTAAATTGCATTTCAGAGAGGTTAAACAACTTGTCCAAGCTCACACAGCTAGTAAGTACAGAGCTCGGGGTTTGACTGTCTGTCTGCCTCTAATCCTGCGTCTCTTCTTCCCTCTGCATCCCATGAAGAAGAGGAGCGAAGGCCTATTTCAGGGACATGTAGAGCTGAGACATGGATTTGATCCCTGGGTGGGGAAGATCCCCTGGAGAAGGAAATGGCAGCCCACTCCAGTATTCTTGCCTGGGAATCCCCATGGACAGAGGAGCCTGGCGGGCTACAGTTCAGAGGATCACGAAGAGCTGTTCACGATTGAGCACACACACAGCCGAGCACATCAGGGGTCACGCATCTGTGCAGGAAAGTTCAGGGTCTGTTTAGAGCTGAGGCTGCTTGTTGGCCTAAGATCTTAACTGATGATTCATTTAGATGGATTTGGGGGATCTGGGAGAATGCAAAGAGGAAAAGTCCAGGGGAGATCTCCCCAAATACACTGGAGTTGTGGGACTGGAGGAGAGAGAGTGTCAGAGGGTAAAGAAGTATTTTTGTCTTGAGCCCTCTGGTGTCTAAGGAAGCTGCTGCTTCTGGGGCTCATCCCACCACTTCAGGTCATTTTCAAAGAACTCGAGGACTGAGGTGTGAGCCAGATCCTGGGATGCAAATCACAAGCTGGAATCAAGATTGCCAGGAGAAATATCAATCACCTCAGATATGCAGATGACACCACCCTTATGGCTGAAAGTGAAGAGGAACTAAAAAGCCTCTTGATGAAAGTCAAAGAGGAGAGTGAAAAAGTTGACTTAAAGCTCAACATTCAGAAAACTAACATCATGGCATCTGGTCCCATCACTTCATGGGAAATAGATGGGGAAACAGTGGAAACAGTGTCAGACTTTATTTTTGGGGGCTCCAAAATCACTGCAGATGGTGACTGCAGCCATGAAATTAAAAGATGCTTACTCCTTGGAAGGAAAGTTATGACCAACCTAGATAGTGTATTGAAAAGCAGAGACAATACTTTGCCAACAAAGGTCCATCTAGTCAAGGCTATGGTTTTTCCAGGGGTCGTGTATGGATTTGAGAGTTGGACTGTGAAGAAAGCTGAGCACCAAAGAACTGATGCTTTTGAACTGTGGTGTTGGAGAAGACTCTTGAGAATCCCTTGGACTGCAAGGAGATCCAACCAGTCCATTCTAAAGGAGATCAGCCCTAGGTGTTCTTTGGAAGGAATGATGCTAAAGCTGAAACTCCAGTACTTGGGCCACCTCATGCGAAGAGTTGACTCATTGGAAAAGACTCTGATGCTGGGAGGGATTGGGGGCAGAAGGAGAAGGGGACGACAGAAGATGAGACGGCTGGATGGCATCACCGACTCGATGGACGTGAGTTTGAGTGAACTCTGGGAGTTGGTGATGGACAGGGAGGCCTGGCGTGCTGTGATTCATGGGGTCGCAAAGAGTCGGACACGACTGAGCGACTGAATTGAACTGAACACCTTCATTAGGCTAGCTTGAGTTCTGTCTCTCTCTCCTTCTTTCCATATATATATGGGATTGTTACCATATATATTCTTAATATCTATGATGTACATATATAAACCCATAAAGTTATGTATATTTACTTATGCATACATATGCATGTACAATTTTATGGATGGAATTGCACCCCTCCAAAATTTTTAGTTGAAGTTTTAAATCCCAGCACTCAGAATATACGACCACCTTTGAAAATAAGATCATTGCAGATATAATTAGTTAAATTAAGATGAGGCAATTAGTGTGGACCCTAATCCAATATAACTAGTATCCTTATAAAAAAAGAGAAATTTGGACACAAGAGATGAGCACAGAGGGAGAACTCCTTTTTGAGACAAAGGTAGAGATGCTTCTGTAAGTCAAGGATGCCAAAGATTGGCAACAAACGTGAGTGTGTGTGTGTATCTATTCCCAATAGAGAGCCCAAATTATTAGGGAAACCATCTCATCTTACACTCTGATTAATATGATGTTTTAAATGCTTGTTGGGTATATGTTTCTTAACTTTGTGCCAGCTTCTCCAGATCTCAATGAAAAAGTCAGCAAATACAATGTGCAATATAACAAATTAAGGTGAGCTGCCCGACTTCCATCTGAAGTCCACCTTGTATTTCCTGGCTGTCATCAAAGTATGTATGCGAGCTGAGCGATAAGAGTTAGAGGAGAGTGAATGTGGGCAAGTGATAGGGAGACAAAGAGAAAGTGGGGAAGGGGTTGCGTGTGGCCCGGGAAGAGGACGCATCTGATTTCTCACTATCTGGTCAACGCTTCACAAAGAGCACCAAGCAAGCTGTGTGTGAGAACACACTCACCACCTGCATCTGCAGGAAGATTGGCTTTTCTCTGGTGATGGAAATAATAAATCACCTTAGACAGAGTAGACTGTTTATTGTTATTACAATGGTACATCCACTGAGGGCTTGGTCAGCTCTCCTGGAACAAAATGGACCAGCTGTCCATTCTGGTCTTCCAAAGTTTTTGGTTTTTTAAGAGAAAGGCATTCTATTGGCAAAGTCACGAAAGACATAATTCATATCACAGTCTAATGTTTGGAACCAGACTGCGGGTCTCCTGGTGAATTGTGCTCCTTTCCTGTTGCTTCTCGAACCCTCAGGCAAGTATAAGAAATCACATTTTGTAGAACAGAAAGGTCTAGCCTCTTTAGGGACCTATGGATGGACTTCAAATGGAAGTCCGTAATTCCACACGAAAGTGAACGTGGCTCAGTTGTGTCTGACTCTTTGCAACCCCATGGATAGGCCAGAATACTAGAGTGGGTAGCCTTTTCCTTCTCCAGGGGATCTTCCCAACCCAGGGGTTAAACCCAGGTTTCCTGCATTGCAGGCGGATTCTTAACCATCTGAGCTACAGGGAAGCCCGGACCTCCACGAATGACGTGCAAAATACTTCCTCTTTATGCATATGCACCTTTGAGCAATGAGACCACATGGATGCCATAAGGGCTCTCTGATCACTTTTGCCCCCACAAAAATAAGCCTAAGGCAATATCAGTGTAACTCTCAGAGTATGTGTCCATTTGGCCTCATGTTTCTTTTCACTGACGGTAATCAAGAGGAGGTGACTGGGGTATATTTTTGTTAACATCATGCTGAAGAGCAACAGAGATCCCAGGTGTTGTGCACACAATGTACTATCCTAGGAGAGAAAATTGCTCCGTGTTACAGATGCACGGTGGAACCTGAGAGAGACTGGACCACACAGTGAGCTTCTCTCTCTTGGGGCCAAATGACATTGTTTGCTGAATACATCAAAAATTCCAAGTCTGTTAGAAGATGCCACAAATTGCATCTTGTTTATACCTATACTCAAGAGCTTCTGTTTTTAACAGAAAGTAGACACAATTCTAAGCCATTGTCATTAGCCAGAGGTCTGCAAATCAATGTCTATCAGAATTCTTCTTGCTTTTACACTGGAGGCTGAATTTAAAACTGCTACCATGAGTCTCACATGTTGACTAGATTCATCAAAACTGCAAGTATCCTTTGAAGAAATCTGAGACAAAATATAATTTAGAGAAATCTTCTTGTCTTACTGATAACAGAGCTTAAATTACAGGGTCAAACACTATGATTGTTGCTATTCTTTTTTGAAGTTGTAAAGGAAAGGACCAGATATAAATCTTTCAGGGTGGTGTTAAGAGTTTTTCCACTTTAGGACAAAAAGGTCAAGTTAGACTTTGGTATTATCCAGCTTAATACTTATAGGAGTAATTTTATTTTAACAATATTTTGAGTTAGTTTGGTGTTTAAGAACTTTAAAAAGTGATATATAAAAACACTAATATGATTCAAAACAAATGAAAATTTGGAAAAGTACTAGTTTCATTTATGGCAAGAAAGGTATTCATATCCTAAATATATATCAGCAATTATTGTTGCTTAATTGCTAAGTTAGGTCCGTCTAGTCAAGGCTATGGTTTTTCCAGTGGTTATGTATGGATGTGAGAGTTGGACTGTAAAGAAAGCTGAGTGCCGAAGAATTGATGCTTTTAAACGTGGTGTTGGAGAAGACTCTTGAGAATCCCTTGGACTGCAAGGAGATCCAACCAGTCCATTCTGAAGGAGATCAGCCGTGGGTGTTCATTGGAAGGACTGATGCTGAAGCTGAAACTCCAATACTTTGGCCACCTCGTGTGAAGAGTCGACTCATTGGAAAAGACTCTGATGCTGGGAGGGATTGGGGGCAGGAGGAGAAGGGGACGACAGAAGATGAGATGGCTGGATGGCATCACTGACTCGATGGATGTGAGTTTGAGTGAACTCCGGGAGTTGGTGATGGACAGGGGGGCCTAGTGTGCTGCGATTCATGGGGTCGCAAAGAGTTGGACATGACTGAGCAACTGAACTGAACTGAATCGATAAGTTGTGTCCTACTCTTTTGTGATTCCATGGACTGTACTCTGCCAGGCTCCTTTGTCCATTTTCCAGGCAAGAACACTGGAGTGTAGTGGGTTGACATTTCCTTCTCCAGGGGATTTTGCCGACCTAGGGATCAAACCCTCATCTCCTGCATTGGCAGGTGGATCCCGTACCACTGAGCCATCTGGTAAGCCCCAAATACAAAATGACTTCAGAATAAATATGAATAAACTTGCCGTAATTAAAAAATGACAGTAAGAAAGTCACTTGATAAAATAATACATACAATTTAATTATAAATAAATGAAAAAAATTTCAATTTCACTAATACTTAAAGAAATTTAAAATACTTCATTGTTATTTTTATACTATGATATGTACATGTTAAGAGTGATAATACTAAGTGTTGCAGAAGGTTTAAAGAAATAACTCTCGGAGTAAACAGTGTTGAGAAAAAAATAGTGTTGTTCTTTTGAATGGTAACCTGGCAATAAATCACAAAAGTTTTGAAACATGTACACCTTTTGAGCAAGAAATCATATTTATAAACAAGTAACCAAAGGAAATGATTGGGAATTTAGTGAAAAGATATTCACCATTATTATTCATTAAAATAATAATAAATAGTTGAAAGTATTTCAGTCTCCAAAAAATAAGGGATTATTTAGTTGTGCTATTATCAATAATGCAATATTAAACAGACTTTAAGGATAAAAATGTAGAATTACATTTATAATATAGATGATTTTTCTGCGTTGCAGAGAAAGAAAAAACAAATTGTAGCAAAAAATTAATTTTTCATAATCTATCTACAAAATGGGGAAAAAAATCTAGAAGAGTATATACACCAAATGCTAACAGTGGTAAGTTCAATATAGTGAAAACGTGAGATGCTTTTATATTCAATTTTGCTTCTATTTGTTCAGCTTTTTCTATAATGAACATCTATCATTTGTACAATGAAGTAAAAATGAATTTTAAAAATGTTGTATATGTTTTCCTTCATTCTGTTAACATTAACAAACTATTTGAAGAATCTTTAGATTCTACTATTTAGATGTATTTATGTTGAAGATAAAAATACCGAGGCACTTTCTGTTCTTCAACTCCATTGAAAATGAGAGTTTTGATAATTCATGATCAAGTAGAATAAATAAGTAAAATTATAGGAATCTTGGTGGTGATGTAAAAATTAAATAAACCTTAATCAGAAGATTGGGAATAACAGAAGTTCCAATCTGATGAAGTCAGATTCACCAAGTATCTGTGATTTAATCTAAGCAGTACCTACCTAGCTAGTTTCACCAAATAGAAAATTGTTCTATGACAAGTTGGTTTCATCTTTCAGGTTACATTTCTCCTGTAATTGTCATCTTATCCATTGTTAATTATATGGACAGTTGAAATCTTTTATAAAAAATCTTTTATGAAACTTCCCTCGTAACTCAGTCCGTAAAGAATCTGTCTGCAATACAAGAGACCCAGGTTTGATTCCTGGTCCAGGAAGATCCCTGTGAAACCCACTCCAGTATTCTTGCCTGGAGAATCCCATGAACAGAGGAACCTGGCGGGCTACAGTCCATGAGGTCACAAAGAGCTAGACATGACTTAACAACTAAACCACCACCATGAGGTAACTAAGCAAAGAGTTGCTACTGCAGCCATAAAGAAGAAAGAAGAAGTTTTACTTGACTATAGGAACAAGATAGAAAGCTCTTCTAATTTCTATGGATTCAAAACCTGCTTCAGAATTTGCTGTTTTGGCTTCAGCTGACCCTTAAATAGCTCTGCACACTTTAGCTGATTTCTGTTAGAAAAGTTTTCTTCATGGCAGCCACATAGCTTTGAAGGGCAGGAAACTCTTTGATCAATAAGAACCCTGACAAGGATGGTTTTAAAGAATCCTGACTTCTCCAATTTGTTCAGAACAAGGTTATTTTGAGTAACTCCAATTCATGGAGCCAGAATTTTATAGTGAGCCTTAGGAGAGTATAGGTGTCCAAGAAAGCTTTTCTTGCTTTGGCCTCACCTGGTATCACTTAGCAAGATTCTATATGTGGATTGCCAAAGAGTTCTAATATTTCCAAATCTTAGTTTTGGAGTCAAGTTGAGAAATATGTCTTTGTGAAAGAAAGAAATGGGAGAATCCTTTCCAAAGGATGAACTACCCACTTAGAAATTTTTTTTGAAATACTTATGGCTTGTCAGTTTTTTTTCTACTTATTCTGCTTGCTAGTCAATATTCAGCAAAAGTAATTGAACAAAACCATGATTATAGTCAGGCTTCCCAGGTGGCTCAGTGGTAAAGAATCCTCCTGCCAATGCTGAAGACACAAGAGACGAAGGTTCAATCCCTGGGTCAGGAAGATCCCCTGGAGAAGGAAAAGGCAATCTGCTTCAGGATTCTTGCCTGGAGAATTCCATGAACAAAGGAGCCTGGTGGGCTGCAGTTCATGGAACCTCAGAGAATCAGACACTACTGAGTGACTAAGCATGCATGTACACAATTACATTCAAATCAGTCTTTTAACAGTTGACAATTATTATAGCCTTGTAACATTTTGTTTCAGAAAAACAGACAGGCAGAAAAGATTATTAATCATCTTCCCTCCCAGAGATGATCCCTTTTAACGTGGTTATATATTCTGATCTATTTCTTCTTTATATGTATATGTATATACATATATATATATATACAACATTTTTACAAATTGATATCAAAGTTACATCCTGTTTTATAAACAGAGATTCTAAATTTTCATCAAAAAGCAAAGAATATTGAAAACTAATCCTGAAATAGTATTTGAGATTAAAAAATATAGCTACATAATATTTCTTCATTGGGGCTTCCCTAGTGGCTCAGAAGGTAAATAATCTGTCTGCAATACAGAAGACCCAGGTTTGATCCCTGGGTAGGGAAGATCCCCTGGAGAAGAGAATGGCTACCCACTGCAGTATTCTTCCCTGGAAAAGCCCATGGACAGAAGAGCTTGGCGGGCTACAGTCCATGAGGTCACAAAGAGTCAGGCAGAGCTGAGTGACTAACACTTTCATGCCTTAATTTACTCAGCTCCTGTTCTTCAAGTGTGTGAAGGGGGAATCATCACAAGCGATCTAAGCAGTACGATGAAGAAGGCCTCCGTCAGCCTGTGTTCTCCTACTATGGGAACCAGAGAAGCGTGAACCGAAGAGGACGCTTGCACGTGAGATGGTGCTACAGGAAGAGGGCCTGTGTCATGTCAGGGGAGAGTAAACGCCTCTGATTTGGGATCAGAAGGGAGTGTTATCATGGTCAGAATGATACCAGAATGCTTCTTACCACATAATGCAGAACTTGTGGTCAAGTTCAAATGAGTTAAAACCTATGGACTACCTACAATAACGCCTGCCATGTACTAGGTATTCAGTAAGGCTCCACGAGTATTCCTGTTGTTGCTATTGTTAGCATGGTACTATAACCACACGGCAATTTCAGGGAAACATTGGCTCTGATGCCATCTGTTTGAACTTCAGCACGTCAGCCCCAAACTCAATAGGTCATGCATTTTCTATAGCAAATGGGCCTTGAGACTCAGAAGCTGTGCCCACTGATGTCAAGAAGTCCAGTTGTTTGTCATGCTTTAGACCTGTTTGACATTTCCCTTCCAATTTTCAATTGCCTAAAATGATCAAGGTCCCCAAAACTTAATAAGAGTATTTAATTACTGCAATAAAATAGGCCCATGATCCTCCACGCTGGTGTAATAACTGCATTTCCATGCATTTAGAATCACTCACAATACGCATCTTAAACCAGGACAATTATTTGCTTTTATTATTGTTCCTACTCTGTTAATATGTGTTTACCTTAATTTCAGTCTCTCTGGCCTTGAAAGAAGTGCTTAGTAGTCGGAAGCCATTTAAACACTGATACGACACACTCTACATTAAGAAAACTGAAAGAACGCCAATCAGCCAAGCTCACGTAGGCTCTTTCCCTCTTAATTAAAAGCTGGTTTGTACTTATAACTCTTCCCAGGCATATTGCGCGGAAGTATTCAAACTAGCTTCAATTAGGATGGGGTAAGTAGAAGCATCACTTGTTAAGCTTTAGCTTCACAAGAACCTTGTTTTAGGGACTGTACCCCGTTCTCCCTACAAGGTAGTATGCTGTGACTAGGTGTTCACGAATGGACTTCTGCAGATTTGTAGAGCGAAACCTCCACGTGTAGCAAAGCTATTCCCTTCACCTTGACTTAGAGTACAAGGATCCTAAAGACAGACCCTGCCCTGCAGAGCATCTCCACGTCTGTGTCCTGATTGGCTTTCAGCCTTCCTAGAGGCCCCATGTGTATCTTGGAGATGCCTTGTTCATGATTTAAATCGTAGCACATGAAGAAGTTAGTAATTAGGGGGCAGGGGCTTCCTGAAGGGGCAGAGGACATCCTTATATGCACAGAAATGTAGGAAACAGAGGCAGATCTTATAAATAGTCATATGCACTTGCCTGAATTTCTACATGCAGGATTTTTGACAATAAAAATCTTGGTTATGAGAGGAGAAGGCATCTAAACATTCTCTACCTTAAGACCCTCAAAGTCAAGTACTTTTCTTCTTGTAGGTAATTTATTTTATGGAGCAGCCCAAAAGATGTGGGGAGTATTTGGGGACACATATGTTGGGTGTTTAGCAAGGACTCTAGGAGATAGGAGATAGGCCCTATACAAGTCTAAGAAATAGTTTCTGTGAAAGTGTGGTTTTGAATCCCCTCCCACCTTATACATACATACATACACAGAGGCGCATGCACACACACAGCACTCTGGGCATTTTGCTAGGTTCTTTGCTGAGCTTGATAGGGACAGAGCAAAGGGAGAAAGTAAGAGGTTAAATAGTTAATCCTGCTAGAGGATTTAAGTAGAGAAAAAAGCATGGGAGATCCTATAAGTTAATAATCACTCAAGCAAGCAGGTTTGCTTAACCACAAAGCCAAGCAAACTTGCTTAGCAACAGAAGCATGGAGCATGTCCCCAAACAATAAAACAATGGTGGGATGAGACCCACATCCTGCCAAGTGAGCTCAGTAAGTTGGTGATCCCTAGAATACACTCTCTGCACACTAACAACAAAAATATAAGAAAAGAGTAATATTGTGCTGAAACTTGAGATGATTTACTGCATTTTAGCATGTGAAAGTGAAAGTCACCCAGTCATGTCTGATGCTTTGTGACCCCATGGACTGTAGCCAGCCAGGCTCCTCTGTCCGTGGGATCCTCCAGGCGAGAATACTGGAGTGGGTTGCCGTTTCCTTCTCCAGGGGATCTTCCCAACCCAGGGATCTGACCCAAGTCTCGGTATGTTACTGCCTTTTTGCTCATTTCAATTGCCCCATGACAGTCCTGTCTTAACCATTTAAGGGCAAGAAAACTCCCCCTGACTTGGAGAAAGAGCTGGTGATGGAAGAGTGACGTCTCCTTAAGAATGAGGACGAAGGTGGTCTTCTCCCCCTCCCCACTTTCCCATTGATTATAAGACTGCAGCTGACTAAGTTCTCTTGGCGGCACCGTCTTGCCTGCCTTTAAACCTCACAAGCGTCCTCAAGCACCCTGTTCTCATAAATCATTTCTTAGCTATCACTTTGCCTCTCTTTGGATTCTTTCTGTGCTGAGACATAAAGAACTGGAGCTCCTCGGAGCCCCCTGAGATACATTTCTAGCGGCTTCAGCTTGAAGCAGACTGTGGGGGAGTGTGGCCAAGCCATCTTTTTTCGTCCAGATTTGGAGAGTTGTGGTATGGTGGTAGGCTCTGAGATAGCACGCCTCCCTAAACATTTCACCAGTGGAGATTTATGGTCACGAGCATGAAAGCAGCAGAAAGTTGTTTTCTATGACATTCCCGAATCATAGCAACAAATAAATTCTCCTCTCTCGTCTTATCAAATCCCAGGCACCTGCTTCTGGAACTGGCAACAGAAAGATCTTCTGTGCTGCCAATGACAGGTTTCCCATCAGCTTGCCAATTTGCTTTGTCTTCACAGCCTGGCAAAATATAGCTATTGGCAGGAAAGTGAGTATTTGAAAATAATTACAGTATATGGGGATTTTGGTTCCATAATGTGTAATTAAGTAATTTAAATACTGTTTTAGCACTAGGGATAGATTTGCTTTCTGCTTTATAATAGGCAGCATGTTCTGTAATTTGAGCTCTTTAGATACCAGTCCCTCCAAGAAAGAATTAGAATGAAGATCTTGATGAACACGATCCATTACAAGGGAAATTTAGCAAAAATATTAATGACCTCTGTACTTTGTAGTTCCATGACCATACCCTGTCCCGCCTGCTGCTGTGGAGAAGTGGGCTCAGAAAGCAGAGAGGTGGGTTGTTATATCAGGAAAGCAAGCAGAAACTTCATCTTGACCTTCTGAAAGATGGAGTTCATCTTTAGTTGGACCAAAATATGATGCTTCAGAAAGACAATTATCTTTAAAACTAGGCTTTCATTAGAAAAACAGAATTTTCCAAATACTTGAGCATTTTTCCATCCAGATTCCCTATAATGTGTACACATGTGCATACATGTGTATGTATGCCTGAGTCCCTTTACTGCTCACCTGAAACTGTCACAATGCTGTCAATTGGCTATACCCCAATACAAAATAAAAAGTTAAAAAAATAATATGTAAAGGAAATACCCTGCCTCCTTATGGCAGATGTGCTGTTTGGCTTGTTGCTGAGGGTGGGAGAAGGTTATATACAAGAGGAGATGAGTGAGAAATAAAACATCGCCTGCCATACCAGTAAGCAAAGGACGCCACAGTCATCAGCTGTTGCAGGCACTGCCAATAGCGGGGTGGTGAGCCCTGAGGGAACTCAGGAAGGAAAATATACCTGCCCTCTAGTAGCCAGCAGGGGCTTTCCCGGTGGCTCAGTGGTAAAGAATCTGCCCACCAATGCAGGAGACAAGGTTTTGACCCCTGTGTCATGAAGATCCCATGGAGAAGGAAACGGCAACCCACTCCAGTATTTTTGCCTGGGAAATCCCATGGACAGAAGAGCCTGGTGTGCTACAGCCCATGGGGTCACAAAAAGAGTCAGACATGACTTAGCAACTAAAGAACAGTAAAACAAAGCATCCATCAGACTGATAAAGAAGATGTGGTATAAATATAATGGAAGGTTACTCAGTCATTAAAAAAAAAAAAAGAAGAAAGAATGCCACATGAATGGTCCTAGAGATTATCATATTAAGTGAAGTAAGTGTAAGTAAGTGTGAAGTCGCTCAGTCACATCTGACTCTTTGCGACCCCGTGGACTGTAGCCTACCAGGCTCCTCTGTCCATGGGGTTCTTCAGGCAAGAAGACTGGAGTGGGTTGCCATTTCCTTCTCCAGGGGATCTTCCCGATCCAGGGATCGAACCCGGGTCTCCTGCATTGCAGGCAGACACCCTCTGAGCCACCAGGGAAGCCAGGTGAAGTGAGTAAAGTGAAGAAAGCCAGGCAAAACAAATATTATATGATATCACTTATATGTGGAAACTATAAAAAAGATGACACAAATGAGCTTATTTACAAAACAGAAACAGACTCACAGACTTCAAAAGCAAACTTGTGGTTCCGAAAGGGGAGATGTTTGGCGGGGATAAATTAGGAACTTGGGATTAACATATACATGCTGCTATATATGAAACAGATAACAAATAAGGATCTACTATATAGCACAGGGAACTCCGCTCAATATTCTGTAATAATCTATATGGGAAGAAAATCTGAAAAAGAGAATGGACAATTGTATACGTATAACTGAACCTCTGTGCTGTACACATGAAACGGATACCACACTGTGAATCAACCATATGCGTGCATGCATGCTTAGCCACTCAGCTGGCTAAGTGGCTGTAGCCCGCCAGGCTCCTCTGCCCATGGGGATTCACCAGGCAAGAATATTGGGGTGGGTTGCCATGCCCTCCTCCAGAGGATCTTCCTGACCCAGGGATCAAACCCAGATCTCCTCACCTTGCAGGCGGATTCTTTACCGACTGAGCCAGCAGGGAAGCCTGTGAATCAACTATACTTAAATGAAATTTAAAAAGAAAAAGAGCAGAAGAGAGGTTGAGACCACCAGGAAACACTGAGCCTTGATCCAGATGGAAGAGATCTACCGCCAACTTTAGGTGTAAATGGCACCTGAATATCCATCACACAAGCCACCGGTGAGGGGCTGCCTGCTCAGAAAGAGACCAGAGGAAGCAACGACGCTCAGCACTGCAGGGACCACTCACCTCTCTGGATGTTGTACCGGTGACCCCTTTCAGCTCACACCCCAGATACCAAATACCGTCCTGGAAAAAGGAGATGGAAGGGATAGGAAAGATGAAAGCATAGCCATCTTATCTGAACAGTCATGGTCTCCCCTGCACCCCATGAAACAAATAAGACCATTTTCGGGTCTAAGCGACCTGATAAACGGTTCAACTTGAAATGACCTCAAGTTTATGCTGAGAGGAAGGTATTGAATCAGAAGACTCAGGCCCTTCATTAATGAGCAGGTCTGAGTTGTCCCCATCACTCAGGGGAGCAGGGCTCTTTCGGAAGCTCCTGGCAGTGTTAGATAAAAATAAACTATATGCATAAAAGCAGAACGCAGGACCTTGTAACCATGCTATGCACTTTGGCAACTTTATAGTACAGAGCTTGCATTTTTTGCTACCCAGAAGACTCTCTGCAAAGCAAAATATTTCAGTAGAGAAATGATAGAATGAAATAATTTTAAAGGTTCTTAAAATTATGAGAACTGATTGTGACATTTTTTACAGTTCGCCCATGGCAAATTCTCTTCCTCTTCCTCTATCAGATAAAACATCAAGCCAATTTGTCAGCAGAGGCCTGACTCAAAGCCCTCGGGTTGAGAGAGTTTGGCAAGATTAGAATGGCAGGCACAATGAAGAGTCGGACAGGAACTCCATGTTCAGAGCTCGTTTAAGTGAAATGAATATGATGGGCCTAAAATAAAGGAATATCAAATAAGACAAAAGGCCAAAAAGCAATGGATTTGTTACTAAGATTAGTTAACCTGCACTGAATGTTTCAATTGCTTCAATGTCCAGAGCATGAGCTCAGAGAAGCACAGCAGAGGATCTCTGTTGGGAAGTATTAAAAGCTCTCTAGAAATGTATCCAGACAGTATGTTTAAAAATTTATGAACAATTTCTATAAATGACTCCTGGTCAGTTGTAATCATTAGAGGTACTCAGATGATACAATAATCTTCCCACTGCCTGAAAATGTGCTGACTGTGTAAAACCCTGAAACAGCTTTCACTTAGTGTGCTGACCTGATACTTTTCTTCCTGGAAAGTTTACCTTTTTATTAATAGTTGCTTTAAAAAAACAATTTTTAATTGAGGTATGATTTTATACAAACCAATGCACAAATATTTATCTATAGCTCAGTGGTGGTGGAGCTTGCTCAGTCCTGTCCGACTCTTTGTGACCCCATGGACTGTAGCCCGCCAGGCTCCTCTGTCCTTGGGATTCTCCAGGCAAGAATACTGGAGCGGGTTGCTGTTTCCTCCTCCAGGGGCTCTTCCCCACTCAAGGATTGAACCTTCGTCTCCTGCATTTCCTGCATTGCAGGCAGATGCTTTACCACTGAGCCACCAACTTTTTACATATGTACATACCCATGCGATCCCCACCCAGATCAAGATATTTCTAGAAAATAAGTCCATCCCTAAACCAAATATTATTTTGACTTCTATTACTGTTGATTGCTTTTTCCTGTTTTTGAATTGACGTAAATGGAGCTAAATATTAATGATGTTTCAATGACTGGATCCTTTCACTAAGAATGATGGGAGATTCATCGACTTCGTTGCATTTGGCACTAGCTGGTTCCTTTCCAGGGTGCAGTGTTCTGCTGTATAAATATATCACTGTTTTCTTTTGATGGACTTTGTGGTTGCTTCCAGTTCTTTACTCTTACCGTGATGCAGCCGTGACCACTTTTGTACTGGTCTTTGGATGAATATGTTAACATTTATTTCTATTGGGCATAAATCTAGGAGTGAAATCACTAAGTCAAAGGATATGTGTTTATTTAGCTTTAATAAACTCTGCCAGATTCCCCAAATGACTGTGCTAACTTACATTCTCCTTGGAAGGAAAGTTATGACCAACCTAGATAGCATATTCAAAAGCAGAGACATTACTTTGCCAACAAAGGTCCGTCTAGTCAAGGCTATGGTTTTTCCAGTGGTCATGTATGGATGTGAGAGTTGGACTGTGAAGAAAGCTGGGCGCCGAAGAATTGACGCTTTTGAACTGTGGTGTTGGAGAAGACTCTTGAGAGTCCCTTGGACTGCAAGGAGATCCAACCAGTCCATTCTGAAGGAGATAAGCCCTGGGATTTCTTTGGAAGGAATGATGCTGAAGCTGAAACTCCAGTACTTTGGCCACCTCATGCGAAGAGTTGACTCATTGGAAAAGACTCCGATTCTGGGAGGGATTGGGGGCAGCAGGAGAAGGGGACGACAGAGGATGAGATGGCTGGATAGCATCACCAACTCGATGGACGTGAGTTTGGGTGAACTCCGGGAGACAGTGATGGACAGGCAGGCCTGGCGTGCTGCAATTCATGGGGTCACAAAGAGTAGGACATGACTGAGCGACTGAACTGAACTGAACTTACATTCTCACCCTGGCTTTTTAAACAAGGGAAGGTCTATTGTATGCTTTCCGGGCGGGCCAGCTTCACCCCCAGCCGCCTAAGGATGCCTTGTTTACAGTTGTGCAGGCAGAGCATACATGCTCTAGAGAGAAAAGCTTGGCATTGGATTTATTCATTTTCAAATTCAACCACGTGTATGCTCATCAAAGATACATGACTTACGCAGAAAACAATTTTAGCTGCTCTAGAACCAGAAAACTTACGAGGTGTCCATTCTGTGGACAGCTTTCTCTCTATAGTGAGCAGTGTATGCAGTCATATCAGCTTTTCAGCACTCCCCTAACCCCTACATATAACACATTTCTTCTTAAACCTTCATTTTTTCCATATTAAATATATATATATGGAAAATGGAATAGGCTTTGCATGTGTTGGAGTAGGGAATACATGGGAAACCTCTGTACCTTTCCCTCAATTTTTCTGTGCACCTAAAGCTGCTCTAAAAATACAAGCTTAAAAATAGCATATATGCTCACTGTGGAAAATTCAGAAAACATACGAAGACATATAGAAGAGGCTAAAGACCCACCATCTGACTAAGAATATTCTGACTATATCCTTCCAGAACTTGCTTTTACATGAAAGTGTTTCAGTTCTATAGAAATTGTTTCTTTACAAAGATTTTGTGAGTTGTGTTTTCAATTTTCTTTAGTCCTTTTGATTTAACTCTATTCATAGACATCTTTTCACTTCAATAACTATAAATATGCATCATCATGTTTAATAGCAGCAGAGAATTTCATTGTACATAAATACTATAACTAATTCCTTTATTGATGGATATTTATATTAAAATTTGGTTTCTCTTTTAAAAACAGTGACAGATTCACAAAAGACCAAGTACTCTCCAAAGCTAAGGAAGTGCTGAGGAAAAAGAACAAAGCAAGAGGCACCACATTTCCTGATTTTTGAGCTAACCTATAAAGCCATAGTAATTAAAGCAGTATGGTACTGGCATAAAAACAAATAGATCAATGGAACAGAATCAAGAGCCCAGAAATAAATTCAAGTATATATGATGAACTCATATTTGACAAGGAAAAGCCAGGAAAATTCAATGGAGAAAAGACAGTCTCTTCAATACACAGTGCAAGGAAAACAGGTGAAAGAATGAAGCAACCACTTTCTTCCTTCACTCACAAAAATTAACTCCAAATGGATTAAAGACTTAAATGTAAGATTTGAAAACCTGAAAATCCTAGAAAGAAAGCTTCTAAACATGGGTCTTGGTAATTATATTTTTGGAAATCATGCCTAAAGCATAAGCAACAAAATATAAAATAAATAAGTAGGATGACATCAAGCTAAAAAGCTTCTGCACAGCAAAAGAAATCATCAATAAAGTGAAAAGACAACCTATGAATTGGGGAAAAAAAATTTCAAGCCATTTATCTGATAAGTAGTTAATACTTAAAACTTATGTTAAGAACTCATAAAACTCAACAGCAAAAATACACTTAATTTAAGTTTTAAAAAATGAGCAAAGGACCTGAATAGACATTTTTCAAGGAAGATACACAAATGACCAACAGGCACATAGAAGACCTTCAGCATTACTAATAATTAGGGAAACGGAAATTAAAACCACAAGGTACTGTCACCTCGCACCTGTTGGAGTGGCCATCATCAAAAAGACAAGAGGTAACAAACGCCCACGAAAGGAGGAGCCTGGTGGGCTGCAGTCCACGGGCTCGCTGAGAGTCGGACTGAGCGACTTCACTTTCACGCATTGGAGAAGGAAATGGCAACCACTCCAGAGTTCTTGCCTGGAGAATCCCAGGGACAGAGGAGCCTGGTGGGCTGCAGTCCATGGGGGCGCTAAGAGTTGGACACGACGGAGTGACTTCACTGTCACTTTTTTACTTTCATGCACTGGAGAAGGAAATGGCACCCCACTCCTGTGTTCTTGCCTGGAGAATCCCAGGGACGGGGGAGCCTGGTGGGCTGCCGTCTATGGGGTCACACAGAGTCGGACACGACTGACGCGACTTAGCAGCAGCAGCAACAAACGCTTGAAGGACGCGGAGGAAACAGATCTTCACGCACTCTTGGGGAATTAGGGGAAACAGTATGGAGGCTTCTCAAAAAATTAAAAAATACAATTACCGTAACGCGTGCGTGCTCAGTCGTGTCTGGTTCTTCGCGACCCCATGGACTACAGCCTGCCAACCTCCTGTGTCCATGGGATTTTTCCAGCAAGAATATTGGAGTGGGTTGCCATCTCCTCCACCAGGGGATCTTCCCAACGCAGGGATCAAACCGGTGTCTCCTACATCTCCTGCATTGCAGGCAGATTCTTTTCTGCTGAGCCACCAGGGAAGCCCCTTAGAATTTCCATATGATCCAGCAATTCCACTGGTGGGGATATATTTAAAGGAGATGAAGTCACTGTCTTGAAGATGTCTGCGTCACAGTGTTCATGGCAGCATTATTCACAACAGCCAAGAAATGAAAATGTACTGTGTTCATCAACATATAAACGGATAAAGAAGATGTTTATTTTCCTTAGGATATACTCCCGGGTTTTAATTTCTAGGTTAAAGGTGACATATATATTCAGTTTTAAAGTGTGTTTTAAAAGTGCTCTCCAAAGGCTATACCAATGTATAGTCCCAGGTATATATGAAAATGCATAATCCCCAAACACCCAAATGATTAATTGCAGTATTATTTTTAATCATTAATAACTTCAGTCACTCAGTCATGTCTGACTCTTTGTGACCCCATGAATTACAGCATGCCAGGCCTCCCTGTCCATCACCAACTCCCATAGTTCACCCAAACTCATGTCCATCAAGTCAGTGATGCCATCCAGCCATCTCATCCTCTGTCATCCCCTTCTCCTCCTGCCCCCAATTCCTCCCAGCATCAGGGTCTTTTCCAATGAGTCAACTCTTCACATGAGGTGGCCAAGTATTGGAGCTTCAGCTTCAGCATCAGTCCTTCCAATGAACACCCAGGACTGATCTCCTTTAGAATGGACTGGTTGAATCTCCTTGCAGTCCAAGGGATTCTCAAGAGTCATCTCCAACACCACAGTCCAAAAGCATCAATTCTTCAGCACTCAGCTTTCTTCACAGTCCAACTCTCACATCCATACATGACCACTAGAAAAACCATAGCCTTGACTAGATGGGCCTTTGTTGATAAAGTAATATCTCTGCTTTTGAACATGCTATCTAGGTTGGTCATAACTTTCCTTCCAAGGAGTAAGCGTCTTTTAATTTCATGGTTGCATAGCTTATTGACCTGTAAAGATAATATCCATTTTATTAACATGTATTTAACTGCAAGTAAGATTAAAATTTTTTCAATAATTTTGTTGGCTATTTGCTATTATCACCTTATAAATTACTTTTACTTGCCTCGTTAGTCTGATTTCTTTTGCTGTGTGAAAATTATTACATGCAGAAAATCTATTAAAACATGTTTCCCGGCTTCCTCAGTGGTAAAGAATCCACCTACTGACGCAGGAGACAGTGGTCTGATCCCTGGTCCAGGAAGATCCCACATGACTCGGAGCAGCTAAGCCCTTGTGCCACAAAAGCTGAGTCTGTGTTCTAGATCCTGTGAGCCGCAACTCCTGAAGCCCTTGCAGCCTGGAGCCCGTGTCCCACAGTCAGAGAAGCCACTGCAATGAGAAGACCGTGCTCCACGCCTGGAGGGTAGCCCCTGCTCACCACAACCGGAGAAAGGCCCACAGAGCAACAAAGCCCAGCACCACCAAAACTAACACATGCATAAATAAATGACGTTATTTTTAAAAGCTAGAAAAAGAAAATGTTTCCCACATTGGTTTTACATATTTTACCTTTTTATTTTTAGCAAATTAGTATTTCTAGTATTCAAGTCATCGTCTATATTCTTCAGTGGAATGTTGTGTTATTTTCATATGCATAGTTATTCTTCCCAAACCTTATGAAATTCAGTCCTTATGTATTTTGTACCATTGCTGGTGATTGAATTATTTTGGTGATGTTACTTTATTTATTATGGTATATGCTGCTGCTGCTGCTAAGCCGCTTCAGTTGTGTCCGACTCTGTGCAACCACATAGACGGCAGCCCACCAGGTTCCCCCATCCCTGGGATTCTCCAGGCAAGAACACTGGAGTGGGTTGCCATTTCCTTCTCCAATGCATGAAAGTGAAAAGTGAAAGTGAAGTCGCTCAGTCGTGTCCAACTGTTAGTGACCCCATGGACTGCAGCCCACCAGGCTCCTCCATCCATGGGATTTACCAGGCAAGAGTACTGGAGTAGGGTGCCATTGCCTTCTCCTGGTATATGCTAATGGTTATGCATATGGTATATGCCGAAGCTGTAACTCCAATACTTTGGTCACCTGATGTGAAGAACTGACTCATTGGAAAAGCCCCTGATGCTGGGAAAGATTGAAGGTGGGAGAAGGGGGTGACAGAGGATGAGATGGTTGGATGGCATCACCGACTCAATGGACATGGTTTGAGTGAACTCCGGGAGTAGGTGATGGACAGGGAGGCCTGGTGTGCTGCTGTCCATGGGGTCGCGAAGAGTCGGACACAACTGAGTGAACTGAACTGATATGCTAATTATTTATTAAAATAATCAGTCATGGGACTTCCCTGGTGGTCCAGTGGTTAAGAATCCACCTGCCAATGTGGGTACAAGGGTTCGATCCCTGGCTGGGGCACTAAGATTCCACTCACCGCACCACCATAAAGCCCATGGTCCACAATGCGAGAAGCCTGGGTGTTGCAACTAGAAAAAGCCCACATGAGGAGCCACTGCAGCCTAAAAAGAAAAAATACACATAAAGTCAACAAAAGAAGTATAGAACAAATTAAAAAAAAATGATTAGCTGATTTTTTAGCCAGCTTTGTTAGCTCATTAGTTGAGTTGATTATTAATATATATATTAATCTATGATATCAGTTTATTTCTGTGGTTAGCACTTTACCAAACACTTGTTTTTAATTTGCAAACATTTTTTATTGATTACCTTGTTTTTCCCAGCTAAATAATCAGATCATAAGCAAATAATGATACTTTCCTCATTTTCAATATTTATAGTTTTCATTTTGTTTTGCCAGATCACAATGGGGGTTTCTAGAATAGTGTTAGATAATAAAAATTAAAAATACCCATCCTCATTCTAATTTATTTTAATTCACTATGGGGCTTCCCTAGTAGCTCAGCTGGTAAAGAATCTATCTGCAAGGCAGGAGACCCTGGTTCGATTCCTGGATCAGGAAGATCCCCTGGATAAGGGATTGGCTACCCACTCCAGTATTCTTGGGCTTCCCTGGTGGCTAAGTAAAGAATCTGCCTGCAGTGTCTTAATGCTGGCATCAGATTTGAGATAGAATGTTTTTCTTTTAAAAAAATCACAATCACATTAGTTTTCCTTATATTTTGAAGAGTTTTTGCCAGATATGGATAACATTCATTATTAAAAACATTAACATGTTGAAATGATCATAGGAGGCTTTAAGTCATTTGTAAGTTGATTTGTATAAATAAAGCTCCTAATACTGACCTAGTATTTCAGTGAAAATATAAACTCTACTTTGTCACTGAATAGGTTCCTTTTCATAGACCCTAGGATTGATTTGCTCATGTTTGATTGAAAATGTTAGGCTTTATATTGATAAGTAAGATAGTAAGTCAACAGTTTTCTTGCTTGCTAATCCTCTCAGGTTTTTCTAAGAGTTATGCTATCTTTTCTTTTTTCTGTGAAATATTTTCAATCGCAAATGCTGTTTCTAACTTCTTCTGATCACACCTGGATTAAACCTTAATATATGCCAGGTGCTGTGCTGGGGATTAGGTAAGAGACATTGTGTCTCTTTGAGGACCCAGTGCAAACCGTTCTTTGGAATTTTGGGAGAATTAGATTGGCCACATTTTGGAAGTGGAGGAAGAGTGGATGCAGTTTTGACAGCCTTTCTCACGTCTTCTACTTTGATGGGTATATTTTAGTGTTCTCCTTTTGTCATTCATATTTCCTTAGAAAATTATTTCTCTCAGGGAGAATTTGATGTTATCTTTCAATAGACAAATTTTCTTCGTCTGTAGTTATTTCCCATCTCCTAATTCGTGTGTTTCAGTTTTTTCTCTTTTTCGGTCCTTTGTAGTGATTGTTATAGTATATTTTTCCTTCTCTAAAGCAAGGAAAAAATCACCCTCCTGTTACCACATAGTCTGTTTCTGTCACATTATTGAGAATATGTCAAGAAGATTTGCCAACTTTGAGAGATCCTCAGAAATACATTGAAGATGATGTTTTTTAAAGATCACTGTGCTGTTGACCTTGAGCAAAGAACTAAATTGCCTGGGATTCTGTTCCTAATCTACTCAAGAGGAATGTGAATTTCTCAAGACCAGGGGCCACGTTTTCTGAATCTGCCCCAGGATTTAGGACAGTTACTCTTATGTGGCAGGATTTCAGTAAAGATTTGTTGAATTGGGCTTTTGCTGAAGGGCAAAGAACTGGTTAGACTATTTAGAACTTTCCTTTTGATGACTCATCCAGCAGCAGCAGCACTCACTAATCACTTACTCGCCACATTGTTGGAAAGACATTGAATTATTTTATTCTGAACCCAGTAAGACTGATTCTTTTGCCATTTTTAAAGGGAAAATGAAATAGTTTAACCGTATGACAGAAAAATGAATAATAGGTTGTTTCACACTCATGCTTGATCTCTGCATTTTCTGGTGTCAGTGATTTTTGTTGGTTGGTTTTTCCAAAGCCCAGTCTATAGTGTGTGTCAAGTGAGTAATTCACATGATTTCGAAAAAGAGATAAAGGAAAAAAAAAATCTCACACTTCAATACATCCCCAGTTCCCTGTTAAGCATTAACTTGAGAGGGGATTTAACGAGTTATATATTTTTTAAAAAAGGATATTTCTGCACTATTCTCTCTTACCAGCACGTTAATCCAAGAATATTATTGTGCTTTTTATTTGCTTTCCCTCATGGAACATTTTCTTCCACATTGAAGGTTATATTTCTGAAAGCAATGCCTAATGGCTTTATTTTAGAATTTCCATTTATTTTAGCTATCAGTGGTAAATGTCTTCTCTCAAACTCGGCTAAAGTAAATAACTGTGGATCATCAACCCTATATTTGGGGCAGGATGTGCCACATCAGACTCTCCTTCCAACTTACTGCAACTTCCATGCAGATATAATCATATTGAAAACCTCAGTGGTGCTATAATCTTGTGAACACAATTGGTCACGTCAATGTTTCTTCTTTTAAAATCGGGGTGTAGTTGCCTTACAACCTTGTATTAGTTTCTGCTGTACAACGAAGTGAATCAGCCATATGCGTGCACATGTCCCCTTCTTCTTGAGCCACCCTCCTCCCCACGACCCCATCCCACCCCTCTACTGAGCGCCAGCCTGAGCTCCGTCTGCTATACAGCAGCATCCCACCAGCTATCTAGTTTATAATGGGAAGGTGTACATGTCAACCCCACCCTCTTCAATTCATCCCACCCCTCCCTTTCCGAATACCCCTCGGTATCCACAAGTCTCTTCTCTGTGTCTGCATCCCTATTCTTGCCCTGCAAAAAGGTCCATCTGTACCATGTTTCTAGGTTCCATATATGTGTTAATATGCAATATTTGTTTTTCTCCTTCTGACTTACTTCACTCTATATGACTTAGTAAGTAAGTGTTAGTCACTCAGTGGTGCCTGACTCTTTGCGACCCCATGGACTGCAGCCCACCAGGCTTCTCTGTCCATGAGATTTTCCAGGCAAGGATACTAGAGGAGGTTGCCATTTCCTTCTCCAGGGGATCTTCCCAACCCGGGGATTGAACACGGGTTTCCTGCACTGCAAGCAGATTCTTTACCAACTGAGCTACAAGGGAAGCCCTAAGCCATATATGACTTAGAGGATTGTGTTTATAAGTAAGTTAGAAAGACAAGATCATCCGATTGAACTCATTGGAGAATCGTGTTTAATTTGTAAACCATTACTTTGACTAATTGTATTAATGTTGTTGTTGTTAGTCGCTCAGTTGCGTCCGACTCTTTGTGACCCCATGGACTGTAGCCTGCCAGGCTCCTCTGTCCATGGGATTCTCCAGGCCAGAATGGAGTGGTTGCCATTTCCTTCTCCAAATTATATTAAAAGAGGCTGTAACATTGAAAGGACTCTTATCTTGGACCCAAGCCCACTCTGCCTTCTGAAACCAAAGAGCAACCTATTATTGTTGTCATTCAGTTGCCTCTCTCTCCAAAACTGTCAGTCTTCCCTTTGAAATAAAAGAAATACATGTGATCCTCTATAAGTCTCATTTGACTAAACACAAGAGCATTCTATAGCGCCTTTCTTAGAGTTCCTTCCAGCAAAACGACAAAGAGGCACAGACACTGGCTTATCTCTGGGCAATAGTGATCACAGTGTTTTGGGAAGCAATGACTTGAGATTAAGGACCTATCTATCTGAGACTCCAGTGTGGAGTTTACCTCTAATGGGACGGATCCACAACAGCATGATGGCAAAATCCACTTCAGTTCTCCATATCCCACACTGTAAAGTGAGGTGTAGGTAATTCCTGAGGTTTCTTCCAGTTTCCGATAGTTGGTGATCCATGAATTTGCTTCTGCTAGCTCTCATAAGGACCAATTTTTGGGCCAAGAAAGATAAACTGTGACCTGAAGAGCTAGACTTGAAGTGCAGTGGGTGTGTGTCCTTTCCTGAGGTACTTGTCTCCTGGCTTTTGTTCAGAATTGGTGAGAAATATTTATGCATGGTAGGAACCTGAAGGGGCACAAATCAGAAGGTGCTGGTAGACTGTGAGTTCTTGATTTGCATGATGGAGAGAAGCGTGAAGGGCATTTTAAAACTGATTTCCTCCACTCACCTTCTTTGAATGACAAACACTCATTGATTGACTTTGGAGATTTTACTTACTGGGGCAAGCAGAAGTTTCAGGTGGAGTGTTACCTGCAGAATCCTCCTCTGGAGCCCTGACACTTCCCTTCTCTTCTCAGAGTAATCCATGTTATCATGGCACTGCTGCATGTAAGGGAGTTTTTCAATTCATTGCTTGCTAAATTGAAGCTATTTGATAAACGGGATACATATCACCCATTCATACAGCAGTGTCTACTTAAGCTATGAAGTCTGACAGGCAATTGTAAAGCTTTTGCTTTTGCATTATATATATATACATTTTATTTATATACACACACATATACACACTTAGTTCTGGTCCATGTTACCTTGAGAAGTAGCCAGGATATCTGATCATATGCATTCCAACATAGGCTTGAAGCTACACTTCAGATTGGAGGCAAGTATGCAGTGTGTTCTAGGTGATGCAGTGGGAAAGAATCCATCTGCCAAAGCAGGAGATGCAGGTTCGATCCCTGGGTTGGGAAGATCCCCTGGAGGAGGAAATGGCAGCCCAACCAATCTTCTTGCCTGGAAAATTCCATGCACAGAGGAACCTGGTGGGCTACAGTCCATGGGGTTGCAAAGAGTCAGACGTGACTGAGCACACACGTGATGTTGTGTTTTAGTGGCAAATAAATAAGCAGATAAAACAATTATATATTTATCATTCACTATATGATATCACTATATAACATTCACTACATGATTCACTATATAACATCATATGCACTTTGGAGTTAGAATCATTTTATTAGAAATTAATCTTGTGTACTTTTTAGAAATAGAATGGGTTTTAAGCATAACGTGATCACCTCTCATAAACTGATGGTGAAGTGAATGATGAGATAATTTATACTTTGCTGTTGCCATTCTTCAAAGTTCTAAAGATCATCAACTCAAAAAAAATTGTTGACAGTGTACAAGAGTTTTCATCTTCTGCTATCATATTCTTTTCTTACATTTTTGGTGTTTTGTTGTCAAATTTAACCTCCTCTAGGGAGGGATTGGGGGCAAGAGGAGAAGGGGACAACAGAGGATGAGATGGCTGGATGGCATCATGGACTTGATGGGCGTGAGTCTGAGTGAACTCCGGGAGATGGTGATGGACAGGGAGGCCTGGCGTGCTGCGATTCATGGGGTCGCAAAGAGTCGGACACGACTGAGCGACTGAACTGAACTGAACTGAACTGAGTACCTTAGTGGGGCTTCCCTGGTGGCTCAGACAATAGAGAATCTGCCTGTAATGCAGGAGACCCGGGTTCAATCCCTGATTCAGGAAGAGCCCCTGGAGAAGGGAATGGCTCCCTACTCCAGTATTCTTGCTGGAGAATCCCATGGACAGAGGAGCCTGGTGGGCTACAGTCCATGGGGTGGCAAAGAGTTGGACACGACTGAGTGACTAACACTTTCACTTTCAGTACCTTAGTAAGAGAAAAATGCTTAGTCATTCTTGAGACAAATTGGATTAAATAAAAGACTGATGATATCTGACTTACATCACTTGGTATGATCATCTTTAGGTCCGTTACTGTTGCTGCAAATGGCATTATTTCATTCATTTTCATGACTGAGCAATATTCCATTGCGTATATGTACATCTTCTTTATATATATACCATACTTCTCTATATAGGTACCATTCTTCTGTCAATGGGCATTTAGGTTGCTTCCATGTCTTGGTTATTGTAAACAGTGCTGCAGTGGACACAGGTGCATGCGTCTTTTCAAAGCATGGTTTGCTCCAGATATATGCCCGGGAGCAGGATTGCTGGATCAAATGGTAGGTCTGTTTTTAGTTTTTTAGAGAAACACAAATGTCACTGGATGCCACTTATATGTGGTATCTTTTTAAAAAAATGATACAAGTGAACTTATTTACGACATAGAAACAGACTCAGAGACTAAGACAACAAACTTATGGTTACCAAGGGAAAGGGTGGGGGAGAGGGGTAAATTACAAGGTTGGGATTAACATGTAGACATCACTATACGTAAAATAGATAACTAACAAGGACCAGCATAGCCAGGGAACTATACTCCATATTCTGAAATAACCCACATGGAAAAAGAATCTGAAAAAGAATAGCTGTGCTGCTACTGCTAAGTCACTTCAGTCGTGTCTGAGTCTGTGCGACCCCATAGATGGCAGCCCACCAGGCTCCCCCATCCCTGGGATTCTCCAGGCAAGAACACTGGAGTAGGTTGCCATTTCCTTCTCCAATGCACGAAAGAGAAAAGTGAAAGTGAAGTCGCTCAGTTGTGTCCGACCCTCAGGGACCCCATGGACTGCAGCCCACCAGGCTCCTCCATCCATGGGATTTTCCAGGCAAGAGTACTGGAGTGGGTGCCATTGCCTTCTCATATTTAGTTATATGAATAACTAAATCACTAGCTGTACACCTGAAACTACCACGGCACTGTAAATCAATTATATGCCAATGTAAGGTTTAAAAAGCAGTTTTAAAAAGATTGATGATGGAAGTGCATAAATGACAGCCACTTGTCAAAATTGGTTGCAGGTCAGTTGCCACACCCTGTCAATCAGAAGAATCCCCGTGAGCTGATCACGCCCTCTTTGAACCATCACTACCCACTCCAGGTCAGCACACACAGCCTTGAGGGCATTGGCCCACTGTGTCCCCTTTGCCTGCAGAGCAAGGAAGCAATTCTTTTCACTTCACCCAAAACTCTAGTTTCCGAGATTTAACTCAGTGTCAGGGTACAGAAGCCAGAGGCAGCATCGTTTTGGCATGCTTCATTTAAGATGCCATTGTTTCATTTTCTCTTTCTGTACATTTTCTTGGCAATTATTTTTCTCCTTTAGAAGTGAGCTCCAAAGCAAAATATTATTTTCTTTGGCATACAGGACTTCAGCTAGAACAGATTTGGGGCTGGATAAAGAAGTGTAACCTTATTGTACTCTTTTGTGGGCCAAATACTTCTGTTTTCATGCTTATAAGAGACACAGAACTACTAAAAAGTTGAATTTCATCATTAACTTAAGTGCGGGTCCTTCCAGTCATCGTGTGTTAGCAGATAATAAAATTCTAGTGGTGAGGAAAGCAGGCACTGTTATCAGTCAAAGACCCATGAATCTTTACTTCTGTGTGGGCTTTCCTGGTGGTTCAGACAGAAAAGAATCTGCCTGCAATGCAGGAAACCAAGATTCAGTCCTTGGGTCAGGGATCCCTTGGAGAAGGGAATAGCAATGCACTCCTGTGGGTTCTGGAGAATTCCATGGACAAAGGAGCTTGGTGGGCTGTACAGTCCATAGGGTCCCAAAGAGTCAGACACAACTGAGCGACTTTCACTTCCACACAGATTTTAGATAGTTTACAAGGTGATTATGATGATTCATTAAACACCAAGCCAGATTTTAGAACGAAGGTTTGTAATTGTTAACACCATTAAGGATTAATTTTAAATTTGAATCATAATGGTTTATTTAGGCTAACTGAAATTAAAAGTACATTCATTAAACATAAGTCTTCACATGGTGGTTTTGAGAGAAACTGTGATTCCAGATATAAATTACTTCCTGTACCTTCCCTATAGAACTAAAATAAAAGAGGAAATGATATTTACTATATCTTTGCCATTGTTTTGGTCCTCTTTAAAGAATAGTTGCCTCCAGATCATTTTGAAAAACTGTTCTCTGTCAAAATGGATCATAGCATTTCTGTTTCATATTTTTATTAATAATGCTTGAGTTTTATCTGAAAATGTGATGTGTATAGACAGCTTACTTTCTCTGACGGAAAGGCAGTGCATGTTTGTAAAATACATAGGAAATACAGAAACTTATAGAGAGGAAAATAAAAATCTCATCATGATGTAGTAGCTACTGTTAACATCTTCAGTTTTTGATTGTTTATTTTGTACACAGTCATGTTCACATTAATATACAACTTTATAATAAGATATTGTCACCTTGGTCTTTGACATTTGTATTTCTCTAGAGACAGAGACATAGAGAACAAGCGTGTGGACACCACGCTGCTAAGGGAGGGATGACCTGGGAGACTGGGGTCGGCGTATAGACGCCGCTGTGTATAAAGCAGATAGCCAGTGAGAACCTAGTGTGCAGCACCGGAGGCCCTGCGCAGCGCTCTGCAGCGACCGAAATAAATGGGAAGGAAATCAAAAACAGGGGATGCGTGCATATGTGCAACTGATTCACTCTGCTGTACAGCAGAAACTGCCACAACATTGTGAAGCAACGATACTCAAATTTTAAAAAAAGAGATAAGCAAAAGGATATATTGCATAGCACAGGGAACGATAGCCATTATAATAACTTTTAATGGAGTATAATCTGTAAAAGTACTGAATCCCAGTGCCCTACGCCTGGATTTAGTACAATATTGTAAAGCAACTTAAAAAGTCTGATGTAAAAAAACCCCAAGAAACATATATATTTCTCCATCTACTGGAAATGTCTTAAAAATATGACTTTAATTGATACATATCATTGTATACCTTTATTCACCATTTTTTTACTTTTTAAATATTAGACTATTCACTCCTCACTTTTTAAAAATATTGTAAGTAGTACAGCAATCAATGTCTATTAAATAAATCTTTTTTCTGAACTTTAAATTTTCTCTTTTCAGTGTATTTTTGAAAATATAGAAATGGGCATAATCCTTCTAAGGTATATTGGATTTTCAAAGGACTATGCCCATTCCGTCTCCTGTGAGTGCTATGCAATCAACTTTTGCCCGCTGCTCAGCTGGCTTGGAGATCTGTGGCATTCATTTACTTCTTTCTAAGTTAAAAGGTTCTTGAAGGGACTGGAAAATCTCCATGTCAGCTTTTCTTTGTTCTCAGTATAGGGACAGTGAAACCCCACATGAGGCAAATACTTCTTAACTTGTGTCCCCATTTCAATGCAAGTTTTTTTCTGAATTCCACTCTTCACAGAGCAACCATTAAAAGAAACAAGTCATGTTATTCATTTGCTCAAAATCTCAGAGTAAATTCCTGGATTGTAACAGCGATTCCCAAGACCTCACCCAGTCTTGCCCAGAACAAGTTCACGAGCTGGGTGGTTTCCCGCTCTGTTGGAACTTGCCTTGGACACTGAGAGGGAGTATAGCTGTGCTCACTAAGTGCTGGCAGGTAGGGAGAAAACTGACAAGCACATGATTAAAATGGTTAACACGAGAAGATAAATTGGATTGGGAGAGAGCACAGAGGGTAACGGACTGAAGTGATGTGGGAGTTTCCCAAAACGATGCTATGAGTTGGCGTGAGCTATCTCTGCTTTGATTCAACGGGGAGTTGTGGCGAATGGCGGTGATGAGGACCTAGGTACAGTCGTGGCGGGTGGGTGCTGAGTTCCTGGAGCGGAGGTCTGTCCCGGGCATCATTAGCATGGGTCTGGAAGCATCCCTGTGAAACACGGGCTGAATGGAGTAAGCCAACTCCAGCACCATTTGTCTGTGAAGTTGGGGAGGAAAGCTGGCTTGAGGAGGAGGCGCAGAAAACAGTCTTCAAGGCTCACACCGCATTCCCTTTAAATAAAGGCATTGGAGGGGCTGTTCTAGAAAGAGTAAGGAAACAGGATATTATTGTGGAGTAAGAATTGTAGCAAATTAAACATAAAGATTGTGGAGAGAAGGAAGAAATCTATTTTTTAAATTTTATTTTTAATTGGAGGATAATTACTTTACAATTTTGTGTTGGTTTCTGCCATACATCAACATGAATCAGCCGTAGGTTTATATTTCTCCTTCCTCTTGAAGTTCCCATCCCTTGCTATCCACTGGATTTACGTTCCCTGCTTCATACAGCAAATTCCCACTGGCTCTGTCACATATGGTTCCCTCTGTGTCCAAAAGTCTGTTCTTTATGTCTGTCTCTCTTATTTTAACCCTGCAAATAAGACCCTCAGTACCAGGAAGAGCTCTATGAAGTGAAAAGCAAGTTTCAGAAAAGTGTGTATGGTGCAATTTGATTTTAATTAAATGTGTATCAAACCTCTGATCCAAATGTAGAAGGATGTAAACACCAAGCCCTGACAATAGACTTCAGAAAGCTTAAATGGCCAACAATACGTGTTGAGATTTCTGTCCTAGTTTTAGCTTTCTCAGCTATCATGTGTACTTCTGTGATCGGAGTAAATAAAATACAATTTAAAAAATTACCTGGAGCAAATCGGAGTGAATGTGCTCGCACCTCTACAAGGATGGAGAATGTCATGGATTTGTCACAGCGTTTGAAGAGGGGAGTGATAAGAGCTTGATACTTCAACAGGGAGGTTCATCTTTTGACTTAGAGGTTTATGGATAAAGTTATTCTGTTGGCTGCAGCAGAGGCAAGTAGAATGATCTTTTAAGAAATTTTATGTTCCTTTAAAGAAGGGTTAGGACATCACTCAACTTTCTGGAATGTCAGCTTACTAGCTGAAATACAGGTTGTTGTGTGGTTTTTTTTATGGGGGGGGGGGTTGTGTGTGTGCTTTTTTTTTCTTTTTGTAATTAGAGTTTAATACCCAAAACTTGATTCCACCTGTGACTGGTTTTGTGACCATGGGTAAGTCACTCAATTTTTCTGAACTATAGTCTTCTTGTCTGTGAGATGGAACTAGTAATACTCACCTATAGGTTTGTTGTAAGAATTGAGACAAAATATAAGACTTTTCAGTACGATGCCTGGCTATATAAGCCCTCAACAAATTAAGCACATTAGTAGCTATTGCCATATGAGTAAACTGAAAATATTGTCAATATGTCAGTTCTTCATTAATTGTATTATATTATCAAAAATTTGACAAAATATAAGCAGGATAAAGCTGTAACATTCAGTCAGTTCGGTTCAGTCACTCAGCCGTGTCTGACTCTTTGTGACCCCATGAATCACAGCACGCCAGGCCTCCCTGTCCATCACCAACTCCCGGAGTTCACTCAGACTCACGTCCATCGAGTCAGTGATGCCATCCAGCCATCTCATTTTCTGTCGTCCCCTTCTCCTCCTGCCCTCAATCCCTCCCAGCATCAGAGTCTTTTCCAATGAGTCAACTCTTCGCATGAGGTGGCCAGAGTACTGGAGTTTCAGCTTTAGCATCATTCCCTCCAAAGAAATCCCAGGGCTGATCTCCTTCAGAATGGACTGGTTGGATCTCCTTGCAGTCCAAGGGACTCTCAAGAGTCTTCTCCAACACCACAGTTCGAAAGCATCAATTCTTCGGCACTCAGCCTTCTTCACAGTCCAACTCTCACATCCATACATGACCACGGGAAAAACCATAGCCTTGACTAGACGGACCTTAGTCGGCCAAGTAATGCCTCTGCTTTTGAATGTGCTATCTAGGTTGGTCATAACTTTTCTTCATGGCTGCAGTCACCATCTACAGTGATTTTGGAACCCCAAAAAATAAAGTCTGACACTGTTTCCACTGTTTCCCCATCTATTTCCCATGAAGTGATGGGACCAGATGCCATGATCTTCATTTTCTGAATGTTGAGCTTTAAGCCAACTTTTTCACTCTCCTCTTTCACTTTCATCAAGAGGCTTTTTAGTTCCTCTTCACTTTCAGCCATAAGGGTGGTGTCATCTGCATACCTGAGGTTATTGATATTTCTCCCGGCAGTCTTGATTTCAGCTTGGTTTCTTCCAGTCCAGCATTTCTCATGATGTACTCTGCATATAAGTTAAATAAGCAGGGTGACAATATACAGCCTTGACGCACTCCTTTTCCTATTTGGAACCAGTCTGTTGTTCCATGTCCAGTTCTAACTGTTGCTTCCTGACCTGCATACAGATTTCTCAAGAGGCAGGTTAGGTGGTCTGGTATTCCCATCTCTCTCAGAATTTTCCACAGTTTATTGTAATCCACACAGTCAAAGGCTTTGGCATAGTCAATAAAGCAGAAATAGATGTTTTTCTGATGTAATTTGTCAAAGAAAAACATTGATTTGTTAATATGTCATTCATCATTATTACTTGGAATGAAAGAAATCTGGAATTTTCAAATTAACCCTTTTAATAATCTTTCTTTATCACATACTAAGTGTCATGGGATTTCTTTCTAAAGAATTTAAAATAAAACCAGAGACATTTTCAAATGTCTCATTTGTACTCAAGTGATTTTCTTCCAAACCAGAAGACACAATTTATAGTTTATCATCCAAGAGAAATCGTGAATATTTTAAAACTTTTCAGGGATATAACAGTGAAATGTTAAACTCCCAAGTCTTCAAATATTTTGAGGGCAAAAATGTGCTTTTCAGATGAGAAAAACAATTATAAAAAAAAAGTCACGGCCGTTTCTCATTATATCCGGCAATTAAACAAACATTGTGTTTAAGTTTTCCCACGCTCTGTTTTCTTAATCCTTAAATTCTAATTTAAGGAAATTTTAAAATAGGATGCATTATATCAGAATTTGACAGCGGTGCCTTCTGGAAAAGTGTGATGTTTTAGACTGATAGCCATTTTATAAATTCAAAACAAAGGATACACTACCACGTATAAAATAGAGAGTGGGAAGCCTCTTTAAAGCACAGGGAGCTCAGCTCAGTGCTCTGTGATGACCTAGACGGGTGGGATGAAGGGGGAGGGAAAGTGAAAGTGAAGTCGTTCAGTCGTGTCTGACTCTGCGACCTCATGGACTGTAGCCCGCCAGGCTCCTCCGTCCATGGGATTCTCCAGGCAAGAGTACTGGAGTGGGTTGCCATTTCCTTCTCCAGGGGACCTTCCCCACCCAGGGGTTGAAACTGGGTCTCCCGCATTGGAGGCAGACGCTTTACTGTCTGAGCCACCAGGGAAGTCAGGGAAACTCAAAAGGGAGGCGACATATGTATAAATATAGTTGCTTCACCTCATTGTACAGCAGAAACTAACAACATTGTAAGCAACTGTATCCCAATAAAACAAACAAAAACCAAGGATAGTATTGCAAAAAGCAGAAACTACAGAAATTACCTGGAGTCAGGGACTCCTTGGGCAACCATCATATCCCACGGTTACCTATCATTGCATGATGAACAACCCCAAATTTAAATGCCTCACACAGCAACCATTTGGCAAGCTCACAATTCTGTGGGGCAAACATTGGGACCGACTGCGGCAAAAGTGGTATATCCTTGTTCTATGTGATGTCTGCTGGGGCTGGAAGATCCAACTTTGCTCACATAGCTGGACCACCAGCCAAGGCAGCTTAAAGAGCTGGGACGTCTCCAAGGGAATGGATACATTTTATTATTATGGGTGTAGCAGTGTGTTGCTGAAATCCAGCTTCTGTACTCAGGTGACGGATAAAATCTCGGAGACAAGAGTTTTGGGTGAAGTCGACAGAAAGAGCTCTATTGTTTTGCCAACCAAAGCGGCCACAGCTTATTGCCCTCAAGACTGTGTGCCCTGCCCTGGAGGGGGTGGTGAGTAGTCTTATTGTGTTTAAGGAGCGGGGTGTGATCAGCCTGTGGATGTTCTTCTGATTGACTGGTCGTGAGGTAACAGGGAGTCAGCATCATCAGCTTCTGGTTCCAGCCGGCCTGGGGGCCACGTGCTTGTGGGCAGTATGTGTGCGCTTCTCCACCTGGTGGGGGTTTCAATATTTGCAAAGCAGCTCAAAGGCCAGGGCTCAGAATATTATCTATAGCCCTTAAGGAAGAACTAAATGTCCTTGACTGTTTTAATGACTAAAAGTACCTTTATTTTGTCCTCCTTGACTGTTTCCCTTTCTTTCTGTATTTCTTCCTTCTCTGATTAAAGTTACTCTTTGACTAACGTTTTTCTATGCACAAAAGGCAGGCGGAGGGCATGGGTGGGGACCTGTTCTGTGAAGGTCTCCTAGGGTCCGGCTCAGTTACAAGTGTGGGCTAGGTTACACAGGTGAAAGAAGTAACTCCCACACCCTACAAGCGCTTAGATGAGCTGAAGCTCTGCTCTAAGCTGTCATCCTGGAGCCCAGACGGAAGGAACAGGCACTCTGAGACACTGCTAGCTTTGCAGAAGAGGGAAAAGAGAAAATGACAGCAGTTCAAATGGCTCTTAAAATTTCACCTGGAAAATGCGCCTGTCACTTCTGCTCACGTTTCATGGGCCAAAGGATTTTTCTTTGGCTTCCTGCATTCCCTTGGCCAAAAAGTTAGCATATTCTGCAGCCTCTTCCTTATTTTTCTTAGCACTTGTTTTTGCAGAGCAATCCACTCACATTTGTGTTGCAGAACGTGAGGATTAGTAACAAGATGCTGTATGTTGGGTATTTGTGTCCTAGGTTTCTTACCTTCTTTGTTGAGGGGTTTTCTCACAATGTACTGGCAGACATCATCTTTTATGAAAAATTGAAAAGTCTGAGAATTCTGCTAGATCTTTGGGGGCCCAGGTGATGAGGTCCAGTAGTATCAGTGAATCCAGGAATATTGCAAACCTGCTAGCAACAAGGCAAGGATATATAATCCTCTACAGGGAAAAATACTGGATATATGGAATAATCACAGAACCCATCATATCAAGATATTGGTAATAGTACTTTACTCTTGGGTTTACTTTTTTCTGAACAAAGCAGATTGTAGAAACATTACCTTTCATAAGGATTGTTAGCGTATGATTTTCTCAGGGTATTGTTCCAGATGCTCTTTAAAAACAGTCACTGAGATGCGGCTCCTTCCTTGAAAGAAGATGCTCACACATGATCATAGCAGAACAAGTCTATTAAACTAGAGCCTTGATGGATAGTAACACATTGGCACATTGCGACTAGAGGTAATCTTTTCATTAAAGTTAATAGAAAATAGATGTGCATCCGATTCAATAACATGGTTTGCATGGTCAGCTGCTTCCTGAAGTTGAGTTGTCATGAAGGGACAGGTCTGCAGCCAGGGTGGGCCAATTAGCATAAACAAGTTTGTTTAAAATTTGCAGTTCCAGCTTGTGCTCCTTCTCAGTTGCTTCAGTCATGTCCGCTGCTTTGCGACCCCATGGACTGCAGCCCGCCAGGCTCCTCTGTCGATGGGATTTCCCAGGCAACAATACTGGAACGGGTTGCCACTTCCTTCTCCAGGGGATCTTCCTGACACAGGCATTGATCCAGAGTCTCCTGCATTGGCAGGCAGAATTTTTTATCACTGAGCTACCTGGGAAGCTCAATTTTTCAGTTGCCTTTGGGCAATTTTGGTTTCTATGAATTCCTCTTTAGCTCCACTAAAGGCCTGAAGACGTGCATGTCCATCGGTAGCTTCCAGAAGAATGAGGACTTCTGAAAAACGTTACATGCAATTGACGGAATTCCATGAGGCACCCTGTGCTCTGTTTTTAAATACATGCAGTGGCTATAATGTTGGTATTTACCTACATAGGATATTTCTCTCCCATAGGTAAAAACTCAGACTGGCTTCAGAAAATATTTTCAAAGGATTAGCTGAAAAATGCTGTATGTGACCAGGAAACATGGGAGATCATTAGTAAATTTCATCACTTGCAAGAGCAGATTCCATTCTTTTTCACTTTCTGCCTTTGGACCAAAAGCCACAAGGCGTGGAGAGCAAATGACCTCTTTTAATCATAGATGCCTGTCCCATCACTTCCTTCCCTTTGTTTTTTTTTTTTTTAAAAAAGGGAACAGCAGTTCTGCTGGCCAGAGTACCAGTTCTGCTCTGAAGTTGGTTGGCAGGTTACTTTACAGATTAACAATTGGTGGACACATATTTATGGTTTGGAATCCCCAGTACTCACTTTATAATAGAATATGAGAGAGAGATAATAAGGTGTCACAATTCAGCACGGCATTCCCATGGCAACAGTATCACAAAGAAAAGTTCCCACTGGTGTAAAGGCAAGATGCTTTCCTCCTTGATGTAAAATATTATGCTGATGGATGGGTAGGTTGGTCCTGAGGAATGGACCCAGGTCCCCAGAGCAGATAGATCTGTGTTCAAATCCCAGCTTCACCACTTGTGAGTCTGATGAATTAGGAAGATTATTTGGCCTGAGTGATTATAAGAGTATAAACCTAACTACTGCCTTGGATTGAGTTTCCCTGAGAGCACAGTCCAAGGTAAGGACCTGGGTGCAAGTGTTTTCTTTGGCAGATAAGCCCAGGAAGCAACAATGAGGCAATGAGGTGATCGAATAAGGAAGGAGGAGGAGGCAGCAGCCCAGTGGCTCCATGGCCTCCTGAGAAGAGTGCAGATGTCTCCCCGAATCGCTCTTCGGGAAGACATGAGCCTGGAGCCTTTGTCTACGGATGCTCAGTCCGCTTTGCTGAAGGTTGCCCTGGAGTGTTGTCTCCTCACTCCAGGCTGCTCCTGCAATGCTCCGTAGACCAGACTGTGACGTCAGCAACTGTGACATCAGCGAGATGGGATGCAGTGTGCTGAGGTGGGAGGTAGCCAAAGAGGGGACTCCGAGCTGGACCAGATGGCCACGGCAGCCGTGACTTAAATAGGAGTGAGATCAGACAGTGCTCCAATCTGCTACACCTATTTTTCCAGATTGGGTTAAGATTGGACTTGACAACTCCAAAGCGTGTCAGACTGTAGTGGAGAAGAGTAGTGTCCTATTCTTCACGGAGACCAGCGATCACTGGCCTCAGATTTCACTTGCTTATTCTTCTACTGCCACTGTTCCGTTCTTACATTGCTATGGCGGAAAAATGAGCTTTGAGTCATAAATTGTACCACGGTGAAAAAATTCAAAATTCATCATATACCTAAACATAAAACCTAAAACTAGAAAATGCTAGTAAAGAATATAGAAGAGAACCTTCATGATCTAGAGTTAGGCATAGGCAAAGCATGAATTCATTACAGAAAAAAATAGAACTTCATCAAATTTTAGAACTTTGCAGAAGTCACTACATTACAAATGAAAGGAGCTGGGGAGAAAATATTTGAAAATAAGATACTTATAAAGAACTTGTATCCAGAATATAAAAACAACTCTCAAAACCCAATATAATAAGAAATAAAAGGCTATAAAACAATAAGCAAAAGTTTTGAACAGACACTTTACCAAAGAAGATATATAGAAGGCAATGAAAATACACTCAGCATTATTTGTCCTCAGGGAAAAGCAGATTAAAACTACAAAGAGATGTCACTACACACCCACTTACAGTAAAAACTCCGAGTGCACCAAGTGTTGGCAATGACATCAAGCATCTGGAATGCTCATACACTGCTGGGGAGAATGTAAAATGATATGACTTTGGAAAATAATCTGGCATTTTCTTAAGATGAATACCATGTGATCCAGCCATTTCTCTCTTACCCAAGAGAAATGAGATCATATGTTCATACAAAGTATTGAATATTAATGTTTAGAGCATCTTTACTTGCAATTGCCATAAACTGGAATTCCCATCAATAGATGAACCAAGAACAAATTACACTATGTCAATACAATGGAAAATATTCAGCCCTAAAAATAAGAACAATTATTGATATAAAAAAGACAGCATGAATTAATCTCAAAATAATTATACCATGTTTTAAAAAGCCAGACAAGAGTACATACTGCATGAATCTATTTATATACTTTTGTCTAAAATGCAAACTTATCTACAATGATAGAAAATGATAGATTAGTGGTTTCCTGGGAAGAAGGAGTGGTGGAAAAAGATCTATAAAAGACTATAAGGATATTGGGGGCTGACGATCTGCTCACTATTTTGATCATGGCGACGGTTTTCATGGGTGCCTTCATACGTTAAAATTGGTCAAACTGTATAGCCTAAGTGTATGCAGTTTATTGTGTATGAATTAAAACCATTAAAATAAAATGATGAAGTTTCCCCTGATTTAAGCATGGAGGAATTTCTAGTACAGCCTCTTGTACCCAGGTATGGCAGTTCTCAAAATGTAGGTTGTAAATGGCACCTATTTTGTCTGCTCACAAGCTCATATTTACCACAGTCCCTCCAGATTTCTCATAAAAGGAATTTAGCCCCTGAATGTGTACACATGTTCATATTTTTGCATTTCCAATTACATTGGGATTAGTGCTTTAAAGGTCTTATCTTTATGGTCATTAATCCCAAGTCCAGATGGCACTGTCTGGAGAGAGATGAAATTTCATCCTCATCTGTCTTTAGAAAAATGGAAAATGCTTCTACTCAGAGATGCTCCATCTCACTGGCAAGAAACACACTCATCAGGAGGAAGCTCACTCTTAATGAGGAATCCTGCATCTGAAAAATAAGGCAAACACCCAATTTATGGCAGCTGTTTCATAATAGCCCATATCACAGCACCACAGAGCTGAGCAGCCGTGGACTCGCGCACTGGCCGCTGATCCTGTCCCCCTGTTTCTCTGCCTCTGGGCTTTCTAGATGCTAGGAAGCCCTCTCAGCTAGTGATCCAGGGAATTAATGGGATTTACTGCCCTGTGGTGAACCCTCAATTAATGGAGCAAGAGAACTGACAGAAAACGCTACCTACGCTTGGTGGTCCTTCAAACCGGAAAATCTAAGTCACACACCATGGGAGGCTGAAACTGAGCAGGACCCTGTGGGGTTCCTGGGCATGTCCCCCGTTTCTGGATTACAGGAAACAGGCTTCCTTCGGCCTCCATGGCCTTCCCTGAGCTCCAAGGGGCAGGCTCAAATCAGGGAAGGAAGGGGAGGCAGAGACAAGGAAGGAGCAGGTGAGAAGCAGAGTGGCCGGACCCAGGTGCCCCTCAATGGATACTCAGCAATATCCTTGAGCTGTTTAGCAGAACGAAAACCGCCACCAGGAGGTGCCGTTAACTGTGTGCTGCCCACAAGCAGGTAGACCCAGCCCGGTAGGAGCCAGAAGGTTGATGATACTGACGTCTGATCACCTCACCACCTACCCGTCAGAAGGCTGTCCATGAGCTGAGCATGTCCTCTTTGAACCCTTTCTATACAACACACTACCTCCTCCAGGGTGGGACACAGAGTCTCGCGGCCGTTAGCCTGTTGGGGCCCCCTGTGCTTGGCAAAGCAGTGAAGCTATTTCCTCCTACTTCACCCAAAACTCTGTCTCTGAGATTGACCTCAGGGTTGGGGTACAGAGCCTGTACTTGGCTTCAGCGCTTCAGAGGTACCCTGGTGAGACTGAACCCCAGGGCACAGGGCCAGACAAGCGCGTTACACGTCTGATGGCCTTTGGTAACTTCTGTCTCCTTCTTCCCAGCTCCTCGTTCTTGCTTCCAGGAATCACCTCCCGGATGAACTTCGACACACCTCAGTCCTCATCCCAGGTTCCAGGTCTCATCTTCATCACATCAGGGGCTGCACCTTCAAACCACGAACAAGTTCAACACTGAGCTCATGGTCGGCCTGTGAGTTGAGCCCAGGGCAGAAGTGGAGTGGAGTGGAAGGCACTTTTCAAAACCTAATGCCCAAGAGAAATTTTGACTTTTTTTTTTTCTTTTAACGTAATCCTTAGTGACTAAAATTTTGATCTTCTAGTCACAGTTAGATAAAAAGCTACTTGAGCAAGGGGGATGGGGAATAAATATTTGTATTTAAAATCAGAATAAAAGAAACTCCAACCAGAGAGGGCCCTTTCGATGACACAGATACATAGGAAAACATTATCTGCTTGGAAATTGCATGGCAGTGGTCCAGCCGAGCATGTTGACATCAGGATTCTCACTACAAACTACTAGGTCTGTTTCTGTCTCATATACTGACTTTATTTTGCTTAAAAGATACTTGCTATCATTGGATACAACTGTGGATGGAATTAGCACACAGGAAGATTATTTATTACTAATATGCTCAAAGCATAATTATACCAAAGCACATCATAACCAAATTGCTGAAATAAATGATAAAGAGAAAATCTTAAATGCACACCAATGAGAGTAAGAGCACATTATATACAAAGGGAAAAAAAGATAAAAATAAATGCTTACTTTTCATCATAAACAATGCAAGAGCCAAGATAATGAAACAACCTCTTTACTCTGTTTAAAGGAAGGAAAAAAAATCTGTCAACCTAGGATTCTGTGTTAAGGGAAAATATACTTCAAAAATAAAGCCAAAATAAGTATTTTTTTAGGTCAAAGTAAACCGAGTTAATTTATCAGTAAACATTCACTAAAAGAAATACTAAAAGATGTTTGGCTGATGATAAAATGATATTAGATAGAAACTCTAATCAATAAAAGGATATGATAAAATAGCAAATATGTGGTTAAATCCAAAGATGATGACCTAATTGTTACTATCTTCAAGATATTTGGTTCCAAGTTATGAATGATCCTGATCATTTTTGTAGATCCTAGTAGTTTTTATCCACACAAATCTTCAATAAGTTGAAGTTCTCCTTAAAAAAAAAAATTGGTCAAGTCAAAAATAGTAGCAATTAATAGCAACATGTTGTTGTTGAGTTGCTAAGTTCTTTTCGACTCTTTTTGACCTCATGAACTGTAGCTCTCCAGGCTCCTCTGTCCATGGAATTTCCCAACCAAGAATACTGGAGTGGATTGCCATTTCTTTCTCCAGGGGACCTGCGCAATCCAGGGATTGAACCTGTATCTCCTGCTTTGGCAGGTGGGTTCTTTACCACTGAGCAGCCAGCAGGGAAGCCCGATAGAAACAAGCTGTGGGATTATAGTGTGTATATGAGTAAAACCATGAAAACCATTCAACAAAGTACTGGAGAGATGACAGGATTGGGTTCACTGAGGTATGGGTCTCATAAGTGAGATAACACACTATTATATGTAGTTAGCTCTATTAGCAAAAGAAATGCATTCGACCTTTTAAACTCTTAGCAACAATTAAATCCTTTTTTAAAATGACATGTAGCTAATAAACCAACAGAAAGGGACTACTAAATATAAGCATTAATTCAAAAGAACGCAAGACTGGGAAGAAACAGATGGAACAAACAGAAAATGCAGTAAAACGCTGGGTGTAAACTCAACTTTTGACCTTTTAATCTACATTTGAATGTAGATAACAGTGTAGTCACCTAACAATTCAGATAAAACCAGAGATTATCCAGATTAAGCTAAAAAGCAAAACTCAGCTGTATATTTTCTATATAAAATGTATTTAAAATATACTCATTCACGCAGGTAAAAATTGAGACTAGAAAGTATATATTGTACAAAACACAAATTATAAGAATGGCGATATTAGTGCCAGGGACAGTAGACTCCTCAACAAGGAAAATTATCAAAGAGTAAGAGAAACATTTTGCAATAATATCTAGTTTGGTTGATACTATTGTATTGAAGGTAACTTCTTATTTTTGATAAAGGCATCACAAATGTAAGATGTCAATTTTATAGGAACACCGAGTAAAACTTTGTATAATCTTTGAAGCTCTTCTGTAAATCTAAAATTACTATTTTTTAAATTTAAAGGCATCCTGATTGAAAAGGAAGATGAAAAACGGTCTTTATACACAGATAAAGTGGCTCAGGTGGTAAAAATCTGCCTGCCATGCAGGAGACCCAGGTTCAGTCCCTGGGTTGGGAAGATCCCCTGGAGAAGGGAATGGCAACCCACTCCAGTATTCTTGCCTGGAGAATTCCAAGCACAGAGGAGCCTGGTGAGCTACAGTCCATGGGGTCACAATGAGTTGGATACGACTTAGTGACCAACACTTTCACTTTCACTTTCACTTTCAACATAATTAATTCTGAAGAAAATCTCAAAGAATATTCAAAAATGTTCCTAGACCCAATGGATAAATTTAGCAAATTGCAGGATCAAAGATCAACATACTGAAACAAAGATCAGCATACTATATATTTAATATACACTGGTGATGAACAATCTGGAGCTGAAGTTTGATGACACCATTTGCAAAGCCATCACTATATAAAATAGGGGTAAGTGTGATATAAAATATGTAAGACCCATACATAGAAAGCTACAAATATTGCTGCAAGAAAATAAGATGGATTAAGCAAATGGAGAGATGTACCTTCATTGAGGACTGGAAGACTTCATATGTGTAAGATGTCATTTCCCCTCAAATTCATCTATCCATTCAGTGTTATACCAAATAAAATCCAAACGTGTGTGTTCAGTCATTCAGTCACCCAGTAGACACTTCATAGGAACTGGCAAGCTGATTCAAATCGTTGCTTGAAAATGCAAACAACCTAGATTAGCTAAAAACAACTTTGAAAAAATATGACAAATTTAGAAAGGTTGTACTACATGATTTCAAGACAGTATGATACTGGCATAAATTTAGACAAATAGATCAGTGGGACGAAATATAGGATCCTGAAGAAGACTTGGACATATAGGATATACTGATTTTTGACAAAGGTGCAAAGGCAGTACAGCGGGGAGAGGATATGTTCTTCGATAAAAGGACCTGAAAATTTTCACATTCAAAAATGCAAAACAAAATTGATGTCCAAAAAAAAAGCGCCTTGATTTCTATTTTAAACCATACACAAAAATAACTCAAGGAGGTGATAGACTAAAAGTTAGACTAAATGTAAAACCTAAAACTATAGAACAAATAAAAGAAACGCTGAAAAAATTCTCTGTGACTTTAGGTTAGGCAAAGATTCCTTATGTGCACCAACATCACAATCCATAAAAGAAATGTATAAACTGGATTTCATTCAAAATAAGGATTCTCTCTCTGGATGTCATTCTTAAGAATAAAAAGATATGTTTCTACAAATCATGTATCTATTAGAGAACTTTTAAGCAGAATATATAATGGACTGTCTAAATAATAACAAAACAAGACAGTCAAAAAAATGGGCAAAAGATTTAAAGATATACAGATGGCAAAAAAGTCACACAGAATGGTTCACGATCACTAGTGATTAGCGTGTATCTGTGCTCAGTTGCTCAGTTGTGTCTGATTCTTTGCAACCCCATGGACTGTAGCCCACCAGGCTTCTCTGTCCATGAGATTTCCCGGGCAAGAATACTGGAGTGGGTTGCCATTTCCTTCTCCAAGGAACCTTTCCTATCTAGGGATTGAATCCCTGTCTCCGGCCTTGTAGGCAGATTGTTTACCACTGAGCCACCTGGGAAGGCTCAATGCAGGACATCTGAGCTCAGTTCTAGTATTACATTTCCTGAAGTGGGAAATAAAAGTAGTATATAAGTTGAAAAAAGAAAAAAACTAGACAGATTAGTGTTTTTATGGCTTCACCGCTAACACTGTTTTTGAAAAGAACAAATTCTTCTGGGAAAGATAGCATCAGAGCTTCTGGATTCGCATATTGGACTGTGCTCTTGAGTTTCCATAATATTGCAGTCGGATCCTCTTCCAAATAAAGGGCGCTAAGTGCCTATTTGCGTGGAGCAGACTCTGAACAGAGAGCGTATTGGGTACTGCACACAATTACCTCCATCCACTAGGGAATTACTGTTTCTGAGAACATGTACAAAGTCAAAACTGAACAGCATTGTCAAAAAGAAAAAAAGAAAAAAGATACCCAACACTGGATACATGGCAGTGACTTATCGTTTCCCTGCTGCTGTTAGGTCAGTGTGGGACATCATTTTTGAGACAGATTCACTGGTTTTTGACAGAATCATGTGTTTAAGTGTATTTGGTTAGAGAGCCTGCCTTCATTTTAACATTTTTTCATTTTTGCTCAGGCTTTTAGCTAGATGTACAAATAGCTTTTCCAATCAGCTTTGTATTCTCCATGAATACTGAGAGCAGACACTGATAAACCTGAGGCAAACCCAAGGATTTTCAGGAAATCTGTAGGCCTCAGATGAAGCACCTAGAGAGCTGGGACAATATACTCAGAAACCTAGCTCATTTCCTGGCCCACGATGAAGGAAAGAGAGGGAGGGAGGGAGGGAGAGAAGAAGGAAGGAAGCAAGAGATAAGGGAAGGTATTCATGCTTCAAAACAGTAGACTTCCACTTGGGAGATATATATATGGAAAGGGCAAATTCTTCTGGGAATTATATATATATGTGTAGGTGGTTTACCATGTGTATTAGTTATCTACTGCTCCTTAAAAATGGACCCCCTAGTTTAGCAGCTTAAAACAACATTTCTTGTCTTATACAGTTTCTGTGGAACAGAACTTCCAAAGTGGCATAGCTGAGCTGTCTGGCTGTACCATGGTTGAAAACTAGCAGGACCCTGTGAGGCTATTAGGCAAGAAAGCCTTTCTATGTCCCCCATTTCTTTCAGCAGTTATCAATAAAATAGTTAGTTGCAGCATGGAGGATCTTTGATCTTCATTGTGGCATGTGGGGTCTTTAGTTGTGGCATGTGGTGCCTGGTTCCCTGACCAGAGATCAAACCCAGACCCCCTTCACTGGGAGCGTGGCTTAACCACTGGACCACCGGGGAAGTCCTGCCCCATTTCTTGGTTATAGAAAACAGGCTTCATCCAGGCTCCATGACCTTTCCTGAGCTCCAAAGGGCAGGTTCAGACTCCTGCTAATCAGGGGAGGGAGGGAATGAATGCAGAGACAAAGAAGGAGGAGGGAAGAAAGAAGGGTGCAGCCTTGGGGCAGGGCCTTGGCTCCCCCTCGAGGGACACACGCAACATTGTCTTTGAGCTGTTTTGCAGATACAGAAACCCCCATCAGGGGGAGAAGTTTTACCTGTATGCTGCCCACAAGCATGGAAATCAGTTGGAATCAGAAGGTTGGTGATGCTGACTCCCAATTACCTCATCACCAACCAATCAGATGAATATTCAGTACTGAATATTCATTGGAAGGACTGATGTTGAAGCTGAAACGCCAATACTTTGACCACGATGTGGAGAGCTGACTCATTTGAAAAGACCCTGTTGCTGGCAAAGATTGAAGGCGGGAGGAGAAGGGGATGACAGAGGATGAGATGGTTGGATGACATCACCAACTCGATGGAATTGAGTTTGAGCATGCTCTGGGAGTTGGTGATGGACAGGGAGGCCTGGCATGCTGCAGTTCTTGGGGTCGTGAAGAGTCAGACATGACTGAGTGACTGAACTGAATTGAACCAATCAGGAGAATGTGTGTGAGCTGATCAAGCCTTGATCCCTGAACACTGTGACTCCTCGCTGTGCCCTCCAAGGCAGTTTTGAGGGCATTAGCCCACTGTGGCCCTCTTGGCCTGTCAAAGAGGTAAGGCTATCTTCTTCTTCACCCAGAACTTTGTCTCTGAGATTTACCTTGGTGTTGGGATACAGAGGCCTTATCTGGCTTCAGGGTCTCTTATCAAATATTATAGTCAAGATGTCAGCTGGAACTGCTCAGAGGAAAGCTCTGGCTGGTACTGGAAGATCCACTCCCCAAGTAGCTCCCTCCTCACAGAAATGCGAATGCCTCTGGCTCTTGGTAAAGGCCACGGCTCCTTAGCAAACGGGTCACCTGCTCAGCTGCTCAACGGCGTGTGTCCCTCCCAGGACACCGTATCTGATTTCCTCAAGCGTGTGTTGTCTCCAAGAACAAGATGGAAGCGACAGCGATTTTTGTGACCTAATCTCATAAGCGATACCGCATCCTTCCTGCAGGATCTTCTTGGATTCACAGGCCAACTCTAGTCAGTGGAACAGCCTAAGTAAGGGCGTAAAAGAGCAGAAGAAGAGGGGGTCACTGGGGACCATGCTGGAGTCTGGCTACCACACCGCGCTTTCAGTTCTTTAGAGCATTTCACTAGCTACGGTAGCATTACGTGTGAGCACTGCTTGAGCTTGAAGAAAGCACCAAGCTCCTGATCACCATGGTCTTAGCCCTCAGTTTTCCTGTCTGCATCGACCACAGCTTCTTTTGGTAAGTGACTGACAAAGGAGCCTATACATGTGTATTTGAAGCATAATGAGTCTGCATAGCTGACACTGGCAGGATTCCATCTGGACCTCCTCCAGTCCCTTTTATCATTCATGCATTCCTTTTCCATTTGCAGGTTTTGGTTTTGGTTTTTAGGGTTTATTTTGCCTTTGGCTGCCTGTGCCTGCTACTGTCTTTGAATTACTATTCTTGCGCTAGAAGCCTGTTAGAAGCCCTGTTAGCAGCCCTGAGCCCGGGTTACCGAGCCTCCCCAGTCATCATGTATAGTTCAAATGAGAACAATTCTAACATGGAAGGAGAGTTGATAAAATTGTGCTATCTGCCATGATCACAGTTTCAATGCTTTTTCTCATAAAATCTTTTTTAAAAAGTATTCTTACTACTCTAAGTCCCCCTCAGTGTTCTTGAGTGATTTAACACGGATCAATCTCATAAAGTTGAATGTGGCGATCAGGATCAAAATCAATGAACACAGTGAATAAATACGGCAGCCGCAGAAGGCAGATGCATGGAAAGCAAGGGCGCATTCTCCAGACTTCCCTGGTCATCCAGTGGTTAATCTGCCTTGCAATGCAGGGGACTCAGGTTCGATCCTTGGTCACGGAACTAAGATTCCACATGCCGAGCAACTAAACTTGTGCGTTGCCACTACTGAGCCTGAGCCACAACTAGAGAGTCTGTGAGCTGAAAGAAAGATCCCTCGTGCCACAGCTAAGACCCATAACAAATAATTTTTTTTTAAAGAATGCAGTTTCTATGCAAGTATCACTGAAGCTTTCTATAGCCAAATCTTGTCGGAGGTCACTATTCCCATGCACCCCAAGAGCTTCTACTGCCAGCATCACAATTCTGTGGCTGAAAGCTTTCTTTGGCCAAAGAAATTTACTCACCCTGAACCATGTCCTGTGCAGTTAATCCCCTAGGAGCAATCTTCAGCCACCTAGGAAAGTAATGAGAATAAGTACTATTCGGGGGGGACAGCTCTGAGGCAACCCCACAAGGTCTTTGAGAGCCTTCCAAGGGGATTGAAGCTCAATTGACCACAGAGGCCTCCTCCCTTCTTTGACTTACTCCTCTTCTTCCCTTCTGGTGCTCCTAAGGGTCAACTCCAAAATGAACTAATTACAGTCAGAATGTTATCTCAGGATACTGTGGAAATCCAGCCAAAGCCAGACCAAGGGAAGGCCATGGTCTGGCCATTGCAAAGCCTCCCAGGGTACCATTTTCCAAATGAATTGATAAACACATACTGGGATTAAACCAAAGAGACAGAGAAACTAGACATCTTCAGTTCATTGGCAGGATCAGTGTTTGGTGTTAAACATCTTTTACCTAAGTACCTGTGACTATATTGAATCTATATTCAATGCCAAAAATTCAGTGAATAACTATAGTGTTCCCAGTGAAAGTGAGACTCGTGTCTTGTTGCAAATTTTTACTCCTAGAGAACAACTTTCTTTCCAAATATTGAGTGGACCACCACCCCTCCACCCCTCAACACACACACACATATTGCCCACAAGCAATTTTTTAAACTTTAAAAAATATCTCACTCTTTTCTAAAAATAACTTAAGATAACTCACAATAATGCATACAATGCCACAAGAGAATATAAATCAGGAAAAGTGAGGGGAAAGGTAGGTAAACTTTAGGAAAGTACCCCAAAATGAAGCTAGGAATAATGTTAAAATCAATACAACAAGCCATTTTAACTCTCAGCTTTTTTAATACTGAAAAGGGATGAAAGCGGCACACATAAAGCCACCAGCGGGAATGCCGGTATCCACAGTTCCTGGGTCCTGACTGTGCTCTGTCCTGGACACAGGCCTTTCGCTGGGCCACACAGGACCACTCCGGAGCCTCCATCAGATGAAAGGGAGCACAGTTCAAAGAGCTTATAAGCCTTCCTGCCCCCTGGGGTCAGGGCAGCAATAGGAAAAGGCGGAGTTCTCTGTCTTCCTCCTGTCCTCTCCTGCCAACAAGAAACAAGAGTCACAGGAGCGGCAGGAGAGTAAACAGACTTAGTGCTGTCTGCAGACAGCTGCTGGAGCTCCCTGTCATCTGAAAAGAAGCAAGCTGAAAATATGAATGGCTTTGCTGCCATTCAAACTAATGCAGACGCTGCCCCCTCCTCCCTTCTCCACTCCTTTCCCTATTTATTTTCCTGGTGACAATTTCCAGAGCTTTTCTCTTTGATTTTCTTATAATGAAATTCATGAAGGGGCGAACAGAGAGATTTTCGAGAATTATAAGCTTGGCAGACGATGGCTATTTAGGCTATTTTAATTGAGTCCTAAATGCTTCAAGAGAACACAGGACATCAACCACCACCACAAAGAAACACGGGAAGGGTGTCAGCTTTAGAGCCAGCGAAACAGATAAAATGGAGTAACGCCGTCCTGCCCAGCCCTCTGTCCTTTATTCCTCATGCTGTGCTCATCTCGGGTCCATCCTGTTCCGTTGTCGTCGTGTGGCCCGAGGCAGAGCTGTCTAAGAAGCAGCCTCCAATCGATTCTGTTCTTATCCCTGGGATCTGAGGTCTTTGCAGGCTGATAGGCATCTCTGGCTTTCCTTTGTTGGAACAGGTAACTGCATTTCCGAGATGCAGGGAAATCTGACTTTGCAGGCTACACTGAAAGCTTGCTGGGCCCCTCTGATTTAACCCACGGGGCCTGCTGACAGAAGCCTGCTCTTTGACATCAAATTTAACCATTGTTTTGCTGAAGAAGCCGTTATTAAAACCATATTGCCTTTCTGAAATTAAAAAGTAAAAGAAGGAATTGGATTTTATTCTCAGCGAACTTGCCACATCTCTACAATTATGGTACAGCCAGTACCAATCACAGAAGACTAGTATGAAAATTAAAAGAAAAAAAAAAGTAAAGTGCTATGTGTCCTGTCTGAAATATAGTTAAGTACTCAGTAATGTTTACTAACAGTTTCTTAGTTTTTATTTATCTATTTTTAGGCCACTCCACGCAGCATGAAAATGAAAGTCACTCAGTTGGGTCTCACTCTTTGTGACCCCACGGACTGTCGCGCACCAGGCTCCTCTGTCCATGGGATTCTCCAGGCAAGGTTACTAGAGTAGGTAGCCATTCCCTTCCCCAGGGGATCTTGCTGACCCAGGGATCGATCGAATTTGAGTCTCTTGCATCGCAGGCAGATTCTTTACCATCTGAGCTGCCAGGGAAGTCACGCAGCATGTGGGATCTTAACTCCCCAACCAGGGATCAGAACTTTTCCCCTGTGCTTTGAAAGCACAGTGTCATAACCACTGGACACCATGGAAGTCCCTAACGTTTTCTTGGTTTTTAAATGATCATAGGGGCTTCTGACACGACTCAGCAACTAAGCCACATATTCTGGGTCATGTATTCTAACAGACACTTTCTTTTGGTACAATTATCTTTTACCCTCACAAGAGCCCTGAAAAATGGGCTTTATAAAGCTTGTCTTTTTTCTGTTTATCATGTCATAGGAAAAGAGCAAATCAGGCAAGACAGCGGGGTCATGCTCTCTCCCCGCGGCCTCTCCCTCTCACCTGGCGCTTTGCGAACGATGATTACGTAGCAGCTGAGCGCGCATGTAGCACTGCGCGTGCGCCTCACAAGGTACTCGCTTGGCCTGGGCTGCATTTGCTCTGTATATACGGGCTTCACCCGGAAAACCCCGGAAGGCTGTGTGTCCTTATGTTGTGTTATCTTATGTCTGCTGCTACGGCTCCTATGCCAGCCAGGAGAGAATAAACACGTCTGCAGTTCCTAGGGCTCCTTGCATCTTCTTCCAGCCTCTTAGCTCCTGCCTTGCCTACCACGGGTTCAGGGAACAGTGCGCAGCGTGAGACACAGCAAGAGAAGGGTGCCGTGAGCAGGGCCAGTGATACAAGGGTAATGCGTGCTCTTTGGAGAAAACTTTAAAAAAGAAGAAATGATGGATAGAAGTGATTTATTGTCTCATCACTTAGAATTAATCACAATCTTTTAAGTATGATTTGTCCTGATGATTGCCCTTGTGCATAAAATATACGATGAAAGTGAAGTCGCTCAGTCGTGTCCGACTCTTTGTGACCCCATGGACTGTAGCCTACCAGGCTCCTCAGTTCAGTTCAGTTCAGTCGCCCAGTCGTGTCCGACTCTTTGCAACCCCACGAATCGCAGCACGCCAGGCCTCCCTGTCCACCACCATCTACCGGAGTTCACTCAGACTCACATCCATCGAGTCCGTGATGCCATCCAGCCATCTCATCCTGGGTCGTCCCCTTCTCCTCCTGCCCCCAATCTCTCCCAGCATCAGAGTCTTTTCCAGTGAGTCAACTCTTCCGATGAGGTGTCCAAAGTACTGGAGCTTCAGCTTTAGCATCATTCCTTCCAAAGAAATCCCAGGGCTGATCTCCTTTAGAATGGACTGGTTGGATCTCCTTGCAGTCCAAGGGACCCTCGAGAGTCTTCTCCAACACCACAGTTCAAAAGCATCAATTCTTCGGCACTCAGCCTTCTTCACGGTCCAACTCTCACATCCATACATGACTACTGGAAAAACCATAGCCTTGACTAGACGGACCTTAGTCGGCAAAGTAATGTCTCTGCTTTTGAATATACTATCTAGGTTGGTCATAATTTTTCTTCCAAGGAGTAATTGTCTTTTAATTTCATGGCTGCAGTCACCATCTGCAGTGATTTTGGAGCCCCCCAAAATAAAGTCTGACACTGTTTCTACTGTTTCCCCATCTATTTCCCATGAAGTGATGGGACCAGATGCCATGATCTTCATTTTCTGAATGTTGAGCTCCTCAGTCCATGGAATTTTCCAGGCAAGAGTACTGGAGTGGGTTGCCATTTCCTTTCCCAGGGGATCTCCCCAACCCAGGGATCGAACCCAGGTCTCCCGTACTGCAGGCAGACGCTTTACTGTCTGAGCCACCAGGGAATCCCTGGAAAATATACGGTACTTTACAAAATTGGACTCATATTGCAGATGAACATGGCTTCCTATGTTCACTTAACTCTATAGCAGGAGTCTTTCCCCAGGACCTTTCATATTTTTGAATAACATTGGTTATTGTATATGCCATCAGAAAGATGCATAATAATTTATGGTACTTAATATTCTGCCAGGTAGCTATTGCTGTCCCACTTTGCAGCTTGGAAAACTGATGACAGGACAGCTGAGCCATGTGCAGACCCAGTCTAATTATTATTTTGTACAATTTCCTGTTGAATGCCATCACACATAGATCCTCTGTTAACCATTCCTGGATTGCTCCATATTTTACAACCTAAAATAAAAAGGAGCTATGGAGAAAAAATATTAATTGGTTAATTAAAAATTAAATAAAATGCTTAAAATCCTTAGAACTACTAAGTTTCAAAGTCTTTCCTATGAATTGAATGAATTAGTAATACAGTTTGAATAACAATGCGTTTAACCTTCTCTGCCAAAAAAGATGAATAAAATATGAAAAATGAAAGGTCACAGTTTTCAAAGGTGTCTCTCCTTGTTATGTATACATTTTCTTTCCTGTCTGACAAAATGTCTGGTTAGAGCTAATTGGTCAACATCAGGAAAGTGTATAGATGGCATTTCATTCTGAATGGAAGATTTTGAACTGATCGCATGAAGCGGAGTTGCTCTGGGTGAAAGGCTGAGATTCCAGTCTCAATGAAACCATGCAGGAAGCAGCTCCCTGCTACGGCTCCCTCTGTTGAGGCTGCCCGAGAGCCTGAGGCTCTTGGCTCCATTTTTCTTGGGTTTTCTGTCTTAGAGAATCCATCACCCCCATCACTATGCTCTTCTTTAGGTGTTTTCTTAATCCAAATCTCAAGCTCTCTTTCATTCAGACTCCAATCTCTTTTCTTCAAGTACCAACTGAGAGTTTTTATTTAGATAGCCTAGAATGGCTTCGAACTCTAGGCTTTAGAAGCAAACGTTGGTGTATCTTTCCAACATCACTGTCTATGTCTACACCTTCCTTTGCCTGGAAATGGTGCATCTTCTCTGACTCATTCTTCAATGTTCTCCATCCCCAAAGACTGACTTTTATACTTTTCCCCATCCAGTCTAGAGACTGTCACACTGAGTGAAGTAAGGCGGACAGAGAAAGACAAATATCATATGATATTGCTTACATATGAAATCTTAAAAAAATGGTACAGATTATTTACAAAGCAGAAGCAGATTAACAGATCTCTAAATCAAATTTATAGCCACCAAATGGAATGTGGGGAAAAGTGATAAATTGGGAGATTGGGATTGACATATATGCACTTCAGTTCAGTCGTTCAGTCATGTCTGACTCTGCAACCCCATGAACTGCAGCACGCCAGGACTCCCTGTCCATCACCAACTCCCGGAGTCCACCCAAACCCATGTCCATTGAGTCAGGGGTGCCGTCCAACCATTTCATCCTCTGTCGTCCCCTTCTCCTCCTGCTTTCAATCTTTCCCAGCATCAGGGTCTTTTCCAATGAGTCAGCTCTCGCATCAGGTGGCCAAATTGTTGGAGTTTCCGCTTCAGCATCAGTCCTTCCAAGGAACACCCAGGACTGATCTCCTTTAGGATGGACTCCTTGCTGTCCAAGTGACTCTCAAGAGTCTTCTCCAACACCACAGTTCAAAAGCATCAACTCTTCTGTGCTCAGCTTTCTTTATAGTCCAACTCTCACATCCATACATGACCACTGGAAAAACCATAGCCTTAACTAGACAGACTTTTGTTGGCAAAGTAATGTCTCTGCTTTTTAATATGCTGTCTAAGTTGGTCATAACTTTCCTTCCAAGGAGTAAGAGTCTTTTAATTTCCTGGCTGCAATCACCATCTGCAGTGATTTTGGAGCCCCCCAAAATAAAGTCTGACACTGTTTCCACTGTGTCCCCATCTATTTCCCATGAAGTGGTGGGACCGGATGCCATGATCTTTGTTTTCTGAATGTTGAGCTTTAAGCCAACTTTTTACACACTACTATATATAAAATAGTTAACTAACAAGGAGCTGCTGTATAGCACAGGGAATTCTACTCAGTACTCTTTAATGACCTATATGGAAAAAAAAATCTAGAAAAGAGTGTACATGTGTATATGTGTAAATGATTCACTTTACTGTATGCCTGAAATGAGCACAACATTTTGGATCAACTATAATAAAAAAATTTTAAATTAAACTCGAGAAATTTTCCCATCCAAAATGGGATCTCATTGCCCAAAGTCCTGTAATGATACCTGTTCCAATTATCTCTGCAGCCCTCTCAGCCCACTCAGCCCACCTCTTGCTCCAGGTGCCATCAAGGCATCCCTCTGAATGAACTCCAACAGGGCCTTCCTCTACCAAGTATAATTTCCTTTGTTGGATTCTCAAAACATTTCCTTCTATGTCTCCATTTGGCCCAACCCTTTTTTTTTTTTTTTTTTCTGCTCTGTGTACTTTCTCTGTTGTGTCCAAAGACCCACGGGTTTCCCTGGTAGCTCAGATAGTAAAGAACTTGCCTGCAATGCAGGAGATGCAGGTTTGATCCCTGGGTTGGGAAAATCCCCTGGAGAAGGGAATGGCAACCCACTCCAGTATCCTTGCTTGGAGAATCCCCATGGACAGAGGAGCCTGGCAGGCTTCAGTCCACAGAGTTGCAAAGAGTCAGACACAACTGAGCGATTAAGCACTATCCCCATGCTGCCATCTTGAAATGATGGTTTCCAACTCTGAATGCTCATCAAAATTCTCTGGGGATATTTTCTAAAGAAATGCACATGTCTGAGCCCCACTGTGAGCTGAGCTCATTATCTGCAGTTGCGTGGGTGCAGACCTTAGTATCATCGAAAGCACCCCTCCACTTCCCATGACCTTGATAAATAGCCAAGGGGTTTGAACCACGGACTTGGCAACAAAACTCACTACCATTGACACCCAGCTTCTAAGTGGTCAAATTCAAGCATCACTTGACTCAACTATGAGATTTAATTTGTAAAATGAGGCCTCATACAGTATTTAAATTGCTTTCCTCTCTATGCATACAACATGAATTTTCCCTTTCTTCTATAGTTAGGAGAAGAGATCTTGTCTAAGCAAGGATGAGGTTTAGGTTGAATAAGGAGAGGGGATTGGAGGCAAGGTTGTCCCACCAGCCACTCCTTGGAAAGAACAGTGAACTTCCTGCCCTTCAAGGTTTCTCCAGCCACGGTGGGATCAGGCCAGATGGGGTGTGAGCAGAGGCTTGGGAGCTAGCCCTTTGGATCCTGCACCAACCCAGGCAGCCCACTGCTTTGTGCCCACTGGCTGCCACACCCTCGGCCTGGACAACAATGTATTTTTCCCTGGGGTGTGGGCTGCAAGTAACCCTTTCAGCCTATGAGTTCTGAGGCAGTGCATCAGCTATGATGCTTATAAGAACCACCACAAGAACTCAATGACTATAATTTGTATAAAGTGAAACTTATTCTATGGCCTAGAATGTTGGTATGATAGACCTGTTTTTTGGCATCTGTGGTGTGTACTCTTTTCTCTCAAAAATGAGGATTTAGCATTTAAACTTAATGAGTCAATGAATGATTGTGGAATTTCTACTGTGCTTCACACTGTACCAGGCACTTTAGTGAACAGAACATCGGAAGTAAACCCCCTGCCTTCAGAGAACATCTGTTTTGTGCACCTGTGTAAGCTAATGAAAAAATTGTGAGTTGAAAGAGCAGTGCTGTCTGGATCTTTGAGAGTGTGTTAGTCGCTCAGTCATATCCAACTCCTTGCGACCCAGTGGACCCACCAGGCTCCTCTGTCCATGGAATTTTCCTGGCAAGAATACTGGAGTGAGTTGCCATTTTCTCCTCCAGGGGATCTTCCTGACCCAGGGATTGAACCTGGGTCTCCTGCATTGCAGGTGGATTCTTTACCATCTGAGCCACCTGAGAAGCCCTGCCATGGGATAGATACATGTGTAAGCTCCTTTTTGTCTTAGGAGTCTATGATTTGACTGAAAAAAACAAGTTCTATGTCAAAGAAGGTAATTCTGAGCCAGAAAAACATAGGGAAAAAAGTGTTCTTTAGCCCATATCATTAAATTATATTATTCCATGTAGTGGGCTATAACACAGCTATATATTTAAGCTACTCTCCTTCCCAAAGTTAAAGGAAACAGGTCTACTGGTTGACCTATTGGGTTCTGAATAGCTACAATTTTCAACATCTAATGGCCTTTCATTTCAGAACTAAGTATTTTAAACCTAATTAGAAACACTCTGTGCAATCTTTTCAAGTAGGAAAGGTTCAAAATTGAATCAACAAGTAGGAAATGCTCAAGCAGGAAATTTGTCAACAGGGACCGACTCAAAGGAAATTGACATATTTTAAACTGAGAGAAAGAAAAACCGCTGTTTTCTCAAAATAGTGAACTCCATAAGTCCCCTCTCATTCCTAAAAGGTTTGTCACTTTCTCCAGTTCCCTTCCATCTTCCTATTCAGATAATATGTTTGGATTTCCATATAAAATGTCAAATTACATCACTAGTCCACCACTAACAAAGTTACATGAAAATATTCTTCTCTTTCACAAAGCTTTCATTTATTTTTGCTGCTATCTGCAGTGTGCGTTCAATGTAAAGCATCCCCAAATGAGAAGTTTTCATTCTGATATGGATGTGATCATTCTTTGAAATAGGGGACGGTTTTATCTCAGGGCTTAGTTGGCCCTATGGTTGGTCTTGAAAATGCACTGCCTGTGATCCTTTTGGGAGTATCTTATATAGACCATCTCTTAGCCAATCAAGGGAACTTGATGCCTTGGTTTCTGTTGATTTACAGAAACCCTTCTTATAGAAAGGAGGGTTTCCCAGGTGGTGCTCCTGGTAAAGAACCCTCCTGCCAATGCAGGAAATATAAGAGACACAGGTTTGATCCCTGGGTCTGGAAGATCCTGTGGCGGAGGGCATGGCAACCCACTTCAGTATTTTTACCTGGAAAATCTTATGGACAGAGGAGCCTGGCAGGCTGAAGTCCATAGGGTCACACAGAGTCGGAAACTACTGAAGTAATTTAGCACACACAAACGGAAAGGAAGGGCTTCCCCAGTGACTCAGTGGTAAAGACTCCACCAGCAATGCAGTAAACTCGGAAGACATGGGTTTGATCCCTGGGCAGGAAAGATCTCCAGGGGGAGGGCATGGCAACCCACTCTAGTGTTCTTGCCTGGGAAATTGCATGGACAGAGGAGCTACAATCCGTGAGGTCCCAAAATTGAACATGACTGAAGCAACCGAGCACACACACACACACAGAAAAGAAAAACATGTATTTTCCATTTCAAACTAAAGTCCTGTGGATCTGAAACTCCGCATTAGATATTCATTTCTTTGGATTAATATTTTTGCTTCGTGCGAGACAGCTAAACCTATTCAAAGCCATTTACACCGTGGTGTGAGCTAGTTCATTAGCCACTTTCTGCTGTGGCTGCCAGCTGTGATGTTCATTTGGATCAGAGAGAGTAAGATGGATAGCATCACTTCTAGAATAGCAAATTGCTGCGAAGACCACCAGCCCCTTGGGACTAGGGCAGGGATCTCTCTGTAGCAATTAAACTTGTGTCTGAAGCAGCAATGAAATAGTACAGCCTGAGGTCAAGGAAAATGCTCCTCCCACAGCAGTGTCACCCGTCACCTGGACTGTGTCACCTGTCACCTGGGCAGTGTCACCCGTCACCTGGGCTGTGTCACCCGTCACCAGGATGGTGTCACCCGTCACCTGGACTGTGTCACCTGTCACCTGGGCAGTGTCACCCATCACCTGGACTGTGTCACCTGTCACCTGGGCCGTGTCACCCATCACCTGGGCCGTGTCACCCGTCACCTGGGCAGTGTCACCTGTTACCTGGGCTGTGGCAGTTTTCTTCTACCTGGTCTTCTGGCCAACAGTCCCAGTCCCCATCAATTTGGCCCTCATAATATAGCCAGAAAGATGTCCTCCAAGGGCAACTTTTCTTCCCCCAAACCTTTAAAAGATCTTCCTCTCATTCCTAAAGGGTTCCCCTAATTGGGGCACCCTTACCACTGGTGGCTCTGAGAGCCCCTTTGGAGACCTGTGCTGATGGCCTCACTCACAAGATCCCGCATCACCAGGCCTGTCCCTTTCCATCTTCACCTCCATCCTCTTAGGTGAGAAGTTTGCCAGATGCACTCAAAGGCTTTCACACTCTTCAGAAACCTGCTGGTTTCCCTTTATAGCCCAGAGACAGTAGGCTCGGAGCCTTTGCAGACAAACGTGTATTGCCATTACGGTTCATTTCTCCCATTCCTTCACCGTGGCATTTTCTTAGTTCCTGAGCTGGATTATGTCCTCCACGTTATGAGAAAAACTGTACAAAATCTGATGGTGAGTCTGTGTCCAGGGAATCTGGAAAAGCAAGCTCTCTATCTCTTTCTGTCTCCTGTCAAAAATGGGTGAGTGACACAAATAAACTTATTTAAAAGACAGAAACAGACTCACAGATTAAAAAAAAATTATGGTTACCAAAGGGGAAACGTAGTGGGGAGAGGAAGAAGTTAGGAGTCTGAGATTAACAGATACACACCTATTATATAGAAGACAGATAATCAACAAGGACCTACTGTATAACACAGGGAATCCAACTCAATATTCTGTAATAAACTATATGGGAAGAGAATCTGAAAAAGAGTGGCTATATGTTTATGTATAACTGAATTGCTCTGCTGTATACCTGAAACTGACGCAACATTGTACACCAACTATCTCCATTAAAGTAAAGTAATATAGCTCAAAAGAGACTGAAAGTATTTGAGGGTCGAAATATTATACTGAATAAAAAAGAGAGTCAGGTGGGAAAGAATATACGTTACATGACTCCATCTATTTGTATGTCACATGTGTGTTAGTCGCTCAGTCATGTCCAAACCTTTGCAACCCCATGGACTGTAGCCCACCAGCCTCCTCTGTCCATGGGGTTCTCCAAGCAAGAATACTGGAATGGGTTGCTGTGCCCTCCTCCAGGGGATCTTCCTGACCCAGGGATCAAACCTGCGGCTCCTACACTGCAGGTGGCTTCTGAACCATCTGAGTTAGGAAAAGGCAACTCCAGCAACAGAAAGCAGATCACCCCGGGGTTGAGCACAGGAATAGCACTGACCACAATGGGTGCTTTTGGAGCTGGGGTGGGCATGGAATTTTCTAAAACTGAACTGTAGCGCCAGTGACAAAACTCCGTAAGTGTAATGAACTGCAAAAGATACATTGAATTATGCATGTAAATGAGTGAATTTTATGATATGTAAATTATAACTCATCAAGGATCTCAGTAAAAAAGAAAAAGCGTGTTTCCTAAGAAGAGTTAGCTGCCGTCAACGTATCACGTTACCTGAGGCACTCTGAACGATGTTAAAAGAGAATTTTAGATAGCACGCCTCCTTTCTTGTTTCCTGGAACCACAGGGGCTGTCAGGTCCCTTTCAGGTGCTGACATCAAACGCTGGCAGGTGATGAAGTCCCACAGGCTTCCCCATGGAAAATCCCATGGACAGAGGAGCCTGGTGGGCTACAACTTAGCCCAATAAACAACAACAATGAAATTCCACATCCGTGGCTTCCCACGAGCCCGCAGCTGGCCCGTGTCCTCAGGTTCCACAGGGGCTGATCTCCAAGGCCAATCGCGTCTTAATGGAAGAAGTGCCTGTCATGTCTGAGATTCACTCAGACACACCCTAGAGCTTTCGTCTTGGCCAACTTCTCCCTCGGACGGTTCACTCAGAGGAAGCCAGATGTCACCTTGTCAGTGGCCCCATGGGCAGGCCCACGTGGTAAGGCAGTGAAACTCCCACTGGCACCGGGTGGGTGGGCTGGGATGTTCTAATCCAGGGAAGGAGCAGTGACTGCAGCCCCAGGAAACCTGGCCGCAACATCTAGGGAGACCATGTCCACCAGAACCACCCAGCTGAGTCTTCCTGGCTCCTATCCCTGAGAAGGTGAGTGAGGTCATCAAGGTTTGTTATCTTAAGCTGCTGGGTTTGGGAGTAATGTTCATGCAGAAATAGTTAACTAATACAGCTTTTCAGGGAGTCAAAAACCAGCACACGGGGGCTGGCTTGGCTCCTTTCTGGCTGTGCGCCCTCGGTGAGCTCTTTACTTCTCAGAGCCCCAGGTTTCTCATCTAAAATATCCACTTTCTCTCATAATTCCGACCTCATAGAGATATGATTAAGTGGGGGAAAAGGTAAGCGGCACACTTAATACTGGGCTTGCCTAGTGTCAGTGACAGTTCAGTGCTCATTAATTCATAACTAACTTAAAGAAGAACTGGATATTAATCTAAATATTTTTTAATTTAAAAAAGTTTAAAACACCTCCTTAATGTACATTTAGCATGAAAATAGTTTCTAGTTGGAGAAAACAGATTGACTAGCAAGAATCCAGTGAGCAGTACAGATGAGATGGACAGAAGGCTGGTAAAAATACTGATTGTGTGGTGACCCGGAGGGGGCGCCCAGGGCCTGATTCATTTATGCATGAAATAGAAATCCAAACGGAGAGATTTTTAGCTTGCCAGGAGGACCTGGAATGTTTCTGCTTAATGGCCCCTGTCCTGGTGGGAAGTCCGGCTTAGGGAGATGTGAACAGCATCTTCTCCTTAAGGATGTTGTGTTGTAAATTGTTAAGGAGATTGCTTCTATTTTCCTGGCACTTCCACACCTCCTCAAGCAGGCTGTGAGCACCTCTCCCAGGCGACCAGGTACGTAGGTGTTAGAAGGCGGGTCCCTGCCATGAGTTGGCCTTCTTGCCCTCCCCTGCTGTGACCTGATGCCATTCAGATGCACCAGAGACACCCCCTGATGTCCTTGTCCCTTGCTCTCCTCCCTGAGCCTCCAGACAGGCAGGTGCTCTGGGTCCTCACTGTTTCTAGACTTCCCACCTGTTGGGTGGAGTCAGCTCCTGGTCCTGAGCCAGGCAAGAGATGGGCGCCAGTGTAGACAGTTACAGCCAGCCTCCTGATTATACTATGAAGTAGAAATAATAACAGCAACAGGAGTAATCACTGAGCCTTGTCTCCTGTGGACGCTTTACGACAACAGTCAGGGCCGGGACGGGCTTCCCTGGTGGCACAGTGGTAAAGAACCCACTTGCCAATGCAGGAGACATGAGACATAGGTTGGATCCCTGGGTCGGGAAGATCCCCTGGAGGAGGGCCTGGCAACCCACTCCAGCATTCTTGCCTGGAGAATCCCAGGGACAGAGGAGCCTGGCGGGCAACAGTCCGTGGGTCACACCCAAGGAGTCAGACACGACTTAGTGACTAAACAACATCAACAACGATGGCAAGGACATAGAGGGGCTAAGCTCTGTGTGGGTAAAACATCAAGAGGTCACATATCTCCCATCCTTGGGGTTGGGGAGACCTCCACTGCACCTGCCCAGAAAGGCTCCCTGGGGGTCAAAAAGGGAGCGGACCCCAGACCACAGTAAGTTTTTCCGCTAATAACTTCCCAAAGGCCCTGGGGCAGAAATGCATCTTGCTAAAGGAGGCACACACACGAAGAGGAGGGACCCGAGTCCGAGAAAAAGTAAGATGGTTGGTCGGAGGGAAACAGAGGCTACCCCGGATGAATGACCTAAGCTTCCCCAAGGCACACCTGTCTGAGCTCACCCGCGCATCTGCCCACATTCTTTTCTGATAAACACCTTACTGTCCTTTCTACTTGCTGTCTCCTTGACAATTTTTTTTTTTTTTCAGTGCAGACGAGAGCTGGGGCCGAGACTCTAGACTGGCCCTCGTGGTCTAGTGGTTAGGATTTGGCATTCTCACTGCTGTGACCAGGTTTGATCCCTGATCATGGAACTAAGATTGTGCCTCAAGCTGCTGCTCACTGAAGTGAAGTGAAAGCTACTCAGCCGTGTCCGACTCTTTGCGACCCCATGGACTGTAGCCCACCAGGCTCCTCTGTCCATGGGATTCTCTGGGCAAGAATACTGGAGTGGGTTGCCATGCCCTCCTCCAAGGGATCTTCCCGGCCCGTGTCTCCTGCATTGCAGGCGGATTCTTTACTGTCTGAGCCTCCAGGGAAGCTGCTCGCCGGTGCTGCCCCAAATCCGCCCTTTGTCCCATATGGCCCCTGAGTGGTGTGCTATGCCCCTCTCTCTGAGATCCGCGAGTGTAATAAACGTCTCTCTCTTTCTTACAGCTCTTGAGTTATTTTGTGTCTGCACCTAACTGATTAGGAAAAGAACCCATTTAAAGTAACGTAACGATTACTTACAACACAAATGGTTTATCCTCAAGAAAAATTTTCATCAGAGATGAGGATATGAGTCCCCAGGGTATAGAGAGAAACCCTGAAGCTTTCTGGCTGAAGGTTTCTGAAGAGACATGAGTGGGGTGAGAATCCTGGTCCTGCTCTCAGCTTGTGAGTTTCTTATCTCATCTCTGAACCCCAAGGACACGACCCAGAGCAGCTGAGGCCCTTCCAACCTCCTCTTCTTGCTTCAAAAGAAAGCCGAGCATAGCAATGTGTGCCCAACACTTAAAGTCAAACTCAGGCTGAAGGATTCACCTGGGATTTCCGCTCAAGACTCTGCCTCTTTTTTTTTTAAATTTACACTTTTTATTTTACTGGAGTATAACCGATTAACAATGTTGTGATAGTTTCAGGTAAACAGCAAAGGGACTCAGCCATACATATACATGTATCCTTTCTCCCCCAAACTCCCCTCCCATCCAGGCTGCCACACAACATTGGCAAGACTCTGCTTCCTGACGTCCATGTGCCAAATGCAGCCCAGCAGAGCTCCTGCAGATGAAGGCTCTGCATCCAAGTGACCCTCCAGGGTCCCAGATGCAATCTGGACCGGCTTCACCATTTGGGGTCACTTCTGACACCTTGATGCTCTGACACCCTGAGATACTGACACGTCGCCCTCCTCGTGGCTCTGTGATGCCATGGGGGGCTACAGAGCTGGTCACAGTTCCAAAGCACTGGGGACACTGCCCACTTCCTCAGGTCAGGAGGAGCTTGATGGAAAGCACACGGCTTCCCTGTGCAGACAGTACTGGGGAGATTGGCCAGCGCCACAAGCCCCTCTCCTCCATGTGGTGATCTCAGCCCTAGTAGAAGTTCAAGAGTCTGCGGTGGTAGCCAGTCTTGCAGAAGGGGTCTCTCGGGCTGCCAGCTTCATGCCAGATTTTTCGGTCATTTTCTCGTTTCTCAAACTGAGGTTCCAGATATGCAAGTGGCTTTTGTAAGGGAGGAGATGGTTTCGCTCCCTTCCCTTAGAGTCCCTGGCTGGGTCTGAAAACTAGACTCAAAAAGACAGATTAGGAGAAAAGCATACACATTTGCTTGAACGTCTACATGTACATGGGAGCCTTCACAGGCAAGGGAGACCCGGAGGAATAACTAGAGCAGGAAGACAAAGAAACAATACATTTGTAAAGAACTGCAAGAAGGATCGGGCTGGGAGTAGGAAGCCAAGAGGGAACTGGGAGGAAAAGCGTGAGTTGCACGAGGTTTGTTTGTGCATCTGTCTCTGCCCCTGATCCCCTGGCTCAGGGGATGAGAATGCCGGCCTCCTTTCTTGTTCGGGGGGCACCTTCCACAGGGCAGATTTATCTCCTGCTTTCCCAGAAGAATGGTGAGGGGTGGGGTCAGAGTGATATTTTGGCTTTTGCCATTAAAAAAACAGTCCTTCAGCTGAAGATATTAATATGCTGGAGATATAATATTTGGGGCAGTAGGTCCTGAATCCCAGGCTTTCCTGGTGGCTCAGCAGTAAAAAATTTGCCTGTAATGCAGGAGACCTGGGTTCAATCCCTGGGTTGGGAAGATCCCCTGGAGAAGGACATGGAAACCCATTCCAGTAGTCTCGCCAGGAGAATTCCATGGACAGAGGAGCCTGGCAGGCTATAGTCCACGGGGTCACAAAGAGTCGGACACGACTGAGTGACTAACAACAACATTAATATGGTTTACAAATTAAACACGATTCTCCAATGAGTTCAATCGGCAGGCTATAGTCCATGGGGTCACACTGAATTGGACACGACTGAAGCAACTTAGCCTACACACACATCCTAGACCCCTGTAAGTTACAACAGCAAGTCTCAGAATCAGGGCTAGCTGAGGCCGCTTTTCTTTCTGCTGACCCAGACTCTGCTTGTTGCCAAGGCGAGCTTGGCTGGTCACCAGTTAGCATTTACCAAAGTGTGTTTCTGGAAACCCTAGGTTGCCTGACCACTTTGATTTATTCCTTCAAGGTCTGAATTCTCAGCTCCTCAAGTTTTTACCCAAATGACACCTTCTCATGGAGGTCTTTACTAGCCACTCCATCTAAAATTGGAACTGGCCCTCTAATTCTCTTCCCTTCTTTTCTTTTCCCCTCATCACTTATCACCTCTAACAAATTAAATTTTTGCTTATTTTGTCCATACTAGGATGTGTGCTTGGAGAAGGCGATGGCACCCGACTCCAGTACTCTTGCCTAGAAAATCCCAGGTGCAGGGACACGACTGAAGCGACTTAGCAGCAGCAGCAGCAGGATGTGTGGTAAGAAATTGTTTTATTTACTCCCTGTCGTCAGAGCCTAGAACATTGTTTGGCACTTCATATGTACTCCCTGAATATTCGTTATATTAATATTGGTAGAACCTGGATCTCTTGCAGTGCAGGCAGATTATTTGCCCTCTGGGCCACTAGGGAAATGAGAATTAAGAGACGGTATATACAACATACTTGGCAATGTCACAATTCCCTAGCATCTTAGTACTTGCAACATCTTTTGTAGGTCCTGCCCCGTCATGATCCCACCTTAGGCTGGCATAGCCAGCACTGTTGTAACACAACCACATTTGGGTCTGCTCACCCACATGCAGGGAAGGCAACCTACTGACATGAGGGTGTGAAGAAGGAAAGTGCGGTGTTTACTACAGGAGTCAAGAAAGGAGTATGGGTGACTTCTCAAGATCCCCTCTCCCACCCCATGGGTTTCAGGCAAGGTTTTTTAAAGGCTAGGCGAGGCAGGAGTCACAGGGTATGTGATCAATTCCCTGATTGGTTGATGGTGAGGTTACAGGGCAGTGTCACAGGGGGTTAAATTATCATCAACTTCAGGCTCCAGTAGGTCTTTGGGCTGTGTGCTCATAGCCATCATGCAGTCAGCTTCTTCCATCTGGTGTGGATTTTCGTGTCTGTGAAACAACTCAGGAGTGTGTATCAGACACTGTTACCCATGTCCTTCAGGGAGGAACTAACGATTCTGTGACTGCTATATGTCTGATCGATAGTTCAAACTGTCATCAATTCTATTGATGCCCCAGTGCTATTTTTTATTACCACCTGATCATTCATTAATTCTTGAGCCAGGCTTTTGTGACTCAGCAGAGGCCTAGGAGACTGCAGCTTTTCTGCAAATAAGAGGCAAGCAGAGGATATGAGGGTCTATCCTGGGAAGGCCCCATAGGGTCTGCCTCCGTTTCACTATTATGACCCTCATTTTTGTGAAAAGTCAGGCTCAGAGTGGTGACGTGGTTTGCCTAAATTCACACAGCTGAGAAGTGCCATAACAGTCCGTGCCAGTGGGCTATGCCTCTCAAGTGCTTCCTTCTCATAGATGTGGTCAGTGATTTATCAGGAGATACGGAGAAGGATGCTGAAGCCCTTTGATGTTTTTCAAAGAAGGCTTTGATGTTTTCTTAAAGCCCAAACCTTACTCTGTCTCCCCGCTCTTCTGAAGAACAATAAATTCATCAAACAGCATTTTTGCTGGTAGGATCAAGGATCAGAAACTTTAAAAGCAAAATCTTTCCTTTTTTTCTTGTTAAGGAATTTCACATTTTGAAAAACATCCAAGTGGGAGCACAGACAAGGTTGGGCTACACGGTGGCTCGGAGTTTCCTCCTGCTCTACCCTACAGGTTTGTTTCCTTCTCAGCACAGGACTGTGCGGTGGAGTGATGCTGACCACCTCTGAATGGGGCTCCAGATGACATTTCCAGCCTCAACCCTTCAGAGAACCAGGCCGAATGCATTCAGAGACCTCCAGGGGAATTTTGTTAATTATAGCAGGCAATGTGCAATAGCTGCAGACAGACGTGGGGTTCTGATCTCCGACTTGTCACTTACCATCTGTGTGACCTTTGGCAAGTTAATTAACTTCTCTGAACCTTGATTCTTTGCATGAAAATTAGCACTGATTCTTGTGCCCAGGCCATTTGCCTAGAATTCTGGTTCCTCTGTAACCAGGTGGGTGACCAAGGATAAGATAGTTTATGTCTTGCTTTCCTCATCTCTGATGTGATAGAGATAATAACACTCTGATCATTATGGTAACCTGAGAAAGAGGTGAGCTCACACACATAAAACCCTTGGAAGAGTAAGTGATCATGATCATCACTCCATTACTGGACTCAGCTGTTCCCTGCTGGCATCCAATGAAATGCATATGTGGTCCTGTGAAGGCCTCCCCCAGAAGCAGATCCTGTGGCAAGAATTTGGATGCGGACCGTGTGTGGTCTCAGGAGGCGCTGGCAGGGGTTCAGAAACTCCAGGGTGGGGAGGAGAAGGCAGTGCCCAGGTGTGCCCTGAGGTCAGGCTATTGCTGGAGATGCGGATCTGGGGGAACCTTTGGAAAACTGGGCCAGATGCGCCTGAAAGCTGTGTCTCTGAGGGGTGAAGGGTTCACTTGTCCACTGGCTGCCACCTATGCAGTAGGGAATTGCTTCAGGAACATTCGGTCTGAGCAGGGCTGGAGCCACCTCACCGCAGGGGTGAGCGTTGTGGTGCAGGCAGACAGGGCAAGCGCCAGGCAGAGAACCTGCCTCTCGTGAAGATGCCAATAAATGCTGAAACGCCCCCTCTGCCTCTTAAAAAAGTTTTTGCTGGGACCTCCCTGGCGGTCCAGTGGTTAAGAATCTGCCTTCTAATGCAGGGGATGTGCGTTCAATCCCTGATCTGGGAACTAAGATCCCACATTCCGTGGGGGCAACGAGAGACCCCAAGCGCGCTGGAGCCTGTGCTCCAGACAAGAGGAGTCTAAACACCACAAAGGAGATGCAGCAAACCCGAAACTTAAAAAAAAAGTTTCTGTGGCCAGATTCTATCCTTCAGCTCTGCGGAGCGAGAGAGATGGAGTTTGGATGGTTCACTGGAGCGGTGATGGGTGGAAGCAAGGTTGGGGGGTGGGCGTGGGGAGGGGAGAGCCGCCTGCAGAGGCTGTGTCATCATCTGCCCGGGTCCTGGGCCGACTCCTGGGGCACAGACTCTGGAGTACACAGCACAGAACCATCTCAGCCAGGGCAGCGATGCTGGGTGGGTGTTCCTACAAAGCCCATCTGTCATGGGATGACAACCACATTCTGTTTCCAGCGGGAGGGGGAAATGTTGCTCAGGCCTCTCTCCCCGTGACATTTCAGGGCCTGGTTACTCAAGGTCTAAGCACTGGTTTACCCCAGTTAGCAACTAGTTGTTGCTGTGTTGTCGAGTTGCTTCATCATGTTCACGGGCTGCAGCACGCCAGGCTCCTCTGACCTCCACCGTCTCCTGGAGTTTGCTCAAGTTCATGTCCACTGAGTCCAGTTCCTCTAGGACCCAGAGATTAGTGACTTTTGCCAGCTCTCAGCCACACAGCTTCTGTGGTATTGGGAAGCAGTTGTGAGCAAGTTCTGGGCGAGGACATTGCCCTTGGGCCCTGACCACCCCGTCCTTGGCTTCCACATCCTTGTTAAGGCCACCCTGCCCTGGACCCATCCCTCCGTGGTCTGGAGACAGGATAGCCTGACCCTGCCTGACCTACATGACCCAGACAGAGCATCCCCCAGGTTCCCGGGATAAACAGCCTCTCTTGCATTGGTCTCTCCCATGTGCTGTTTGCAAGTTACATCCATGTGGCAAGCACATCCCAGAGACCGGAATTTCAGTTGCTGATGCCAAAAGCATTTTCAGAAATGCTTTGGGGTTGAGTCAGGCTGGGAGTGACCTCACTGAGCAAAACGTGGTACTGGCATTTCTGGTGGCTCTGCCAGCTCCAGCTTGGGCTGCTCACAGGCTGGAGGCTCACTCGGATGGGGGCAGGTAGCCCACTAGGTCAATTTAACACCATTACCCCTGGGGATTCATTACTTCACGGCGGTCCTGGTTGCAACTGGTTTGGAAAACATGGGAACACCTCCAACCCGCAAGAGACACACTAAGAGCTACAGGACATGGATCGTACCTAGAGTTCGTCAAGGAGCTAGAAGTCTATCTGAGATGATAAACATCTACAGATGGACAGATACTCAGCAATTCTCTGCAACATGAATTGTGCTAGAAAAAATGCAGATAATAAAAATGACCTCAGGATGCAGAGGAGAAAGAGGAGAGAGTCCATCAGCTGATGTGACCAAGGTTCATCACCATGATAAGGTGGGGTCCAAGCTGAGCCTTGAAATTTAGGTCTGTGGGACTGAGGTAGGTTGAGAAGAAGCTGAGAAGGAAGATAAAACACACCTACCCAGAAAGCCCCCACCGTCACAGGGCAAAGCCTGGACTTCCCGGTCAGTCATGTGGGGCCTCTCCTATCCGTCTGGCTAGCCTGTCCTGATCCTAGAACCTCTCAACATGTAGTCTCCCCTCAGCATCCCCAGGGGATTGGGTCCGGGACCTCCACAGGCCCAAAGTCCTTGGGTGTCCAAGTCCCTTATGCTAACCTGGGCACACCCTCCCGGACACTTTAAATCATCTCTATACTGCTTATAGCAGAGAACGATACAGCGCAAACCTCTGGAAATCGTTTCCTGCATGTGGCAAATTCAAGGTATTCTTTTTTTGAACTTCCTGAAATTTTTTTTCTGAATGTTTTTGATGTGTGCTTGGTTGAATCCATGGATGCAGAACTGGTGGATTTGAAGGGATGACTATACTCTGCATGGCTGGTATCTTGGGCACCGCTGATACAACAGGCAACTGGATGGGGGGAGCTTGTGCCCAGATGGCATAGAAAGTGATGGATCCATTGACAGGTTAGCCAAGGTGACATTCGAGATTGTGGTTAGGGTGGTGTCTTTTGAATAGGTTTGTTGGGAGGAGTTTCTCTGGAAAAGAGTCATTGTGTTGAGTCTTTTTTCTATGTAATTTTATGAATGGATTTATTGATTGGCATTTGGTTGTGCTGGGTCTTCCTTGATGTGTGGGCTTTTCTCTGGGTGCAGCGAGCTGGGGCTACTCTTTGCTGCCACGTGCAGGCTTGGTGGCCTCTCATTGTGGAGCACAGGCCCTCGGCCCTCGGGCTTCAGTAGTTGGGGCTCCCGGGCCCTAGACCAGAGGCTCAGGAGTTGTGGTGCATGGGCTTTGTTGTCCCTTGGCATGTGGGATCTTCCTGAACCAGGAATCGGACTTGTGTCTCCTGCATCGACAGGTGGATTCTTTACCACTGAGCCACCTGGGAAGCCCTGTGTTGAGTCCTGAGTGATGAGGAGGTAACCATCCAAAGAAAGAGGGAAGAACCTTAGCCAGAAGAACAGGAAAGGTAAAGCCCAGTGTGTTAGTTGCTCAGTCCGGTCTGACTCTTTGTGACCCCATGGACTGTAGCCCACCAGGCTGCTCTGTCCATGGAATTTTCCAGGCAAGAATACTGGAGTGGGTTTCCATTCCCTTCTCCAGGGCATCTTCCCAAACCAGGGATTGAACCCAGGTCTCCTGCATTGCAGGCAGGTTCTTTTCTTCTGAGCCATCAGAGAAGTTCAATGTTGCTTATGGCCTGAAATAAAGCCCAGAGGAGGTGACAACCTTCTCCTGTTCCAGGGACACAGTCATAGGGCTGGGACAGGAGGTGTGGTTCACGCAGGTGTGTTACAGTGAAGGCAAGATGGAGGGAAGTTGTACAGGCCACAGAAAGGGGTTTAAGTTTATTATAAGAGCAATGAGGGAAGAGATAGCACGATTTCTACTTTGACCAACACAGAAAAGCATGTGAGCCGGGCGCTAAGGGCAAAAGCTGAATGAAGCAGGAAGGGTCCACAGGAAGCCTTTGCAGTGTTCCATGGGAGCAATGTGTCCTGGGCTGGATGGTGGACATGGAGACAAATGAATGGATACAAACTTTCTTTTAAAGCGGAGTGGACAGGACTCTAGACTGCTCATCCCTCACCAACCCATCAGTAACTCAGGTCTCACCCAACTCCTCACCCCTCTACACACGTTTCACTGCAACAGACAAAGTTCTCTTCCTCCAGCCACATCCAACCCCTACATGGCTCTAAAATAGACCTTATTCCTCATTACTGCCTCTCAAGGCATCTCCCACTCTTCAGGGGCCAGTCAAATCTGATCTTCTCCCCAAAGACTTCCCAAATCCTCTGTTAGAATTTTCCTTTTTAAATACTCCCTTTGCATTTTATTCATAGCCATCCTGACAATCACTTTAATTTTAATTTTTACTTTATTTTACTTTACAATACTGTATTGGTTTTGCCATACATTGACATGAATCCACCACGGGTGTACATGCATTCCCAAACATGAACCCCCCTCCCACCTCCCTCCCCATAACTTCTCTCTGGGTCATCAGCGTGCACCAGCCCCAAGCATGCTGTATCCTGCATCGGACATAGACTGGCGATTCGATTCTTACATGATAGTATACATGTTAGAATGCCATTCTCCCAAATCATCCCACCCTCTCCCTCTCCCTCTGAGTCCAAAAGTCCGTTATACACATCTGTGTCTTTTTTGCCTGACAATCACTTTAAAGTGGAAGTATTAATATGATATTTTGTTAGCTTTGGAGGTATTACTCAGGTTTCACTGAGATCTCCCTTGATACTGCTTTGGGTGCCGTTGGCCCTCAAAGGGTGTTAACGTTGCATCGAATTAAAGTGAATGACATGAAGAGTCCAAGTCCAGTGTTTCAGGGTGGGGAAACTCCCCAGCAATGACAATGTCCTGATGAGGGCTGTAATGCTGCTGCTGCTGATGCTATTGACAACTCTAACGATGACCTTGATCAGGACAACCATTCGCTGAGCACCTGCAATATGGACACTTTGCGAGGTGGACACTTGGCGAAGCCCTTTAGACATTTCCTTCTCATCACAATCCTATGACACAAGATGTATTCCCATTCCCGTTTTCTAGATGAGGAAGGTGAGGTCTAGAGAGTTTAGGTAAGTTACCCAAGTTCATACAGACGGGGGGACAGTGCCTTCAATCTCAGAAATCGCTGCTGTAAGGAAGATCCCTGTGACACAGAAGGTGAGATGAAAGGAGATGGGAACCGAGGCAGGAAAACCAGGTGGGAGACTCTCATGAGTCCTGGCAAGAGGCGGTGGGTGTGCAGGTGAGCTGTTCCCACAGTGAAGAGAGGGTGACTCCAAGGCCCAGCGCTGATGTCTAATTCCATACAGCGTGTGACAGAGAAGGAACTGGAGATCCTCTCAAGGCTTCTGTTGAGGCAGTTGAGTAGCTGTTGGTGGCAACAACAGACTCTATGGAGAAAGCAAGACTTTGCAAAGAAAAATAGTTGGACATTCTCTGGTGTGATGTGTTGACACTGCAACATCTGTGAGGCGTCAGTTCTGCTCTGACACTTATTTTGAAACTTGAGTTGTTTCCAGTGTTATCAATACATTAAGGAACAGTTTGAGCATAGCAGGAATTTTGTGTTTGTGCATGTGTGATTCCATCCACATGAAGTGTTAGGTGAATGCTGAAAACGGCGCCTGGCTGGACCAAGCCATGCAGGAACATCAGAACGCTCTCTCTCTCTCTTTCTCACACACACACACACATACACACTTCACACACTTCACACATGTACCAGCCGCCTCAGGTCGCATGTGTTACGAGCCACACCCATCGCATCTAGTGGTGCACATTTCTTTCTTCTTTTTTTTTCTCTGTTAAGCCTTTGACTATATGGAGGCTACTCTCCAACACTTTGAATTTTCACCAATGCAGTGATAATTATTATTAATAATCATACAATTTGGTGTAACTGCAAGTTCAGAAGTATTTCCCAAGTTATCAGTGACAAAATGACCTGATATTCATTAAAATTTCACTGAAAGTGAAGCGAAAGTGAAGTCGCTCAGTCGGGTCCGACTCTTTGGACCCATGGACTGTAGCCCACCAAGCTCCTCTGTCCACAGGATTCTCCAGGCAAGAATACTGGAGTGGGATGCCATTTCCTTCTCCAGGGGATCTTCCCGACCCAGGGATCGAACCCAGGTGTCCTACATTGCAAGCAGACGCTTTAACCTCTGCACCACTAGGGAAGCCCAAAATTTCACTAGTAAATGTATTTATTACTTTTTAAATCTTTTTGAAAATGGGTATATATGAAATTAATTAATTAAAATATAATTAAATACAATAAACACATTCAGGACATGATTTTATCCAACCATGTTATACAGTGAAGTGTTTGATATAAATAGAAGAAAGTACTAGGACTGATGTTTTTTATCTACAATTTGTACCTAGTTAGCTGGAAATTGCAACATAATCCTCTGTTTCATGCCCTATTAATGCAATAAATAGCTGACTGTGATCGAGTCAGTTTCTCTGAATGTTCACAGGAAAATTATATCCAGCAAATCGCATTCATGTATGGGTGAAACCACGATGAGTGATAATGTTTTGTGTGCTATGTTAGTCGCTCAGTCGTGCCCGACTCTTTACGACCCCATGGACTGTAACCCACCAGGCTCCTCTGTCCATGGAATTCTCCAGGCAGGAATACTGGAGTGGGTAGCCACTCCCTTCTCCCGGGGGCTTTGTGTCCTACATCTTTCTGAATGACCTCACAATAACCCTCTTTCTACCACTTTACAGTAGCCCACAAAATATTATGATTCCAAAGCACATTTCTACAGACAAACTTCAGGTTTCATTCAAGGTAAAGTGCTATATTTATTGTGAACTTCTTAACCATTTAAAATGTATAAATTACTTCCCCAGTGGCTCAATGGTAAAGAATCTGCCTGCCAACACAACGTGGGAGACATGGGTTTGATCCCTGGCTTGGGAAGATCTTCTGGAGAAGGAAATGGCACCCCACTCTAGTATTCTTGCCTGGGAAATCCCATGGGCAGCGGAGCCTGGTGGGCTACAGCCCGTGGTCACAAAGAGATGCAACTGAGCGACTGAGCATGCATAAGCTCTTAATTCAAGGAAGAATTGTGCCTTGAGGACTGGACTTTACAGGCAGGCCAACAAAAGGCTGTCAACTATTTGTGGCTGTTTCTCTTAGGGTATTTCTCTTCCCAAGCCACCAACTGTCTTTTGAGAAACTGACCTTTCCAATACCATAGAGTGCTTCAGTGGAAATTCCAGCCCCATCATTTTCTGCTATTTTGGGGAAATTAGTTAACCACTCTCTGCTTCCGAATTGTCATCTATACACTGAGGATAGATGGTCAATAATCTGTATAAAGTTCTTAGAACAGCATCTGATGCATGTTTTAAGTGTTCAGAAAATGTTATTTTAAATTCCTATTTAACTTTCCAACATACTTGCCCCAGAGGATATTTAGTAAAAGCTGAAAGGGGAGAAGTAAGAGTGACATCTTTTCCAATTAGAAGCAACTAGTTTTTTCTGTATCTTTCTTAGATCTTTTGAAGTTAAATTGTGCTTCCCATCCTAATTGGTATTAAATGGCCCTTCAATCACTCCTATACCCATAAGAATGCTTTTGGAAATACTTTAGTCCAGAAGGAAAACGAGAGTGGTGGCCCATATGGATGGACGAGCCAGGTCAATCTGCAGAGTTAGCCACTGGTCCTGCTGCTGCTAAGTCGCTTCAGTCATGTCCAACTCTGTGTGATCCCACAGACGGCAGCCCACCGGGCTCCCCTGTCCCTGGGATTCTCCAGGCAAGAACATTGGAGTGGGTTACCATTTTCCTCTCCAATGCATGAAAGTGAAAAGTGAAAGTGAAGTCGCTCAGTCATGTCTGACCCTTCGCGACCCCATGGACTGCAGCCCGCCAGGCTCCCCCGTCCATGGGATTTTCCAGGCAAGGGTGCTGGAGTGGGTGCCATCGCCTTCTCCTACCAGGACTCCAAATGCCATCTGGATTGCTTCAGCCTTATTGACGGGTCTCATCCAGGAGCAATTTTGCTGTCTAGGGGACATTCGGCCACGTGAGGGGATGGTGGTGGGGCAGGGACGCCACTAACCTCTAGTAGGCAGAGGGAAGGGATGCTGGGAAACATCCTACAATGCCCAGAACATTATCTGTCCCTCCAGTTATCCATCCTCCAGTTTTCCATCCCAAATGTAAACGGGGCTAAGGCAGAACCCTGGGCAAGATCGTGTTGCCTCAGAGATATTTTCGCTTTGTTTAAAGAAAATTAGTGAAAAGAACATACATGCATGTAATGAGACAGACTGGGACCTGGGACCTGGGACCCTCTGCTGCAGTGCTTGTACCCTGGACAAACATCTCCTGGAGCAACAAAATATTGATGCAAAGAAACTAGAAGGGATTAAAAATAACTGCATGCACGTGCAGCTGGGCCGAATTATGGACAAGAAGATACAAAAAGACTGAAAACCCAAATGCTGCTTGTCTAGAGCCGGGAGCAAAAGAAGGGGATGGGAGGCAAAAGGAGAATACTATCCATATCCCCTGCACTCAACACTGCCAAAGGGGTGAGCAGACCACCTAAGCCACCGTTCCAGCCCAACCCCTGGACATACCCTCACTCTCCTGCCAAGTGAGGAACCAGCTCCCCGCCTCAGGGGAGCAAGCAAGGAAACCTGTTCCTTGTTCTCATTCCTCTGTGTGTAGCAGGGGCCCCAATAAAGCTTTGCCTGAATTTCTTGTCTGGCCTTTGATCAATTTCTAGTGATCCGGCAAGGCCAAGGGCCCTTGTTGGTAGCAATAATATTTCTAAAGAACATGCTGAAATGGTTTAAATTGATTATTATTCAGAGCTGCTGATGAAATGGGACGGTTTTTAAAAAAATCTTTAAGTTAGATGATTTAACATCTATTTTTATAACCTCTTCCACTGCTCTCTGAGACTTGTTAATATGGCTTTTCTGGAAGATGTGTGGAGCATTTCAAGGAGAGGAGATGTTATTCAACATTGCAAATACCATGTGGACATTGCCCTACATCAGCAGAATACCCTGAGAAGAAACTCAAGGGACCTGGCATGATTCTTGGGGCCACTGTGAATAATGCTGTGGCCAGCAGGGATGCTTAGGGGAAGGGCTGTGGGGAATTCTTTTAAAAGCTCTGACTCATGTCCCTCTGGGACTCAGGCAGACAAGAAGCAAATGCTGCTGGTGCCTCATCCCAGTCCCCTCACAGGACGGCACATCCAGCTTCTGTGATCAGTGACTGCTGGGGTCACGGCCGACTCCACGGAGGTCATGTTCCATCCTGCTGAGCAGAGGCCCAAGACAGAGTGGTTACCAACCAGGGTCCTTGGTCTTCCCCAATCACTAGAAACTGATCAGAGGCAAGACAAGAAATGCTGACAAGGCTTTGCTGGGGTCTCTGCTGCAGCAGGAGGAAGGAGACCAAGTAACAGGGGCCTTTGCTCACTCCCTGACGGGGAGGGTTTGGGAGGGTTCCGGAGGGTTCCTATATGAGGTGCGACTAAGGGTGGGTTCAGAGTGGGTGAGGGGTGGCTTACGTGTCTGCCCACCCCTTTGTACTCTGCCTTTGTCCTGGCTCTTCACAACTGACAGTTGTGGTTTTGTTCTTTTTGTATCTTATTTCTCATAATCTGTCCCAACTGCAGCACGCTGGCAGTTACTTTTAGTCCCTTAGGGTTTCTTAGTATTTTGTTGTTGGAGGCGATGTCTGTCCAGCTGTAGGCCCTGCACCAACGGGTCCCGGGTCCCAGGTCCCCAGCCTGGCTCTGACTGACAGGGAAGAGAGGATGGCGCCCTTGCCTGAAGGAACACCACCCCGGGTAATCCAGAGATCTTCCCCTGAGAGCTGCCGGAGGCCAGACTCCAGCTCTGATTCCTGCCCCGTCTCCTGAGAGCAGCCCCCAATACACCAAGTTCACAAAAGGACCCGCTGGGCTCTGGGTCCATAGTACCTGGCCCCAAAACACGTGAGGTCAGCAAATCCAAGGGAGGAGTGGTGCACCAGGGCGTCCTTCTTCGCAATACAGTCTCCTCCCTCCCTGAGGCTCCTTGGCCCCAGCCGGAAGTAGATGCGGGGGCCGGAAGTAGATGGGGACCGGAAGTAGATGCAGGGGCTGGAAGTAGACGCGGGGGCCGGAAGTAGATGTGGGGGCCGGAAGTAGATGGGGGACCGGAAGTAGATGCGGGGGCCTGAAGCAGGTGTAGGGGCCGGAAGCATGTGTAGGCGGCCATCTGTAGCTCAGGCAGGTGTGGCGGGAGAAGATGCCAAGCTCTACCTGGGCAAAGGCCTGTTGGAAGGCTGTCTCTCCAAACTCAAACTTTTCCCTGAGAGAGCAGTTTGTCTCTTTGGCCCGAAACCAGGCCCAAGGCAATAGGGGCTTTGGCAGACACCCAGGTCCTATCCAAATTAATGGGGAGGAATTTTTCTTACTTTTCCTATTCAATTTACTAATTTAGGATTATCCACACAAAATAGTCCATGAGACTGCATCCCTTAACAATACTAGTAGGCATATCTTACGTGAATAGATCTAACTGAATGTTATTCTTTTCTTCCATGATTCCTGAAGTTCTAGAGAAATTGAGAAACAGCTTTGACCCATTTATACTACTCTGTTCACAAAGACAGGTTATGGTCACCATACACAGCCATCAAGTGCAAAGGAAATTTATGCTTTTTTTCCTCTTTATCCTTACAAACATCCGTTGGATCAATGAAAAAGCAAGAGAGTTCCAGAAAAACATCTATTTCTGCTTTATTGACTATGCCAAAGCCTTTGACTGTGTAGATCACAACAAACTGTGGAAAATTCTGAAAGAGCTGGGATTACCAGACCACCTTACCTGCCTCTTGAGAAACCTGTATGCAGGTCAGGAAGCAACAGTTAGAACTGGATATGGAACAACAGACTGGTTCCAAATAGGAAAAGGAGTCCATCAAGGCTGTATATTGTCACCCTGCTTATTTAACTTACATGTAGAGTACATCATGAGAAATGTTGGGCTGGATGAAGCGCAAGCTGGAATCAAGACTTCTGGGAGAAATATCAATAATCTCAGATATGCAGATAACACCACACTTATGGCAGAAAGAGAAGAAGAACTAAAGAGCCTCTTGATGAAAGTGAAAGAAAGAGGAGAGTGAAAAAGTTGGCTTAAAGCTCAACATTCAGGAAACAAAGATCATGGCATCTGGTCCCATCACTTCATGGGAAATAGATGGGCAAACAGTGGAAACAGTGTCAGACTTTATTTTTGGGGGCTCCAAAGTCACTGCAGATGGTGATTGCAGCCATGAAATTAAGAGACACTTACTCCTTGGAAGGAAAGTTATGACCCACCTAGATAGCATATTGAAAAACAGAGACGTTACCTTGCCAACAAAGGTCCATCTAGTCAGGGCTATGATTTTTCCAGTGGTCATGTATGGATGTGAGTGTTGGTCTGTAAAGAAAGCTGCATGCTGAAGAATTGATGCTTTTGAACTGTGGTGTTAGAGAGGACTCTTGAGAGTCCCTTGGACTGCAAAGAGATCCAACCAGTCCATCCTAAAAGAGATCAGTCCTGGGTGTTCACTGGAAGCACTGATGTTGAAGCTGAAACTCCAATACTTTGGCCACCTGATGTGAAGAGCTGACTCATTTGCAAAGGCCCTGATGCTGGGAAAGACTGAGGGCAGGAGGAGAAGGGGATGACAGAGGATGAGATGGTTGGATGGCATCACTGACTCCATGGATGTGAGTTTGGGTAAGCTCTGGGAATTGGTAATGGACAGGGAGGCCTGGTGTGCTGTGGTTCATGGAGTCGCAAAAAGTCGGCACAACTGAGTGACTGAACTGGTCCTTACCACACTCACATTTCCGGATGGATTTTTTTTTCTAAGTGAACACACGCCACACATGTATTTATCTATTTCTTACCAGTCAGTGGGCCAGGCACTGTTCTATGTACTGAAGATACAGAGATGAGTAAAACAGACAAAAGCCTGCCCTCTCGGAGCCCAGTTTCTAGTGGGGAGACAGGAGACACAGTACACTGATAAATATATATTTTACTATGGTATAGATGCCGATAAAGGAAAAGGAGAAACATTTAGCAAAACAGCATCTCACCTGAACAAAGGGGATGCTAATTTAGATAAGACTGTGACACTGTTTCTCATCAGATGACAAATTAGCTGAAACCTGGATGAAGTGAGAGAGGGAGGCTTATGGGTTTTTGGGGAAGAGCTTTGAGGCCAGAAATGACTGGTGCCAAACCCTTGAGATGCCAATAAGATTGGCAGATTTAAGGAGGATCGGTGGTGCTGACTGCAGCACAGACAGCTGGATGGCAATGGGGTTGACAGGGAGGCCACTGTGTTTTACCAGAAATGATAAAGAGTATGGGCAAGTCAGTTCTTTTTTAAAATTATTTCTATTGTATTATTTTTATTGAAGTATAGTTGATTTACAGTGTTGTCTTATTGCTGCTGCACTGCAAAGTGATTCAGTTATACATACTCATATATTCTTTTTATATTCTTTTCCATTATAGTTTATCATAGGATATTGCACACAGTTCTCCGTGTGGACCTTGTTTATCCATCCTATATCCATCCTTTATCTAACATCTGCTGACCCCAACCTCCCACTCCAATCAAGTCAATTCTTCATAATCCCTCCTAGCAGAGAACATTCAGCTTCCTCTGTCCCCATTACTAAAGGCTAGCAGTGCCTCACTTGTCATAACTATCAAAAATATGCCCACTCATTTCCAAAGGCACACTGGGATGTGGGATTAGTCCCAGTGGAGACTAAGCTTTCCAGCAAGGAAGTGACATGATCAGTTTCACACAATTAAGATCAGTGTGCCTAGGAAAGAGATTGAACACTGGAGAGTTGAAGAAGAGAAACCTTTAGGAGGTTATTGCAGTGGTCCAGGTGGAAGACAATGATGGCCAGGCTAGGAGGTATCAGTGGAGCTGGTGAGAAGCAGCCCATTTGGGAGCAGAACGGGAAAGTGGAGCTAGGAGGATATGCTGATGTTGGGAGTAAAATGAGTGAGAGAGAAATGCCATGGAAAGCATCACAGTGGGCTGTTGCTATGACCGTTCTTGTTTTGCTCATCATGTTAAAATTAATGCAGATGGCTATTTTATCCTCTTCTGAATGCTGTGTGTGTGTGTGTCTCCAAGGCTTTACACTTGAATGTCACTTCTACCCCTGGGTTCCTAACCTCAACCATACCAGGTTGGAGAGCTGTTCTGTGAACTGTAGGATATTTGACAACATTCCTGGCCTTTACACACTAAATGCAAGAAGGCAGTGTGTGCATGGAGTACCTTCCTCCTAGCTTGACAACCAAAAATGTCTTCAGACACTGTGGAATTTTTCTTAGCAAAACGGCCACCAGTAGAGAATCACTGCTCTAAGCAAAAATCTCACTGAGGCTGTGACCTGGTTCTACCTCTAATGGGATGACTTTGGGCAAGTCACTCAACCTCTTAGGGCTCTGTGTGTTCATCATAAGTGTGAGTTAGATGCTAGCCCAGGGTGTAATCCACATACTTTGGTGAACCAACTCTGTCTTTCTGAAAAATTAACTTCCACTGAATTTCACATGCACAGTGTCTCAAAAATATCTTAGTAAAAACATAACATTAGTTTTTCTTCTGAAAGTGAACAAAATGCCCCCACCAATTATAGCACTGATTTTTTCAATGTAGCCCAAAATTTGAGCAGACAAAATTCGCTAATAGGCATTCCCAGCTTCTGAAAAATCATCTGCAATTTCCTTGTTTGCAAAGGACAGTTGAGGACTTGTAACTTCAGCTGTCCATATGTGGTTTCTTGTGATTCTTGCTGGGTAACTTGGTCCGACAAAGTTTAGCTTTCAGCTGACAATATTGAATTATGGCAGGTGCTGTTGGGGGTTCTTTTGCTACATCACGTCTATTTCTTTGCCCAATTAGAGCTCTAGGTAATACTTGTATATTTTCCTGTATCCACCCTGAAATTTGTGGCTGAGAGGAGTTCATCATCAAAAGGATGGTACTCATTTGAGTAAACTGAGACTGAGATGGGCTTGTGTCTCCCTCTAAACAGTAAGGAGTTGGAACTGCAGACTGGATCTCTTTCTCCAAGGTCTGGGCCTTGCTCAGCACACCTGCAGGCTCTGCTCTTTTGCCAGATGTTGAGGAAGCAGGTCAGCACACAGATTCACCGCAGGTTCTGAAGGTGTATTTGCAAAACTGTGGTTCCAACAGGAAGTCAAATCACATTATTATATATTTGTGTATGTGTTGTAAGATGGCTGAAGGCTAGTCTCGTGTGTGTGTGTGTGTGTGTGTGTGTGTGTGTGTGTGTGTGTGTGTGTGTATTCTCTATTTGGATGACCTATATGCAGGGTTTCTACTTTATGAAATCTATGGATGCTTTTTATTAAATGAAAAAGAGAAATCAATTTTCTATATTTAATCCCTGCATTTGAGCTTCTCCCAGCTTGGCCACTGCCAGAAACTTTTAAGGAAAGCAACATCAGCTGAATGTGCCTGCCCTTTTCGGCTTTTCCTGAATTCTATATGGCCAGGGATTTCCTTTCTGGCTGTAGTCGGTGGCCAAGGCTTGATACTAAATGGTGGATTGATTTTTGGCATTGATTACTTTTAATTAAGCAGCATATGTACAGAGTGGTCCCAAGAGGACTGAATCTGGTGACATTGATGGGGGTAACCTTGAGATGACTTTCATTATTCCAACAGCTAAGCTCTGCAGAGATGGCAGTGATGTGGTCCAACATGGGGAAGACCCAATATTATTTGAGCATCTGGAACCCTAAAGAGCTCTATCAATCAGGGTTCTACCCAGAAAAGTGGTTGCACAAGAAAACAGAGTACATGATAGCCCAAAGCAGGTCATCAGCATCCCTGAGAAGCCGCTAGCTCTGCTTGTTGGAGGTTCTAACATTTTTGTTGGCTAGAGGAATTGCAAAGAAATGATTACTTCCTTTATCCCTTCATTCAACAAATACTTGAACATTCACGGAGCTTAATACTAGGCAAAGACAAAGGTCAGTAGGACACAGCGTCTTCTGTTGAGGAGTTCATGAAGTTGTATGGATCAGACTTGTCATGGATAGTTTTAAATGGATTACATACACACGACAAAATAAAATGCATCCTGTGACAGTGGGATGAGCACATATGTAGAATAACAAAAAAAAATGCAATTCTTATGATTATGAAAGCTGTATTTAGTATCTTAATTTAGATTCTTCAACCATGAGTAACAGAACACAGTTTGCAATTAAAAATGACTTATACTGGTGCTGGTCATCTTGTTAACATGCAGATTCTGATTCAGCATTTCTGGGGTATTGCCCAAGATTCTGCTGTTTTAACACGTTCTGGATTTTGTTGATATGGTTGGTCCATTGGCCACCCTTTGAGCTGAAAGAACTTTCAAAACAAGATTTTCTATTATCTCATATAACAAAAGTTTGAAGGTAGTTAGGTGATGACAGGGCTGATTCAAAAGTTCAAACAACATCAGGATGGACCCAGGTGCTTTCCAGCCTGTTCTCAGCCTTTTGGCTTTGTCTTCAGGGTTCTCCCTCAAGGTCTCAAAACGGCTGCTGGGATTCCAGGCATCAAACACAGGCATGAAAAAGTGCATGAGAAGTAGAAGACAAATTTATCCCTCTTTTTATTCTTTTCGTACAAAGAAAGGCTTTTACTAAAACAATTCTTGGCTACAAGCATCCGCTTAGTTTCCATTGACTGAAATAATGTCTGATGTCATCCTTCACTGCAAAGCCTTCTGGGAAAGCACATCTTCAGCCTCTACAGTGAGATACAGGCTCTGTTAGAAGAATGGTGGGAAGGACAATGATCATTTTGTTGGACAGCCAACCACATTCGTCAGTGGGGTTAGAGTTCTTTTGGCTAAGGAAATCTTGCAGGGCTGGGAACACCCTGCTGAGTTCACGCAGGGCAGGGAAATTGGAAACCGTCTTGTCAAGTGTCACTTAGATGATGCCAGAGCCATCTCCCTCTCCAGGCAGACACCACACTGCCTTCCATTGTCTGGACTCAGAGCCCTAACATTTCGCACCTAGAGGATTTAATAGGGTCCTAAATGATCTCACCACCCCATTCCTCCATTTACACCTCTCATCCGCTCTGCATAGAGAGTCAGATACTTCTAGCATGCAAATGTGACTGTGATATACCTTGTTCAAAAATTTTTAAAGGTTCCTCATATCATTCATGATAGATGTTAATATTAAAATATTAACTCCATAGTATTGCACCGTCTTCAAATCGCACTATAATTTCCTCTCTACCACTCATCTTGTCTCCCCTCCCAACACTCCCCATTAAAAGTCCGCGTCTGCAGGGAGTTCCCTGGTGCCCTGATGATGGTTGGGATTCTGGGCTTTTATGCCATGGCCCAGGCTCAGTCCCTGGTCAGGGAACTGAGATTCCCGGGGACAGAGATCCCACAAGCTGTACAGGGTGGCCAAAAAAAAAAAAAAAAAGTCAACACCTTCGGTGTTACAGAGAATACTACTTTTGCTAGAACCAACTCTGGGTTTAAAATCATCTACTTAAGAATTTCTTTCAATATCCCTGCAGATCATGAAAAGTGATTACTGGGATTCCTCTGATTTGGAACATGCATTTTTCTGATCTACTCCGTATGCTAGATGCTTAATTATCAAGGTCATCTTCAAATATGCCAGGAGGCTTTAAGGTCAGGAATCCAGGGCCTTTTCACTCCCTGAGGGAGTCGAAGTCATTTGGAGTGCACGGAGTATGCATGTGTGCTCAGGTGTGTCTTTGGACTGTACCCCGCCAGGCTCCCCAGACCATGGGATTCTCCAGGCACGAATACTGGAGTGGGTTGCCATTTCCTCCTCCAGGGAGGATCTTTCTGACTCAGAGATCAAACCAACATCTCCTGCATTGCAGGCAGATTCTCTACTTGCTGAGCCATCCTAAAAGTCTTGGAGCCAACGTTCTTACTTCTTTAACACTCCCCTTAATATGTCCTCCGTTTCATGAGTAAGTGTTGCTCAAGACTGGAGGACTTTCCCACTTACTGACTTCTCACTAGGCATGGTTTTTCATTATTGATGTCTCTGCCTATCCTCTGATCACTCTTTTATTCCGTCAGGTGTGGGTCATAGACTGCTTCCTCCCCTTCCTGTCCCTCATCGCCCTCCCCACTGCACCAAACCCAGCATGGAGCTGGTCACATCTTAGGTGCTTAGCAAACACTCTTTTCATTTTCTTTTTCTTTTTTTCCCAAGCTCAAAATTTAATTTAAAAACATACAATGGGAGTTACTCTGTTTTCCTGTACATGTACATTTCACTGAATTGTGTGTGTGTGTGTGTGTGTGTGTGTGTGTGTGTGTGTGTGTGTGTGATTTTATACTGTTAAAATGATAAATACACACCATGGTCATATTTTATCAACAGTGAAATAATGTGCTTACTAGACAGAACGAGGGAGATCAGTCCTGGGTGTTCATTGGAAGGACTGATGTTAAAGCTGAAACTCCAATATTTTGGCCACCTGATGCAAAGAGCTGACTCATCTAAAAAGATCCGGATGCTGGGAAAGATTGAAGGTGGGAAGAGAAGGGGACAACAGAGGATGAGATGGTTGGATGGCATTGCCAACTCAATGGACATGAGTTTGGGTAAACTCTGGGAGTTGGTGATAGACTGAGAGGCCTGGCATGCTGCAGTCCATGGGGTCACAAAGAGTCAGACATGACTGAGGGACTGAACTGAACTGACTGAACTGAGACAGAACAAAGTTTACATAAAGGAAATAATACTGTAATTCAATAGTCATAAAACTTTTCTGTAGTAAGCTAATTTCCTAATAAAAGAAGCAGAGAGCTTTTATTTACCTTTTAACTAATTCCTGCCTTGTTTGCATGGACACCTCTTATCTGTTCGATGCCAGGGACTTAAACATCTGACACATGGCTCCAGCCTAGAGACGATCACGTGTGTGCCCTCCATGACCATGCTAGTTTGATGATCGCCACCTTGAAAAGAGTTTCCACGGAGTACTGACAATAGGGTAGCAGAAATAGCCCTTAGGTCTTCCAGTGAGTTAGGAAAGACGGTCTGGGGAGGGTGTTGGTGACAGAAACCTACAAGCAAGGAGGACCTGGCTACAGAGATGGAGATGCCTGGCAGGACCTCACTGAGGGGCACCAGCGGGTGAGGAATTTGATGGAACCGTGAGCAGCTAAGCGTGACCAAACCAGAAGAAGGGGGTGTGGCAGAGGGTGAGACTAATGACATAGGCAGCAGAAATGATAATGAACTTGGAGGCTGTATAGGGAAGTCAAGATTTTTAATCCTGAACCACTGAAGAATTCTGAGCACGTATGTCTCACATTTGCAGGTTCAAGGGTCATTCCAGCCACTGTGCCGGGAAGAGAGGAATCAGAGAGTGAGACTTTCAGCAGGAAGTTCAGGGTTCTGGGGAGAAATGACCATGTTCCGAAGTGAAGCCAGCAGTGGAGGGGACCTGATAGTGTGGTGGGGACTGTTAGACAGCCATAGGGAGGTACACTTGGTTCAATCAGGTGATTTATATGCAAGAGAAGAATATGCCTTTCAGGTTCTTTCACTTTGAAAAGATCTCCCTCGCTGGAATCGCTGCCTGGCTTCTCGTGTACAAAGGTGTGTGCCAGGCACACCTCACAGCCCACAGCTGTAACTCAGGCTTGATTGCTGGTCAAACTCCCTAGCAAATGCCTCTCCACGTTTGACTCTTAAGGAATTGAATACCATCGCTCACAGAAGCAGAACATTGGCCACGTGTGAATATTGCACTCTTCCTCCTGGGTATGATCTCTATTTTTATTGAACAACTGTCAGTAGACCATGCAGCTTTGCCAACAACACGCTGAAAATAGAATGAAGGCAATTACCTCAGCAAAGATTAACGCAGAAAGTAAAATTGCACTTATGTAACACTCATCTTCTAGGCACAGAGACCAGCCCGCCTCTGGTTTCTCTGTGTCTGTCTCAGCATCGTAATCAAACGGCACCACCCCGACCACACCGGAAGAACCAACTGTCTCCGCCAGTCCCTTTTCCTGCGGTCGCTAAGCCTTTTCTCAGAGCGGCCAGCAGAACACGGTGCTGCTCTCGGGGATGTTCCCCTCAAGACACCGCCAACAGATGAGAGAGAATATTAGCTAACACCATTCCCGGACTCTTTTGCTGCCTGGCAATTACTTGTCAGTGAACTTCAGGAAAATACTTGTGTTTTGGAGAGTGTCAGGTCTGAGAGGAACTTTGCAGATGACTTAGGCCAATTCTCTCAAGGTACAGAGGAAAACACTGAAGCCTGGGGGATTAAATGATTTGACTGTGACTTCCTTTATGGCTTAAATTTAGAAGAGAGGCCTGACACCCGAGCTGCACTCCAACAAGGGCATTTCCCCTATGCCCTTGGCTTCTTGCAAAGAAACGGGGATGGTAGGAAAAGCCTCCTTGTCAAATCCCCAACACCCCCCCAGTGGGTGGAGAAGACTTGAATACAAAAGAAGAAAATCAACCCCATAATTAGATACAGCAATGACTCCAGATCAACTAGCGGAAATATTGTGTAGGCTTCCATAAAAACTACAGAAGGAAGAAAACAAAGCCTGCATCAGCAACTTGAGACCCACGTGTAGGTCTGACAGAATGATACCATTTTCATAAAAGCCAAATATGACAAAAATAGCTCTTATGGGATTCAAGAGAAACAAGAACAACTAATTCCTAAGGATTGCTACTTGGGTATCAATTGTCAATGTCACCCTGCTTTTCCCCTCTAAATCTCTGACATTGCAAACTGAGCTGGCTCATTGCATCTACTGAATTGCAGTCATATTATAAAAATATTAACCTTGACTTCCCTGGTGGTCCAGCAGCTAAGACTCTGTGCACTCAATGCAGGGGGCCTGAGTTTGACCTTGGGTTAGGGAACTAGATCTCTCATGCTGCAACTAAAAATCCTACGTGCTGCAACTCAGACCTGGCACAGACAAATAAATAAATAAAATACTAAAGAAATATTAACCTCACAGTTGGAACTCTGACCACATCTTGTCAGGCCAATCTTATATCAGAAAATTAGCAAGGGGATGTGGAGGATAATGGAAATCTTGGGAAGAAATGGGGTACCTGAGACACAATGGTGATTCTGTCCTATGCACCCAGGTCTCTATTTAATTTTGCTCAGAGAGAGGCTATTTGCCAAATACATTGATGTCATATGCACTATCTCAATTAACTCCTACAGCCCCCTGATGAGATGACCATTAGAATAGCGTTGCTTCTTATAAGTAGAAAAGGCTTCCCTGGTGGCTCAGCTGGTAAAGAGTCTGCCTGCAACGCGAGAGACCATGGCATCCGGTCCCATCACTTCATGGGAAATAGATGGGGAAACAGTGGAAACAGTGTCAGACTTTATTTTTTTGGGCTCCAAAATCACTGCAGATGGTGACTGCAGCCATGAAATTAAAAGACACTTACTCCTTGGAAGAAAAGTTATGACCAACCTAGATAGTATATTCAAAAGCAGAGATATTACTTTGCCGACTAAGGTCCGTCTAGTCAAGGCTATGGTTTTACCAGTGGTCATGTATGGATGTGAGAGTTGGACTGTGAAGAAGGCTGAGGGCCGAAGAATTGATGCTTTTGAACTGTGGTGTTGGAGAAGACTCTTGAGAGTCCCTTGGACTGCAAGGAGATCCAACCAGTCCATTCTGAAGGAGATCAGCCCTGGGATTTCTTTGGAGGGAATGAAGCTAAAGCTGAAACTCCATTACTTTGGCCACCTCATGTGAAGAGTTGACTCATTGGAAAAGACTCTGATGCTGGGAGGGATTGGGGGCAGGAGGAGAAGGGGACGACAGAGGATGAGATGGCTGGATGGCATCACAGACTCAATGGACGTGAGTCTGAGTGAACTCCAGGAGATGGTGATGGACAGGGAGGCCTGGTGTGCTGCGATTCATGGGGTCGCAAAGAGTCAGACACGACTGAGTGAATGAACTGAACTGAACTGTGTTCAATCCCTGAGTTGGAAAGATCCCCTGGAGAAGGGAAAGGCTACCCACTCCAGTATTCTGGCCAGGAGAATTCCATGGAGTGGGTAGTCCACGGGGTTGCAAAGAGTTAGACACGACTGAGTGACTTTCACTTCAGTTCACTTCGTAAGTAGAAAAACTGAGTCAGAAGGGTTTTGAACCTTCTCAGGTTTGGACCTTCTCAAGTTTGTGTGTATGCGTGCTTAATTGCTCAGTTCTGTCCAGCTCTCTGTGACCTGATAGACTGTTGCCCGCCAGGCTCCTCTCTTCATGGGATTCTCCAGTTAGGAATACTGGAAAGGGTTGCCATTTTCTCCGCCACGGGATCTTCCCAGTCCAGGGATCAAACCCACGTCTCCTGCGTCTCCTGTGTTGGCATGCAAATTCGTTACCACTCAGCCAACTGGGAAGCCCTCTTCTCAAATTTAGACCCACTTAAAAATTATTTTGCAATAGTTTCACCTTTATACAAGAGTTGCCACTTTAGTACAGAGTATTCTCATAGACCTTTCACCTGCTTCCCCTAATCTTAGCACTTGGCATCACCAGGTAGTCCTAACTTTGACAGGTTTCTTGAGATGTGATTCACATACCATATAATTCACCTCTTTAAAGTGTACTTTCAATGGTATATTAGCACATATGGGCAACCAGGGCATCCCTGGTGGCTCAGACAGTAAAGAATCTGCCTGCAATGCAGGAGACCTGGGTTTGATCACTGGGTTGGGAAGATCCCCTGAAGGAGGGCATGGCAACCCACCCAAGTATTCTTGCCTGGAGAATCCCCATGGACAGAGGAGACCAGTGGGCTATATAGTCCATGGGGCCACAAAGGGTAGGACATGACTGAGCAACTAAGCACAGCACACACATGTTCATCCAACATTCTAGTTAACTAGGACATTTTCAGGACCTCAAATAGAAACTTCATACTCTTTATCCACCACTTTCTCTTCCTTCCTCCATTCTAAAGAATCTGTCTGCAATTCAGGAGACCTGGGTTCGATCCCTAGGTTGGTAAGATCCCCTAGAGAAAGGAAAAGCTACCCATTCCAGTACTCTGGCCTAGAGAATTCCATGAACCATATAGTCCGTGAGGTCACAAAGAGTTGGACACGACTGAGCGACTTTCACGTTTCCCCATCCTAATCTTGCTGCTGCTGCTGCTGCTAAGTCACTTCAGTCGTGTCTGACTCTGTGCAACCCCATAGATGGCAGCCCACCAGGCTCCCCTGTCCCTGGGATTCTCCAGGCAAGAACACTGGAGTGGGGTGCCATTTCCTTCTCCAATGCATGAAAGTGAAAAGTGAAATTGAAGCTGCTCAGTCGTGCTCTTAGTGACCCCACGGACTGCAGCCCACCAGGCTCCTCCGTCCATGGGATTTTCCAGGCAAGAGTACTGGAGTGGGCTGCCATTGCCTTCTTCAATCCTAACCTTAAGAAACCACTAATCTGGTTTATGTCTCCATAGCTCTCCTGGACATTGCATCTGAATGTGATCACATAATATGCCTACTTCTGTGGCTGAGTCCTTTCACTTACCATGAGTTTTTCAAGGTCCATGCATGTTGTAGCATGTACCACTGCTTCATCTCTTTTAATGGCCAAATAATATTTCATTGCATGGATATAATATATTTACTATATTTTTCACTTGATGTATATTTGGGTTGCTTCCACCTTTTGGCTTTTATGAATCATGTGGCCCTATTCTAAACAGAATCTAAATGTCCACTATGTTGCTAGAAAAGCTGATTGGAGCACATGATTTTAGTTAGATCTGTAAGGACCTAGAGGGTATCCTCATACATCACTCTTGAATTAAACTGACTTATCCATCCAGTTGCTAATTGAAGACTTTCCCTTGGGGGCAAGACCTCACACATGGCAGGAGGCAGGACAAATACGCGTGGCCTATGGACTCGCCGTCGCCAGAAGAGGGGAGGTAAAGGGTGATGCTCACTTTCTCCCTTTAAATTCATCAGTCAGGCAATCTGACCCTCTCCTTCAGGGACTTCTTATCCCAGAAGCAGACTCGAGATAGAGATGAGAGTTCAGTTTCTCTGGAAGGTTTTACTAGAGGTCTGGGAAAGCGAAACAAGGAAGCCAGTAAAAGCTTCCCTTTTGAGCAAGTTAGTGTTGTTGGTAATTGGGGCACAGCGATGTTGAGGGCCTCTGTGGAGGCCATGTGGAACATGCCTTAGCGTCACATCAGCAGAGGAGTCATGTAGACTTTCTACCCATCACCCAGCATGACTCACTG